>NW_004955432.1:22236125-22256274 GCF_000276665.1 Chinchilla lanigera
GGGCCGCGCGGGCCTGGGCCTGGGGTCCGGGCCCGGCTCTCTTTTGCAGGGCAAGCCCCGCCCACCCGCGGGAAGGGCGAGTGCAGGAACGCGCGATCAGAATCGAGTTACTTTTTCATCTCCGAGGCTCACATGGGAGGAGCATCCAGTTAGAAGGAAAAGAAATTTGGAAATCCACCGCAGGTTGAAAGGATGCTTTAAGGAACGTTAGCCACATTCAAAATGCGTCATCAAACTTTGGGAGTCACTTCTAAGCATTAAAAATTTTAACGAAAGCTTTGCACTCCACCAAGAACTTTTAGTGTCGCACTGAAGGATATCCAGTTTATTGTGAAAGGCAGACTCGCCCCGGTTTCACGACCGTGGTCAAGCGCAGGTGGAAAGGGTCCTGGGAATGTGAAACCGGCCACGCCTCTTTGAGATGCCCATTGGTAACTGTTACCATTGGTAACACGTCACCTCTGTAACACCCCCACCTTCATGTATTTACTCAGCTAGCTGTGAGTCTCACAAAAGAAATACACTAGTGCTTAGTTTTACGTTGGCTACTCCTGCAGCGTAGGTCCAGGCGTGACTTCTGGGGAGAAGGAAGCACAGGGAAAGCTGTGTGAGAGAAAGAAGTCTAAAAGGGGTTTTAAAAAGAAATAAAATGTCACCAGATTAATAAACGATGAGCAAAGGTCTATGAGTTCATAACTGCAAGGTGAAAACAGTTGTCACAAGTCCCAAAAACCAGCTAGAGAAGAGAGGCTCGATGTACATATAATAATCCCGTGCTCTGACATCCCCAAGCGTGTGGACTTTTTAGAGATCCCTAAATCAGCTCGTAAGATTTGGAATTCCTAAGTAACTAAAACCAGTCGCCTTAACCTCTGTGTCAGTTTTGTAACTTACAAGATGTGAAAAATAAGTGACACACAGCATATTATAAAAATCTGGCTGGGGGCGATTTGAAAATATAAAGTGCCATATTTATAGTCAACAAAGCTAGACTTCCCCAAAGCGTTTTGGGAAGAATTAGAAAAAAGAAAGGTTTTACTAAATAGTGGAAAGATATAAGTAGTACTACAGTTCACCAAACGATGCCCTTCTCCACCTTAGAACGGGAAGTGTTTTTGTGAACTTCGTCCATTAGTGAGTCATCAACCCACTTCCTTTTGAGCCGTATAAAATGTATTATTTAACTTCGGCTTGTTTTTCAAATTACTTTCATGTGGAACGTCCGTATTTAACTGTAGTATGTTTATCATCAGGCAACTGTGATTGTAAGTACCAAAGTAACTGCAAACAAAAACGCTTAAATGTTATTTTATACCTTGATAAAAATACGTCTGTCATTAATGGGTTACATTCCCATGGCACAGTAGGCCATAGGAGAGGTGCTACAGAAGAGCAAATCTATTTAAATTTCTTTTGCTTTCTCTCTGTCTTTCTTTTTTCTCTCTGTCTTTCTTGTTTATATATTTTTAAGGAGGGGTTAATTTACCAACAATTTGGCAGTGACCGAAGTTAAAATACCCAACCGTGGAACTTTGAACCAAGTCACGGTCTCACCCCAGATCTGATTTTAGATTTTTTTCAAGACAGTCTCCCTATTTTGCCCAGGCTTGCTTTGAACTCTGAGGATTCAACCAGAGCTGCTCCCTCAGCCCTCAGTAGCTGGAACTACTTGTCTACTGGCATATGCCACTGAGCACAGCTTGATTTTAGGTTCTTTGAAGAAATAAATGACAATAACAAAAACCAGAAGCCTAATGATACTGAAACCTAGACAGAAGTGCAGTCATTAGGGACCAGTGAAAGTGTTTGATCCCATGCTACAGTCAGATACAGATAGCCACCATTTTGCTATTTGGCAAATAAGGTCTTTGCACATAAATGGATCATACCCAAAGAAGTAGGACTGGAACATCTGTATCTTTTTTTTATTTTGCTGGAATGTCATGCAAATACATGTCCAAGTTGGAAATGCAGTGGAAGCAATCTCATTTCTAGAAGATGTTTACAGTACCGTAAACTGCTATAACAGTGCAATTTGCATGACACTGTAGCTAAATGAAATCTCTTATCCAGGGTAATTTGTCCCAAGGAGAAATATGTGTTTTTATGGATTATAAATTTTATGTAAGAAGTGATTCATTGGTCACAGTGACCCTCAACCAAATTTTGAGTCATTTTAGAATGTGTACAGTTTCAGATGAGAAACTACATGCAATGTTCACAACTCAAATTAAGTTTGGTATTCAAGAATTATTAGGCTCTCTATTCCAAAATGAAAGAATAACAACTTACAGAAAATAAAGTTAAGGTGTTAATCACATCCTATGAACTTAATTCCTCAAATGTAGGCAACTGCACTTTGCTGAGCTGCAAAATCAGCTTAGGTCAAGTATTGAGTCCCTTTTAGGACACGGAGGGCTAAAGGGTTACAGGGATTACAAAATTCTTAGTCTAAAGGAGAGTAGAAAGTGTACTATATGCTAAGCAAAACAGTTTGATCAGCAAACTTTCGGATCTAAACTTCATTTCTATCAACCTGAGGTTATTTTGCCATCCTGGCTTTCATTATATATTCTGATTTCAAAATACATCTATTTATTCTTCGTTATAATGACAGCATCATGCGGACATCTCAAGGATGCATAATAAATACTGACCTTGATAACCCGTTCTGTAGGTTTCCCCGTTCTCGCTTTAATTTGCGGCAGTATGCCCAAGACCACGTATCAGACCAGAAACATAATGGCGTTAAAAGTCAAAACTTGCCTCCACTCCGGTTTCGATCCAGTTGTTTGACCCCGAAACACACCCTCATTAATTTTCTTATAAAACTGCTTCAAATATTTAGCACTTAGAACAAAACAGAAGATAAAAATACTCAGTGTAGACAGGCAATATGAATAATTCAGTATCCTAAAAACACATCAATCAGACAGTCACTGATCCTCTCTTCACTTTAGGCTGAATGCAGGAGACCTTCATTTAGGTCACGTTAGTAGCAAAGTAAGAAAAGAAACCTCACTCTCTTGTGCCAACCCAGGTAATAAGAAAGATTCCACAAAGGCCACCAGCAGTGCCTAAGAAGTCACAAACACTTTGGGGCTGGAAGAGCTTTACTTCTGTATAGAACATTATCCAAAAGGTTACATAGAAAATTCTCCAGCTGTAGGAATATAAGAACATGCAGTTACCGTAAGAAAAGGCATACAAAGAACAACTTGAAGACAGTAGACTAGCTTTTCTCATCTGAGAGTTTTAACAGTATTTGCAGTGTTACTTTAACTACCACACACAGAACTTCACAGTGTGTATAACTACTATGAAAAAGTAATAATTAGGAGCATAATCATATGAAGCCTAATTAACCATGTAAAACATAACAAAATGCTCAATTTATTTCCATTCAAGTACTTATGAAAGGTCAAGTTAATTTGAGACAACTTATGTTCTAGAAGGAAATACAGAAATGTAAGTATCTGTTCATGATACTTTTTGTTCAATTTGAGGAAGCTTGTTTCAGTATTTTAAAGGGACAAAGACGGAGGATCCAACCCTGCCTAGTCCGGGGGTCGAGGAGTGGAGTTAAGCAACAGGAAAGGTTAACAGGAAGTAGGGCCCCGGAAATGTGCAGAGTTACGCAGGTTAATGTTTAGGGGCAGAGATCGGGTGGTTCTGTTACTGTTTTATTGTTTCCAAAAGCATTCCGCCAACAGAAGGAATGGGAGCATTTTGTCATGTACTTGCCGGTTTAGCTTTCAATCAGTGTCTCTTTTGTGTTTCTTGTCATTGTCCCTTTGTTTTGACTTGTTCAATGAAGTCAGGGAGAACTCAGTCATTATATCTTTTCCTGCACGTACGAGTGGCCTTATTTTGGTAACATTAATAATCCTTACACATCCTTTTCCTCCATTTCAGGGTCCTAATGCCTTTTGTAAAGACCTGCCTAATGGTTTTGCCTTCAGTACAGACAGTATGGAAGAGCGCGACAGACGTTGTCCTTGCCCCACTGTGTACAAGCGTAGGACACATGTTTTCTTCTGTCAGCCTGCAACTGAGCCGTGACAACATTTAGACCCCGGGTCTGGAGATTGCAGAGGGTAATCCGTCTTTGTCGTTATAGCATAAAGTACTACTGTTCTGTCTACTCCTCAACGATCTCAATCAAGGAAAGTTCTCAGAGGAGAACCCACACATAGAAAGTATTGGCGAACATCAAATAATGCTTTTCTAGTGCATGCCCAGGGATTCATTCGTATCTTATTTTATAAACCAGAATTATTTGGTAAGTTAGCGACACTTATTTTTGGAGACAGGCAGCTTGTGCTTTACTAAAAAAAAGGACATACTTTCAACTGATAAATTGATAGCGATCAAGGGACACTTCTCTGAAAACACTACAGTTCTGCACACAAGTACATAAAAAGGTGGAATTTCTTATTTGCTTATACTCTTGGAGTAATACTTTTAAAATTACTTTGACAGACATAATCATGAGAATACCTAGAGAGGCTGTATCTAAACATTCAAGATTACCGTAACAAAAGCACACAGTGATGCTACTAATATCAAATACAACAACAAATAATGTGAAAATAGATTCATGAAAATGTATTCCTTTGAGGCATACTGTTAACCTAAAGGCCTGTTTAACAAGGTGTTGCATTTACTGTACATTTTGTGCTTAATATAAATGTTGTTCTAATTGGATTGCTTTATGATATTTGTTATCATGTTGAACTGATATTTAGAATGAGTAAATATATCTCACACAGGTAGCTTCAGGGAAAGATGCACTGTCTTGATTACAAAAGCATTTATATGGCTTCTGTGGAGAAGGAATGTAAAGGACTGGCACTCTCCTTTCTGACTTTTCCAAGCAAAATCCTGAGGTTTCATGACTCATTTATCCGTCTGTGATGTTAAATCATATCTAATTGACATTTTGTCCTATAGTGAGAAATTAAATCTATATTCTGCATTCCTATGAATGTTTCACTTTACTTTCATGTAATATCGGTGCTATTTAAGAACATGTTATGACACTGGCTATTTCTGACACTTCAGTACAATTTCTTCTACAATGATTCATAGAGAGAGACTTACAGAGAAGTTGTCGATTTGGAGGACCCATGCTAATGAGCTATATGCATAAATTTAAAATTAACAACTACAAACTTTTAATAAGGATATGGATTTTGTAACATGAATGAAATTATTCTATAATTTCTGGGATGTGAGGTCTTATTTTAGTCTTGAGTTACTGTTACTTTACAAATCTCCTTTGTTCTGAAATGATATAGGCACATATAAAAGTGTCTGCAGTGTGATTTATATATCTTAAGAGTGTCTAAATGTGCAAATTTCAGAATTTCCCTCAGAACATGAACTAACTTTTCTTTGGATATCCTCATAAGTGACAGTTCTTCATTCAATGAAGAGTAATAAGATTTTTAAAGTTGTCAGGTTTGGTGAATAAAAGGGATGATTGAACTGAAATACTCTTGGTAACAAATCAAAGAGAATGTTTAAATTATGAAATCATATCCTTTTGAAAGTGATTATAAAAGAGACTTTAAAAACTGCCTTAGGACATTGTAGCATCCTTAGAAAAATACTCATGATCATGACCTTAAACGATTGCTACTCGGCTGTATAGATTTTATGCTAGTTCAAAAGGTCAATCAGTCTCATGACTTTATAGTTGTACTTTGTATTTAAAGTATATGTTTAAATATTTGTGTGTATTGATTAGCAAATGGTATTTGATTAATAAAATATCTATTTTAATAAATCAAAAACTTCAACATTTTCAAATAGTGATTAGCAAGTTTTAAAATATGTAGTTATAAAATTAAACCTTCTAACTTCTAATATATGAAACATTATTTCCTTATGTCTGAACAATATTGATTATTTTCAAAATAAATTTTATTGAGTGTTTTGATGAATTATTTTATTTCAAAGATTTAAATTTTGAATAAAGTAAGTTAAAGTTTCATATGAAAGCCTATTAGTCCTTTTATTTGTGGTAAAGGCAACCGGAGAAAGAGAAATAATAAACTTTCTAAAAGCTCATAAGTGTGTTCATTATTTTTATTGTATTTTATCCTGTTCATTGCTTTCATTAATTAAATGTGAAATGGACCAATAGAACATTTTCAAACTAATTTTAACTTATTAAAAACTAAACATGTTATATATACACGAATTATCACTTATTTTAGATTATAGTTTCAAAAATTATGAAATGAGTAAGTCAGTTCTTTGCTTTTATAGTACTTAAAGAGGTTCCATGAAAACTTTTCAGTCCCCTGATGAACGGTGCGGAGTAGCTGGTTCACAAACCTACATGTTTCATCTTCTTTATAAAGTTTTTCTTTGCTAATCCTAAATAAACAGGTATTTCTGTTTCCAATTTTTTAAATATGAAATTAATAACAATATAAATCACATGTGCCTCGATACTTGCACCAGGAAGCCAGGCGAGTGTCCAGAATTATTTTTGGAATGCGAGCAAGTGAAGAGTGGTTGGTGATATTGGCACAGGTTTTCTTGTGGTCGGTTAATCTGGGAAAATAACCAACCTCAAGTAAGGAAACAGGTGTCTGGCTTTCTAAATGTGCCTTATAGTTTCAAAGAACTTTAAAATTCATTCTATTTAATAGTCATGCACAGCCCATCAGTTCATTTTGATTTTGGGGGGTTGTTTTGTTTGGGTTTTGGTTTTTTGTTTCATTCTGTTTCTTGAGACAGGGTCTTGCTATGTAGTTTAGGGTGGCCTCAAACTCACTGTACCACTTCACCTAGAACTCATAGTGACCTAACCCTCCTGCCTCAGCCTAGGGAGTGCTGGATTACAGGCCTGCACCACCGTGCCAGCGTTTTTTCGGTGCTCTTCTCGGGCTGCTGTTGAGCGTGGTGAAGAGGCCTGCCCTTTGAAGCGGGCACTGGGATTCTGACCATGGCAGGGCAACCACAGGCCTCGATTTTCAGATCTTTAATGAAAGGACTGGACTGAACTCTCAAGGGCTTCTCGAGGCCATTGTTTCCTATTATTTCAGGAGGGTAAAGATGGGTTGTGTCTCTTCTAACCAATCTAGCTGTCCAGTCCAGGAAATTTTTAAAAATCCTGTGGACCACGGGGCTGGCATACTGCAAATATATTCAGTAATGTGTGTCCTTTTCCCTCCCCTGCCCCCTGATAACTACCCTGTGTCTGCAGCTCTGTTCTTCATGACAAGAAATCCTTGATTTTTATCAGTTCTATTAGTAATTTCTCCAAAAGCAACACGTCACTCTGTAATTTAATCAGGATTAATTTATTGGAAGGTTGTCTGCCAAAATCACTCTCACCACTTGCGCTCGGGGTCTTAAACGCCCTCCGAAGGCACGTGATTTGGTTCCCTGCCTGCCACACCACAGGAAGGTGTGGAACCTTTAGTGGAGCGTCGGGGGAAGGAGTGAGCTCAGGGGCTGTGAACCCTTGAAAGGGCTGCTGGGACCTTGGCACCTTCCTGTCTCGCTACATTTTGCTTCCTGGCCGCAGTGCTGTGAGCAGTTTCCTTTAACGCTTGCCTCTACAAAGATTTTCTGCCTAACTGCAGGCCCAAAGGCAACATGGGCTGAACTACCAAGTACTCAAACTCCTGAAACTGAGCCAGAGTAAACCTCCCTGAGTGTCTTCATCCCCAGCTCCCTCTTCAGCCTGGCTCTGGGCCAGGGCCTCCTAACTGGTCTCACTCCCGGCTTTCAATACCACCTCTAATCTTGTTTTCTTTCTAAAAACAAGTGATCGCATCAAAACTCCATGTCACTTTTCTGCTTCAAGCTATCAACTGCATGAGAGTTGGTCAATCTCAGAATGATGGTCCACTCTGGAGTACCGTACACCAGGCCTTCAGGAGCAGTCATTTGTCTATCATCTGTCATTAGCGTTTCTTCTGTAGCCTTTTTGAAAACCGGGCCCCGCCCCCAGCAGCTCTACCTTCCCTCCTCCATGCCAGAAATGTTTCCCCTAACTCCTGTTTCCAAAATTTCTCTACCTGAAGTACATTTTTAGTGCTTTTGTATACAATCTTATACAAACCCTTCTTATCACTTACCATGCTGTAAAATTAGCCCTGTCAACTAACCCTGTTAGATTGCTAGTGAAGTCTTTCAAACCCACATCATGACTTCCACTTTGTTTCCTGGGATTCTGAAATGGTTCCCAGTACCCAATGAGCCCAGTCAGCATTTTCTGAATGGATGACTACATGAGCACATAGCTGGAGAAGACTTGGAATCTTTGCGGAACACGGCAACTTCAATTTTTTTCTTTTTGCAGAAGGAGTTTGAAATGTATTCATTCAAATAAAATTCCTTCCCACCATTTTCTTCCTTGCGAATCACTGAGTTGGGAAAACTAAAGCGCATATAAGGTAAATCAGGTGTATTTCTTCGAGGAAGAGTAGTATCCGTCTTTAATCTCCATTCTCTTGCCTGAAACCTACTTTCAAATCTCATGGTAGAAAATTCTAGTGTTTGGAAGCTTGCTTGAAAATTTTATCTATCTATCTATCTGTGTATATTATTATTTTACTTTGCTAGTGCAAATGCATAATATATAATGTTCACTTTCCTTGGAGTTGGTACATGTGCATAACACACCCTAACTCCCTTCCTCATCCCTTGTCCCTTCTCTCCCACCTTTCTCCCTCGGCTTCTTGGCCCCCTTCCCCTCTGAAAATGGTCTATCTCTCTACTCCTTAACCTTTATTTCGCTCTCAGATACATACTTTCATGCTTTTCAGAATGTTGTTGTTCTTTAGTAGTCTAGGATACTACTGCCAGCTTGAATCACATAGTACTTAAACATTATTTCTATAGAGTTTTACATTTTAGGAAAACAGCCTCATACATTGTCTCAGTTGAATCCCGGGACAGTTTAAATACCAGTGGGAAATAATACAAATAATGGCTCGATTTTGTTAGCTTGTAACTTTGTCACTGTAGAATGTTGATTAAAGATAAGAAGAGCTTACAGAATTGCTACAAAGTTACGTACTTGCTACTTTAAAAGCTGAGAAAAAAGTCCAGCCTCAGAGACATTTACCGTACCTGATGTAGTTTTCACAAATCGTGCTTTGGTGTATTTCCTCCCTTGCAGGAGTATGTGCAGGGGAAACTGACAGAGCAGGCGCAAACGATACAGGACACGGTAGGTATTCAGCCTAAGGTTTTAGGGATAAGAATAATTTGGGCTCTTGCTGTCTACTTATCCCAGTGTCTTCTTTCTGTTCACCCCTCAATAGCAAACGGAGCAGAACAAGTCCTCTGCTCGTCACGTTTTCAAATCACTTTTTACTAGCGCTCCAGCTCCTTTCTTTGGATTATATCTGAAATGTTACCTCCCGAACTTGATGCTTCCGAAGTGAAAAAGGTCCTTGGATGGGGTAATGTTTCAGCGCCTTAGAAGTAATCTTTTGTTTTAGTGCAAATGGATGGATGGTCCAGAGGTGACACTGAACACTGCACAGGAGACCCAGTAGGAGGGCCCTGAGCCCTGCAGAACCCCAAAGAAAAGTAAAAGATAGGCCGCCGACACGAAGGCTGGGCGGAGAAGAGGAAGCAGGGGGCACCCAGGAGGTGACCTTCACCCCTCAAGGTGCTGCCTTCGGCCAGCCCTGCTTCGAATCCCTAGAGCAGGGAGCCGGGGAAATTGAACAGGGAGGAGAGAGTTAAAGGCAATGACTTTTTCTCCATAAAGGAGAGCTGATTTTGTCCTACTGAATAAAAGGGCCCTGGGAGTGGGTACGAGGGCTCTGCAGAGCCATGTACCCCACAAGGACTGCAAAGTGCAAAACTGAGAATGAAACCTGAATCAGAACTGTGAGCACCTGTGTCTTTCGCGGCTCTCTTCTCCCTGTCGACTGCTGCTGTGTCTCTGTAGCAAAAAGAGGCGACTACAGAGCAGTCAGAGAAATCAGAAGACACCACTTCAACACGTACCCAAAAATAGGATCCAGGAACCTGTCTGCCCGCACTTGGACGTGTTAGTCACTCAGCTTGGCTGGAAGGCTGGAGAAGCCACTTTCCTGTTCTAGGAAGAGGCAGGAGATGAGAGAAAAGACATGACTCAGAGGGACACAGCACGGAGCCAGGGGCAAATGTTTCTCGCAGACATAGACGGATCAGGAAGCCATGAGAGCAACAGGTCATCTCTGGAGCATTCTTTCCTTTCCCTGCCTCCCAGCAGCTGTCACTGAGCCCCGACCAGCAACAAAAGGGGAGAGAAGGGCCGCAAGGGACTCGGGCTTTCCTAACTGAATAGCACATCCGTTTCAGCCAGCTGCTGGCTCCGCTAACTGGGACAGTGGGACGAGGAGCCATTCGGAGGGCGGCAGGGATGAGCGTGCCGTTTCTCAGGAAGCCAAGCGGCGAAGATTAGTGTGCTTATTTTGCCGAGGAGGAAACTGGTTGTAATCCACTGGGCCTTAAAGCTGGCGGAGTTCTGACCTCAGTACGAACAGTAGCAGGAGCGCGGACATCTGTGGAGTCCCGTTACCTGCTTGGTGTCTCGTGGCGCAGTAGCCCTGTGACGTGGCTGCGGTGGGCCCCATTTTCAGAGGATGAAACGGGGCACTGAAGTTGAGGAATCTGTCCAAGATCACAGTGGGAATTAGGACTTGAGCCAAAAGAATCTGACCCGAGTCCATACTCTGAATCACTGTGGAGAAGGTGTCCTGCTTCCCCTGGGACATATGCATTGTTATTCCATAACTCGTTCTCTCCTCTAACCAAAAATCCCCCTTTCCATCCTCTCAACTGCGTCACCTTTCCGGCTTTCGTCCTCCACCACGGGATTCAGTCACATGACCTCAGGGGGAAGACTTGCCCCGAGCTGGCATCTGGGCCCCCGTGCCCGTCCAGTGCCTTGCTATCCCAGGCACTACAATAGTGCCTCTCTTTCTCTTTATGATTTCTTTCTCTTCATGATTGCAGCTCCAAACTTTATATTCCAGCTGATTAAAACTATATTTCTCAAGTACTATTATTCTCATGTTTTGAAATTTTCATAAGATTGCACTAGCTTCACACAGGCTTCCACAATGCGCCACGAGCGCAGTGGTCCGCCCGCCCGCTCCTCCTCGCTCCCTGCTCTTTCTCCTTCTCTCCCTTCGCATCTAGGCCTGCAGACTCCATACTAAGGATGGCCGGAAGGGTGAGAAGTTATCCTCTTCTGCTGTGAGACAAAGAAGGCGGCAAAAGGTGAAACCAGCCGTTCTCTCCGGGTCAGACACAGGCTTGCTGCATGGCCCCGGAACCGCACATACCCTTCAGGGTTAGTTGGTATAATCGAGAGGAAA
This sequence comes from Chinchilla lanigera, assembly GCF_000276665.1. Taxonomy (NCBI): domain Eukaryota; kingdom Metazoa; phylum Chordata; class Mammalia; order Rodentia; family Chinchillidae; genus Chinchilla; species Chinchilla lanigera. Next base: position 22,247,474 of record NW_004955432.1, read on the forward strand.
AGCTCTCTGGAGAATCTACAGTATCTTCAGTCAGTCTCATCTGCTGCACATGAGGGGGCCCTTCAAGGGTTGCAAAGAGACGTGGGGATCTTGACCGACGCACCAGGAATGAAACACCATAACAATCACTTGTTATCATCCAGAAGAAAGAAGCAAGCGGCCCGCGGAATCATCTGTATACATTCTATTTAGACAAGAGGAAGATCCTGGGAAGATTAAAATTTTGAAAATTTACTCCTAAATCAGCACCACAGCGGTTTGTATTACTTGTTCTAGAGATGCCTGAAGGCTCACGAAGCTGGGAAAAGTGTTGTGTTCTTCGTATTAAAAGTATTTTTTCTGAAAGAGAAAGCCTAAATAGGGTTACTCTGTAGGGTTATTTTAGTAGAGTAGGTACGCATGCAGACACACACAAAACATTGTGACTATAACTACATTCAAATAAAGAAAAAAGGCTAAAGAAGATTATAAAATAATTTTCCTGGAAGAATTCAGGCAGTGACACTCATTAATCTATGTAAGACCGATCAAGTGCAGTCCATGCCCTGCTACACAAGGAATGAAATACCTGTCCAAGGGTGTCCGTGAAAACTGCTCGGAGTTGGGAAGGAAAATCTCACAGCCCTGAATTCCTCAGTGAATTTCACAAAGCACAAGACTCTTCAAGGTGCAGGACAGTCTTGGGCTACTTTGAGGCAGCCCCTAAGAAACAACTTTGTCTTCCTATAAAAGAAATGGGTAGGTGCTGCCTCATCTCTTGCTGTTCACCAATACCTTTTAGATGTGGGTCATGGGAGTTTTTAATACAGCAGAGGCCTTTCATTTACAAAAAAAAAGAGAAGAATTATTATCCTGGCTGCCCACCCCCCGCCTGTAATTCTTGATTTCACATTCCAAGGCTTCGGTTTATAGAACTGGAAAGAACTGCCAGTTCCCTGAGAGCGACTTGGCCAGCTTAACCCGGAGGGTTCCCCCTTAAACGGTACTTCCTTCCATTTGCTTACAAACATTTCTTGAACAGTATGCTACTTCCTCTTGTTGGGCTGGGATTCCCTGTACGTCACCCAGACTGCAGTTGTGCTGCTCTTCCTGTCACGTAAAGACTCCTCTTGGGCATTTCTCAGCAGCTCCCAGAGGCCGTGGAGGCAGCAGGTCTGCAGACCACCCTGTGGGTAGCAGGGCCCTGAGGAGGGCTGGAGCAAGGCATGGAAAAAGAAGGCAGCAATAGCTACAGAGAAGAGAAAATACTGACAGAATGCTCATTTGTTTGGGTCTACAAAAGGATTCTAGAGGCTGTCCAAAAACTATAATCCCTTATACCTGCTTTAAAACACACTGGCTTTCTCTATGAAGCAATCAAAGTTGACCAAAGGCAAAACCAGCAGTGCAGAACTAAACCCCATCGACCCGTACATACAAAAGCTAATGTTGCAATAGCACATTTTCCCTGCAACTAGAGCAAGGGACAAATGGACGATATAATTGTAAGTACAGAGCCTTGTAAAGACCAGACATACTTTCCAAAGAGAGAAATATTTTATGATTAATGATCACCTCCTCAAAGGAAGCAGTGTGGAGATAAATGTTCACCAGGTTATAGAAACTCCTGGTAAATAGTTTATTTACTAGGGAAAAGCCTAAAGGGAAAGAGAGCTTCCTTTGTTGAATAACGGAGCTCTGAGTTAAAGCCAGGTGAGTTACAAAACAAAGGCCTTTTCTGAGGTCACCTGCCAAATACTTACATTAGTTTAAGAAAAAGAGCTAAATGTAATATCTCATTTTGATTTTGTGGTGGTGTGTGGGAGTTAATGTCATTTCTATTCTTTTATCATTTTATTCTAGACAAAATGGAATTTTAATTTATTTGCTAAAAATAAGGTGTGTGGTTTTCTAATATACTATAGGTTCTTCTGGTATACCATAAAATAGTATATAGCTCAGATTTAAGTTATATTATATTACATCATATTATGCTATATATTATATTATATTTGCTATCCTATTAGATTTGCAAGTTAGTCATATTTTGGATGACATTTATGGGATGTCCATATTTTCAAAGAATGATCAATTTGTTTTGCTTGACTATGAGCAAACATGGTCACTGTTGCATATCTAAATATTCTACATCTCTCAACTAGATGTAATGTAATAATTTGCTTTTTACCACTTGGCTCCAATTTTTCTGAACATATTTGCTGTGCACAATATGCTAAGTATTTTCAATCTTGGTTAAGGTGGAGCTACAGTTTTTACTTTCATTACGGAAGTAAGTCCACTCACTTCATGCTTTCTGAATACATTATCCTTTGATCATGTTAGCATTTGGCTCTAAGTCTAGATGAAGTCTTCCTATCTCAAAGAGTAATAGAGCAATTATTTTGGGAAGGCTGCTTTAATCCAGCTATTAAAATAATCAGAGTAAGTGGGTCACACAAATTCATGGCAGCTAGTTTGATATCCCATACATCATCATGGTGAGCTGACAAGTTGATTCTGGAATTCTGCGTGGACTTCAAGCACAAATCAAGAATTCAATGAGAGTTTGCTTATCAGTTGGCATTTTCTTGACGTTTGGACTTACTTTTATGCTGATAAACAAAATGCCTTTAGGGTTTCATCTTAAATGAAATCTGTTAGTTAACTGATTAATTAATAAAACTTTGCAGAAAAAAAGCAAGGCCAAAACTCTTGAGAAACCCCCTTTTAGAGACATTTTTTTGCTACATTTTCAAAGATAGTCACAAGCTTCATCAAATTTACTTCTAGAGTCAGAGCAATAGTACTGATGTCACTTTTGAGTACAAATCCCAATGACTGGTTCAGGAAGTTTCTGCCACCTGGAGCTTTGTCTCTGAGCTCTGCTATCGGGGGCATCCCCGTGAGTCTTCATGTGAAAAGTAAACAAGTGGGAGCGTAGCTGGACCTGGGTGCTTGCTTTGGGGCAAGGAGGATCGAAGCCACAAAACCACAAGCAGCAAGCAGTGGGGAATGGCCAAACGTGCGTTTATCAGGGAGAATAAACGAGGAGCTCTCCGCTAGTTAGAGAGTGACGTTCCTTGAGCAGACACCATAGGGGTTTAGGTCCTTTGGGATTTTCTTCTGCTTTGGGGACCAGTGTGTGTGACACAAGCAGGATGCTCCCGGATCCAGGTAGGAATTTGATGTCTGGAAACAAGCCACTTCATTTACATTTTACTTCTTCCAAGGTCTCCCATTCGGTTAAGGACCTGTCCCGGCTCTTGCACTTCATTAGACAGAAGGATCTATTAGAGGAAGATACACGGAGCGCTCTCGAGCGGAGTGCGGGTGCTCGAGGAAGCGAGGCACTGCACAGTAGAGCCGGGATCACACCCAGAAGGCTGCTTCGTCTCGATGTGTACTCAGCCAGGTCATAGCGCAAGCTGTCCCGTGGGGCTGAAGAGTGTGTGTGTCTTGGACCTGCCGTCTGCACTGCTCTCTGGGCAGGAGGAACCTAAGGAAAAGGCAATTCGCAGGTGGAAAGGACGTGCCCGGTTTGTCCTTTGGAGAGTGAACAGATCCGGCTTGTGTTCCGAAGCTGCAGTTTTTCTTTTAAAAGTACAATTTTAAATTCTTGATTTCCTGCTCTCCTTTCTACCTAGTTTTATTTCTTCTAACCTACCTCAGTTCACTTCATCTTTTACTTTCAGTGTGCTGTTGTGATTATCATTTAGACGTGGCCATAAAGCAAGCCGCAGCAGGACTGCGGGCCTAGAAATCACCATGTGATTTCACCCATGGCTTTTGGTCGGATGCAGAGAAGAACTTCACTTCCTAAACAAGGTTGGACCTCCAGGAGTTTTCCAGCTTCCTTTTGGTCATAGGAAACAACTTGTCAGGTTGATTTGGAATTGAATTAAAACATTTGATGAGAAAAATTGCAAACTGACATAAAGAAAGCTAAATAATGAGCATATTATTCCACTATCATTTTTTCAGTTAATTAGGAGGCTAAAAGGCCTTCACGTGAGGTTATCAGTGAAATGTAAATATTGAGGGAAGTTCCAAAACTAGGTCTGGAATTTGAATTTGAGAGTTTGCCCTAGTTCAGAAGGCTGGGCAGATGTCTGAGAAGTGTACCGGCGACTCTCAGGATTGGCCTGAAGGGAAAGAGGAGGAAGGAGGGAAGGACGGCACTTGCAGTGTCTGCTGTGTCCTCCTCCGGTTGCCCCTGGAGCTGCCACAGCCCGGTCAGCCTTGTGCACAAGGGAAAGATTGCTGCTCAGAAAAGCAAACACGAGGCTCTTTTTCAGGGCAAATCCCTTGGCCTTGGAGGATTCAGGCCACAAAAATGTTGGCTGATGTGACAGCAAGACTGCCCACGGAAGGGAAATGAAATGAGAAAGGACTTTAAAGCCCCTGACTTGTCTGTATCCACAAGCACAAGCCCAGGTAATTCAGGAAGCTCATCGAGCAAAGATTCCAGTGCCTCCCGGTTCTGGGCAGGGCCTTCTGATCGTGAGCAGCAATGATGCACTGGAGTTCTTTGCACCAGGGCAGGGCTTAAGGAGTGACTCTGCTCCGTGATCCTCCCAAGAAAGAAACAGGAAGCCGGGCATAGTGGCGCACACCTGTAATCCCAGCACTTGGGAGGCTGAGGCAGGAGGATCACCTCAAGTTTGAGAGCAGCTGGGGCTACATAGTGAGTCCAGGCCAGCCTGAACTGCATTGTGAGACCCTATCTCAAAAAAACGGAGAGACATGAGGAGCAAGAAAGTGGCCCTGGGCCTAAGGGACATACTGAAGAGCCTGAAGGCCGGTGCAGCGGTCTCCTGAACAGACAACACCTGAGGACAGGCAGGGTACTGTACCTCTCCACAGACACCAGGATGAAAAGCAAGGGAGACGCTCCTCTGCAAACCCACTCGGAGCTCCCTCAGGAGGCCTCAGGCCTCTGGAATTTAGGCACAATCCTGACAAAGTGGAAGAAACTAGAAATTGACTGCGATGAAGTTCTGCCACCTGAAGGGAGGGAGGTCTGTGACGGAATTCAGTTCAGTTACAGTTTGCAAGAGATTCTGAGAGTGTTCTAATGTTCTCCACTTTAAAACCTGAATTAAAGAAGGCAAAATAATTACATCTGGTCACGCTTGGTGGCAGGTGTTTATCACACTATTTGCTGTGTTTTGTATGGTTAAACTATTTTATAATAAAAATAATGTGAAGTAAAATATATTTATTTCAGCTCCAAATTTTGTAGGCTAAAATGTGACCAATCACCCCATCATCTATAATTTAGGTAGCATTCTTAGTGCTTCCCTTTATGAAATGCTCACAGCACCCCGAATGAGGAGATATCAAATATGCTTTCTATTTTTTTTAAGACAGGACCTCCCTACCTAGGTTAGGCTGGCCTCGAACTCTCAGCAATCCTCCTGCTTCAGCCTCCTGTGTGCAGGGATTACAGGCCTTTGCCACCACCCTGGCTACTTGTCTTTCATTTCATAGATAAGGAAAGTGAAACTAATTTGAAGAAATACTATAAAAAGAATACTTTCTAGACATTTTGATCAGAAAGGTTTTTAACAGTTGTTTCCTTACTTCTTAAAGAAAAGAAAGAGAGGAAATTACTTTTTTAAATTTTTAGAATGGAAAGGCAGGGAGAGTCTGTTTGAGGCTTCAGACCAGCCAGGGGTAAGAAGAGTGATGGATCAAGCTTTACTTTCTACAGTGAAAAGGGTGAATATGAGCTCAAGGCCCCAACCTAATTCCCTGGACAGTTAGGAGGAGGAGTGTACGAGTTGGTGATGGTTACAAACAGTTATTACTCAGCTGAACACAAAGATGTTCAGGACGCTGATATTTTCATGCACTTGCGGGTGAGTAGTTATTCCCGGACATGGCCGAACCCTCCACCTTCCGGTCCCTCTCCCAGAACCTCCCACCCGCTCCCGCGTGAGTCAGCAGCTAGCCAGGCTCCACGCTGCAACTACAGTGCGGCATAAATGTGTCAGTGGCTCTGTCATGCTGGTGTTAACAAGGAAAATTATAGCCAACCTTGTTATAACCCACAACCAGAATTCCTCTCCTAAACTCATTGAGAAAGACACATTTGGGGAGCCTCAAGCTTCTTGCTTCTGAAAACCACTGATATCACTGTAAGCAGTCAGGCCCCGGCTGCTGACCCTCGAGCGGGGTTAAGATGAAGCTCAGAGAATATGGAAACCCACAGGTGGTGGGGCTTGGGGAAGGAAGCAGAGGAAAGGACGGAGGAGGAGGTGTGAGGTCACACAAAACGCAACCGGCTTCACCGCTGTGCCGGGAGCAGACCCGCACACCCCTGCTTCGAGTCCGGTGTCCCAGAAGTGAGCAGATGCCGCAGTTATTTATCAACCTGAAGACGTTTCGTTATCCAACAGCACTTAAGAGCAAACATTTCTAGTGTATGTAAGCTTCAATTTCTTCAGCTAAGATGGTTGGCTTTCATCCGGGTCCCACTCACTTTGTTCTACATTTCTACTAGCGCATAATCCATGAGCTGACCTTTACTGATGCTCCTGCAAAATCAGAGAGCAAATGAGTTGCCATCTACCCATTTTTCTTAGTAAATGATTTGGAGAAAGCTATTAACTTGCCTCCAGGCCTAAAGTTATCTGGAGGGTATCTAAGAAAAAAATGCTTACATCATTTATTCATTTCCAATCTTGCTCCTATGCTAAGAAAGTTCATCTTCATTTCTGGTGAAGGTGGAGCTGATTCTCCAAGTCAGCTTTTATAAGCAGAGTAAGATCCGCTTCTCTTTGGTGCCAGCTTCTTGCTGAGGCAGGTTGCTTGAATAGTTTGCGGTTTTTCCATTCATTAGGAATTCATCTTGGCATTGACAACGCTTCACTGATTATTATGATTCGTGAGCTGCTGTTGATTTGACTTCATCATGGACTTCCCCGGTGAGCTTGCTTCCCTGCGCTTGACACTAGTTAAGCATTTACCCAGGGGCCTCCCCAGAAAGCCCTTTCCTTGCTGGAATGCAGGGTAAGGCCTCTCTCTCTCTCTCTCTCTCTCTCTCTCTCTCTCTCTCTCTCTCTCTCTGTGTGTGTGTGTGTGTGTGTTCCTGTTGACTTTTTCATAGTCAAGATTACTCATCACAGCTGAAGACAGAATAACAATAAGAGAGAAACAGTTTCCGTAGAGCAGAACCTGCAGTTGCTTGACAGCGAGCACTCATGAGACACGGCTTATGTGAGCAGTCGTCTTCTAACAGTATCAGAGGTGTTCCAGACCTTATACAGCACGCTGAGCGGGACGCTGTCCTTTCCTAGCAGATCACGTTTGCTAACACATAATTTGTTGAAAGAATTTAGGCGATTTGGCAGAAATAAACTCAAGCAAGCTCTACTTCTGGATAATCTTTAGTCTTCTACTGATGAAATGCAGCATAAAGGCATCCAACATTTGTGAGACTATGACATCTTCCTTGCCTTTCCTAGTTGAAACTGGTCCTTTAAAAAAAAAAAAGAAAAAAAGCCAGGGGCTGTTGCCTCAAGCCTGGAATCCCAGCACTCTGGAGGCTGAGGCAGGAGTATTATTGTGAGTTCCAAGACAGCCTGGGCTACACAGTGACTTGAAGGCCAGCCTGAACTGCATAGCAAAACCCTGTCTCAAAAAGACAAAGAAAAAAAAAAAAGCCAAAAAAAACCACCTTAATGCTAATTACCCTGATTTTAGCGCATGCTGCATGCATGTATTGAAATATGCATGCCATTATGTTGGCTGTGAAGGGAGACTTGATATACTGTCTCTCACTAAACATACGGTTACTGCGGACTTACTAAGTAAAGGTCATAACAGTGGACTGCACTTTGCCATCAACAATACCCACCCCTCACAGTCCCTGATATTTTCCGTCTTTTCTCCAGCGGGTCAACTCTTCTGGGGTTCCGTTCTCTGCCGCTCTTTAGGCAGCCAATATTTTCAACTTACCCTGTGTGATTTCAAGCATGCTTAGTTTTTATTTCAAGTCATCTCATAAGGATCCTTAGATAAAACACCCTTTCTATTCTTTGGATATTTGCTTTCCTGCTAGCTTATAGCAAAAAAGTGGGGGCTGGGGGTTTAGCTCAGGGGCTGGGGATTTAGCTCAGCGGCAAAGCGCCTGCCTGGCAAGTGCAAGGTCGTGAGTTCGGTTCCCGGTACCGGGAAAAAAAACAACAAAAAAAAAATAGCAAAAAAGTGACATGACTAAAATGACTAAAAATTACTAATTTTTCTCATGCTGCTGTTCAATAAGGTAAAGAGAGAAGTCTCAAATTCAAAATACTTTCATTACTAACTTAAAAAAGTCATTTCATAGAAAAGTCTAATCTTCCCACACAGCCAAACATATTTTTAAAAACAAATCCTCTGTAGTAATAATCTTGAGGCTGTCCTTAGCTTTTCCACAACTGTAAATATTCAATGTGTTTTTATAAGGACGACTTAGCCTGTTGGCATGAGTTTCTTTTATTCCGAAAAAGATCAGTCACAAAATTAGAGCAAAGTTAACCATCTTCATTTCTTCTTTCAAAGCGTTCCAGAGACACTGCCGACGCGGTGGGGAAGGTCACACTCTGCGTGCCTGCGTCTCCATCTTTCCGTCCACGCTGGCCGGGTGTACAGGAGTGTCACGAAAGAGGCCACGCACGGGCCCCACATGGAGTCCCTCCTCGTGTTTAGCTATGTGAAAGGTCTCTAAAAGTTGCCAGCCGTTTTCCACCCCTTCCCCTGTGAAACGGAAGACAGAAGCGTCTCAGGCAGCGACTCAGCTGGGACGATGAGGGAAGAGACGCCCAGGACAGGGTCAG
>NW_004955432.1:22258226-22284086 GCF_000276665.1 Chinchilla lanigera
GCCGCCGCCTGACGCGCCGCCCCGGCCGCCCGCAGGGCCATCTGTACACCGTGCCCGTCCGCGAGCAGGGCAACATCTACAAGCCCAACAACAGGGCCATGGCGGACGACGTGGGCGAGAAGCCGCTGTACGACGCGCACACCAAGGAGATCGACCTGGTCAACCGCGACCCCAAGCACCTGAACGACGACGTGGTCAAGGTAGGGCGCGGCCGGCCTCGGCGCAGGGCTGGGGCTGCGGGAGGAGGCGGCCGTCCCCGTCCCTCTGCGGGGCGGCCGTGCGCGCCGGAGCCGGGCGTGAGCCGCGATGCGGGGTGCGCGTTCTCTCCGGCTGAAAAGACCTGAAATGACTCTCTTCGCCAAGTTATTTAGATATACTATATAGAGAGATTACATATTTAAAACCGATGGCAAAAATGATGTACATATGCGCAGTGGCAAAAATGATGTACATTTGAGAGGTGCTCTAACTGGAAGTCTCTGGCCCTTGTACCCTGCTAAGCCCATTTACGACCCCGGAACAAATGTGCATCTCTTGGTTTACCCCGTAGACGCCTAGGTGTGGACAGTTGCTTCTGCCCGACTGAACGCTGGGGTTGAAGTTCTTTTTCATACTTTCAGAATGTGCCGATTAAAAATAGATCAGCTGCCTGGGTTACTGGACAAACTTAGGTCTCACACGGTGGTCAGGCTTTTTTAAAATTTTCATTTTGTTATTACAACTTTGACCCTCTTAGCGTTTCTGGCCAGAGGGATCTATTGTCTGAACCCATTTGGATTGGGAAATTGTGGACCTGAGCCATGTTTGGCAGAGGGATTTCCTTGAGCGGCCAGGAGGGCGGAGGAAAATCCTGGTCTCTGTCTTCAGGGTTAGAGGGTAAAGAATGCGATTCCGACCAAGCCCAGGGGCGAAATCCCCCCAGCTGCTTCCTATCTGCGCGTGCGCGGAGCGGTGGGTCAGAGACTGTTCACGTCGATGAATTATATATCGCAAAGGGGGGAACACTTTAATCTGTAACTGGAAGGGAAACGTAGCGGTCAGAACTGACTTCTTTGGCTTGCTGGTGGAGAGAAAAGGAAAATTGGAATTTTGCAGGATTTTCTACTAGCCAGGTTATGAACTATTTAAAAGCAGCAGCAACAACAAAAGTACCTTACAAGCCAGAAGTTAGAATTGCTACAGAAACTGCTAAAAACAGTAACTTAAAGGAAGAAAGCTTTCTTTTTCCTTTTTTCTTTCTTCTTCTTTCTTCTTTTTTTTTTTTTTTTTTTTTACTTTTTCCCCTCTCCTCCCTTCCGGTGTGTTTGGGACCCGAAGGAGACTTGCCAGGAGAAGCGGCAGATTTGAGGGGGACCCGCAGCGCTGGATACTCGGCTGCCCCAGGGCACTGTGAGCAGGGTTCCCTGGGGCGAAGGAACCTCCCGGAGTCAGAGGCCAGGACTGAGGGTGTGGGTCTCTACCCACGCATGACTAAATTGAGACAGAAAGGCCCCTCTGGGAAAAGAGACTTCAGCGCAGATGGGAAAAAAGCGTAACAGCCTTAGAGGAAACAGCAGTTTACAAAATAGCATTTCAAAGGGCAAGTATGGGGATCCTCAAATTAAAAGAGTGGAAGCCAGCCCCCTCCAGCCTGCAGAAACCGACCCCCGCCCACTCGCTCGTAGTACTGCGAGCAGAGCTAGAGGGTCGGACAAGAACAGTTTACCTTGAGAACACTTTGGACAAGAACAGTTTACCTTGAGAACCACTTCTTCAGATGCCCGGAAGAGGCAGACCAAGGCTGTCACTGCAGATTTTACACAGGCACTGCTAGCTCGCCAGGGTTGGTGGAGGTGAGGCTACTTAACCTCCTGCTTCATGAAGCATTAGCACTGAGCCCAAGTTCAATGTCATGACAGAAACACGGATGACCTTCTCGCTGACACCATGACAATAAATAATAAACTCTCTTGAATTTCACTTTTAATATAGTCTTCTTAAAATAATAGAAGCACCCAAGCCTGCACGGTACTTTATAACATCACACAATAATCCAGTGACAGTGTGCAAACAGTCTACCACTAACAGTGCCCAGCAGGTAAGGAAAGGTGTGTCCTAGAAATACAGAGGCTTGTGAACGCTGTTATGTCCCATACTGTAGTCACCAGGCATGTGTGGCTACTTCGACTTAAATGCCATGTCATTAATATGAAGTACAATTTTAAATTCAGTTTCATGGTCATTCCAGTGACTTTTTAAGCACTTTACATGGGAAGACAGGGCCACAGATACAGAACATTTCTCTACCCATTGGATAACGCAGATGTAGAACATTTCCATCACCACAAAAATCTCTGTTGGACAGTGCCTTCCGCACCGTCCGCACTGTCCGGGAGTATTCCTTCCACTGAAAAAATATCTCCATGCCAGCTTTTTAAAAAGCCCTATATCGAGAAGAAATGAAACTTTGATATAAAATATGAAGAGCGAAGTGTATCTGCACATGTCCTTCCAGGCCCATGAAACAGCTATCTGGGGAGGAAAAAATAACCTCATAAATAGTGTATATCATAAGTTTGTCTCTCAAGAAGATGGAGAAGTACTTCCTATTCCATTTGTAATAATGATATAAGTTAAAATCTACAATATATTTCTAATAAATTAATTTCTTACCCTACAAAATTTTGCTCCTCTACACTATATATATATATATATATATATTTTTTTTTTTTTTTTTTTTTTTTTTTTTTTTTTTTTTTTTTTTTTTTTTTACCCTAAAAGGTTGTGTTTGCGAATGCTTTCTTAATTTCCTGTAATTGAAGTGGTAACAACCTTAGACCCTTTGTTCTTCCTGAAATTTATATATCGGGTATTGACATTTTCATTCATATCTTCATCATAAGCTTATTCGGATTCTCTACATAAAGAAAATGGCCTCAGATTTATGATTCTGTTATCATGTTAGTCATAAATCAATTTTACACTGTTAAAATATATTAGACTAGATGCTTTGCTAGGTAACTCCTAAAATAAACCTTAGCAATTACAAAAGACATACAGATGAAAAGTCTTCACACACACTCACACACTCACACACTTACACACTCACACACTCACACACTCCAAACCACAGTGGTAAGTCACTGCCAGATAACTAATGGGTCCTTTAGTTGGCCTCGACAGGCAGGAAACGTGTAGCTAGATTTCAAGTTTTATTACTACTACTTGCTCCGGCCTGTGGTTTTGTATTTTCACTTCTTTTTTCACATTCAGTTTTGTGAGGTCTTGACTGCAAGCCTTCCCATCCTCCTTTTGGAAGTGGGCTAAATATATTCTGTAATAAATCAGAAGTAAATAGCATTGAATATTGCTTAGTAAGGAGAATTCAAAACGGTGGATGATACTGATGTTAAGCGTCAGAGTTTCTCCAGCGTGGAGAGGGCCGTGAGCTGCGGAGAAGGAAGCGGGGGAAAGCGGGGTAGGAGAGATGGGCACCAGGCAGGTGCACGCTGCTTTGGATCATGAAGAGGATGGAACGCGCAGCTGAGAGATACAGGCAGCCATTCCGAATGAGCAAGGCACGGCCGTGGAAGGTCTCACGCGGGAGTTCCAGCAGCTCGCTTTGACTGGAGTTTGGGAATTCCTGTGGCAGCGTGGCAGGCGATAAAAATGAAAGGGCTGATAGTGGCCAGGTGCAGTCCTAGAGCCAGCTCTTGTGAGGAGTTTAGACTTTCTCAGGGGAGCAGGGGAAGGCACGGAAGGCTTCGTTGGGTGGGTATGATGAAGATGCGCTTTTCAGCAGATGTCTCTGGGGAAGGTACCAGGAAGTGATGGACAACAGAAACAACTGGCTAAACAGAAAAGCATTCAAATGTAGAGATGGTTCCCAGCTTGCAGTGCTTTGGGCTTATGGTGATGCAAAAGCAGTGCTCCTTCAGTAGAAGCCAAGCTTCAGTTTCTGGGTTTCGACCTTTTCCCAGGGTCGCAACGCGCAGTGCGGTGCAGTGCTCTCTTCAGATGCGGGAGAGTGGCCGCCAGCTGCAGATCCCATTGCCCGAGGGGAGACGACAGTGTTCAGAAGGTTAAGGGCGTTACACGAAAATTGTTTCAAATATTTATGAGTCTATTCGACTATAACCCCATGGTGATACAAGAAGGGCCTGTAACTGTACCATGGAAACAACAGAATGTGGGGGCATAATGGATACCAGCCTGGCTGCTATTTTTTTTTTTTTGACATTAATAGAAATGAAGGGTTAATGAAATTTTAAATGTTATCCATATTTTCAGTTACGGCTCAAAACAGGTATTTTGAAAAGAACAACGTTCAGAAAGGATAGACAAGACTGTGGTTTGTCATGAGTTATTGTCAGGGAAGACAAATGAGTTTAGATGATTTTGAGATTATCACTGAGACAGAGTAGAACGTGGGAGAACATCTTTGGTAAATTATAAAAACATGTGTTTGTAACTTTCTTTCCAAAAATTCGCATGTCATGACTTTCCAGCATACATGTACTGTACACAGAATTCTATTTAGCCATCAGGAAAAGACGTGGGCATGGTCAGTTTGAGCCAGATTAGTTTGGGTTTCAACATAATGCCCTATGTCTCTGTGATCTCATTCAACTAGAAAGCATTCTAGAGCTATTGGTGATTAATGTCAGTATAATCATCTCTCATAGGGGTTGGGGATTTAGCTCAGTGGCAAAAGCGCTTGCCTGGCAAGCGCAAGGTCGTGAGTTCAGTTCCCCATACTGGAGAAAAACCAAAAAAAAAAAAAAATCATCTCTCATAAAGCTGTATAAATTTGATATATCTATCACCAAAGCATCTGATTTAAAAGATCAAATTGCCCTACAGCAATTAATATCAATTGCCCTCAGACATATTAATACTCTTCTGTTGGAATTGGTATCAGTCTTATTTGCTTGTTTAAGCAATAGCTTGACAATATAGTGATTTATAGTCTGCCATGTTGAAATTATGCAAGGAATTCAGAACTTCCCGCTTGTAAAATAGCATTATGGTCATCTTTGGTGGGCAGTTCTCTTCTAAGCGTGTACTAAAGCAGGGAGTATTATTCATGCTCAAGCCTCTGAAACACCTGCAGGTGCAGCAAACAATACTGTGCATCTTAAATGCATATTCAGATTTTTTTCCTCCTGTACTATGGTAAAAAAAAGACGGGAGGAATTAGTTTAACTTTTTTTTTTAACTGAGTGGAATTACATATAATTTTAATAATTTAAGTCATGGCACATCGAATATGCTTGGGTTAGGAAAAGGTTTACCCTGTGGGATGTTCTTTCTGTTACTAGCAGTGGTGGCTACATTTTTAAGGGGTAGTGAGCAGCACCTGGAAAGTTCAGCAGTTGCAAAGCCCCCTGCTTCTGCGTTCTGCCCACTCAAGTCCATAACATAGTCGACGCTTTCATATCCCAAATGAAACTGCTGCGCTGTTGACCCCGCCTGTGAACGTGAGTTCTCTCTGACGAAATGCCCGGAGACAGCGGGCCGCGGGGGGAAGAGTATGCTCAGTACGCTGTGGGGTGCTGGACCCTTCTGTGAGCCTCCTGGCTGTGTGTGGCGGAGGAGAGGCAAGGACCCTGTCTCCACACAAAGGTGGCTTATGCCAAGACGTTTGCAGGTTATATTTCTTTTAAAAAGAAGTTCTTAAATAAGCTCTCTGGGCCTCAAATTTTGCCTAACACAGATTTCCTCAGAGGTCCCCTGATGCAGTGCGTTGCGCGCTAACATAATTGTTTATAAACAACTTGCTCCTGGATGAGGGACGCGGTTCCGTGGTAGAGCTCTCATCTTGCACGCCTAGGCCCTGGGTTCAGTCCCCACCACCACAAAAAAGTAAAAAAGACACTTTGCTTCTGCTTAGTTCTACAGAAATTGTGAAGAACAGATCCTTTCTAATGTTCTCTCTTCCCTTACTGGCTTTCAACTTCTCATTTTTCTGTTGAAGATGTGGAATTTGAGGTATTTTGAAAGGCCCATTTTGCTTCCTTAGACACCCAAGAGAATTCTCAAATTTGGCTAGCATCAGAATCACTACAAGAAATTTTAAAAATACAGATGCCTGGGCCTGCTCAGAATTTGTTAAATTAGAATACCTAGATCTCATGCCTGAAGCTTCAAGTGATCACACTGTGAGATAAAAAGCTTTGAAGCTTCAAATGATTGTTCTTCAGATGATTACACTGTGAAGAAAAATTTATGAATGATGGTGGCCGAGGTTGACCTAGAAGTGTACACTCTCATTGAGTCCACCCTAAGAGAATAGACAAGTCACCAGGTATGGTTCATTCTAGATGTTTTCCCTGGCACAAGACTAGTTGAGCTCAGTTTAAAGCCCGCCAGAGAGTTTGAAGCACCGTGAAGGGAGGGCCCCCAAATCAACCTTGCTCTGAGGTTCTCCCACCCTTGCGGCTATTTGGGCTTCAAGCCAACTGCAATCTTAGAGCCTCAAGGTGACCTAGGAGTGGGGTGGCCATCATTTCTAGATTGTTCCATGCCAGACACCCGTGGTTAGCGTTGAGTGCCTATTAATAATGCCCCTTTCTCACTCAGAAGCATCCCAGTTTGGGAGAAAAACTAACACAGTCACTGACTCTCCTGTGATATAGTAGAAGTTCCTACCCTCATTCTTTTCTAGCAGAAGTGCCAAGTTCCCACCTTCCTCTCCTCCCCGGACCACCCCATGCTCTGTCGTTACCTCTCTCTTGCCCTGTATCACTGCCACCAAGCTACATTAAGAGGAGGAGCTCTTAAAATCCAGTAGACTCTCCCCTCAGCCCCTAGGCTCCTTCCCTGAAATGTGGGGTTAATAAAACTGACATCCTTTCATCAGCATATTTCGTCAACTACTCAAAGATTAAAATGTTTAAAATAGTTTTAACTCTTTTTCAGTTAGTCCAGGAAACATACAACGGCATGCTTTCACAGGAGCCATTGTTTAGGGTAGGGAAGTGTTTTGTGATTTTGTCTTAAAGGAAATCTGCATGATCCATGTACTGTGCGAGTACCCAGGGAATTCACCGGTAGAACAGATTTACACCCGCACAGAATGCATATTTCCTGCCTCTCACGGGAACTTAGATGATGTTTCAGATATACAGTGTGTCGTGTTTTCTTCGTTAAACCTTGAGGAGATGTGTCTTGTTATTATTTCATAGGAGGGGAAGTTCCTATTTCTGAAGACACAACTGAGCTTTCTCTTCACCGTTATTAGCTGTCTTGACAATTAAGAAACACGCATTTTTAATTTTGAGGAGGCTTAAATAGGTTTTGATGGTGTGTGTGTGTGCTTAACATTCCCACTCATGGCAGTTTAAAAGTAAAAATTCTAAAAGCTACGTTCAGTATATAAACCTCTCCTGAGCCCGGTAAAGATGTTGCCGTGGAAATGGACATCGATTGTTGGTGGATTCTGTATTAAAAGGTAAAGCTGTGTTTAGAGATTGTACTGGCTCGTGTTTATATGGACAGGCGTCAGACGCAACTGCATTTTCTCACTGACAGTGAACAGTAAAAAGATTCCGAGCCCCAGCAGTGCAGAGGCAGGAGACCGGAAGGGAAAGGGTCGAAGGTGAATACAGCCCCTGGAGGCCCTTCGCCTTGGCCTGCGGCTGCCCACACCCACTTCTTTGCGCAGCGTTGCCCTGCCTGATGACCTCAGCGGGCCGAGGCGTAGACTGAGCAGTTAAACCGCAGCCCTTGCCTCCAGGAGGCTTAGAATGTAATGAGGGAACATGCATGCGAGTAGTTCTGAGTGAGGTCACATACGAAGGGACAAGCTACAACCAGGCGCAAGAGAGTTCTCGGCAGTCTGCAGAGACCTGGGAAGAGAAGTTGTCTAGCACAGTTTGTTACCAGGAGCCCAGCAAACTGTTTCAGGTACTCCTCTCTTTCTCCAGCGGTAAAGCTCTGAGAATGGGCCATTCTCCTGGGTGGTGCTAATCACAAGGAACAGGCAGCCGTTGTTCAGGGCACACTGACTGCATGGAGCGCACTGTGAGCTCTGCTGTACTAGGCCCGCCTCGTCGAATTGCAGCCATCTGCCAGGGCTGGCGTCAGTGTCCAGACCACCTCGGAAGAAGCCGTCTTCTGTGCTGTCACCACACGCCGTTGTTACTACCGTTGTAGCCCTGATATTCTGCCTCACTGCCCATCCCAGCGCTCTCGCCGCTCTCCTCCTTGTCCCCTTCGTGCTGCGTCCTTCAGAGCAAGACACCGGCCCTTCGCTCCTGTGGGTGCCCGGTGCCCTCAGACGGACTCGTAGGAGGGGAAGTTCCTATTTCTGAAGACACAACTGAGCTTTCTCTTCACTGTTAGCTGTCTTGACAATTAAGAAACACGCATTTTTAATGAGGAGGCTTAAATAGGTTTCGACGGTGTATGTGTGTGTGCTTAACATTCCCACTCATGGCAGTTTAAAAGTAAAAATTCTAAAAGCTACATTCAGTACATAAACCTTTCCTGAGCCCGGTAAAGATGTTGCCGTGGAAATGGACCTTTCCGGGGTGCCGCACCGACTCAGCCGTCAGCAGTAGGAGCTGAACTGAGTCAGTACTTGAAATTCCTCCTCAACCGATTTAGTATCGGTTGCAAATAAAAAGGCACAGGGGGATTTCATTATTGAGCGGCTTCCTTTGCCCCTTTCCTCTACGTTAAGCACATTTAAAACCTTATTACAAAACAATCCGAAATATAATAAAATAGCAGGAACATTTACTCTGTTACTGTAAGGGGAAAATATGTTCTAAAATACATGTGTATTTAAAATATTGATTGTTAGGATATCTTTTAATTCCCCCTCTTAGGAGGACGCGAATGTGTCTCTCCAGCCTCCCGGTGATGACCTCCTGGGGCTCCTGCAGGAAAAGCTAATCTCTGAGTATCTCACAGGCCGAGCAGGCAGATTCCCGGGATGCCATCTGCTGCTGGTTGGCATCGCCTCCTCTTCCTCCTCTGTGGCTTTATCGCTGCTGGATACTAGGTACACAGAGCTCTGAGGTTTTACTCACAAGGACGTGGGGACTGCTCACCGCTATTGCAGCAGCAGAGACATTTTGTATGTCAGAGGTGGTCTCTTGTAGATCTTGGATCTTTTCTCAGGGGGAAAAATAAAAGCAGAACCAGTAAAACACTGAGATGTCTCTACAAGGGGTCAGATATCATTCATTTCATCATTGATGTCTGTGCCAAGGGAAATAAATATCAGCCCTTTCCCAGGGTAGGCATTGTTTTCTTGTCTCCTGTGATAAGGGATGGATTTACTGGACTATATAAGAGTAAAATGTCTCACTTTGATCCCAGATAGTTTGTCTGTCAGCAGGCTAAGTATAAAATCTTTGGGTCACTATTCCGTCAAATAGATAGGACTAAACAGGGGTGGTGAACCAAGGGCACACATGCTGCAGCCGGCTGTTTATTATCATTGAAAGTTCTAAAAGTTTTGTCGTCTCTAAACTAAGAAATAGCCATCAAAAAAGAGCGGTGATGTGTAATGGGAATTTACGTGTAATGTGAATTTTAGGTGTGACTTGATGTCTAACATACAGAGAGGGCCACGGTCTTAGTCTTAGCACATTTAATATTTTTATCAGAGGCTGGAGTGAACAAGATAAGAGGACCATCAACTTACAAATGACACCAACTGTGCTGACCCTGTTTATATCTGTGATTAAAAATAATATCAAAGTAACTGACAAATTATAAATAGCCCATAAAAATATGAGGAACATTGTTACACAGCGCAATAATGCTAAATGACCAGAAACAAAATATATAAATACGAAGTGAAAAACAGGTAAACATGGAAAATAAGAAGATACCAAGAGAGAACTGTCATTTTTTAGGGAACTTGTGATATGTAAACACTAAGTTGTCTGGTAAGCATAATATAAAATCACTAGCAGGAAATCCTTCTAGTAGTTCCACAGCCTCCAGAGAAAGGAGATCTCCTGCTTGAGACGCACTACTGCATGTTCACCTTTACGGGAATCTACACCTACCCCTCAGACAACGGAAGGCCCAAACCCAAAGTCTGTCAGCTGTTCCAGAACATTCACCATCTCCATAACCTAGTGATATTTTAAAGGAAGCATAATTAAGACTTTCACATGTAAAATTTTCTGCCTTACCTCCTATTGGTCAGACTTATTAAGGATGGGTTGCCATGGGGCTGGGGTTTTAGCTCAGCAGCACGGCACCTGCCCGGCAAACGTTAGGTCATAAGTTCGATTCATGGTACCAAAAAAACAAAAAAAAAAAAGAAACCTAAAGGATGGGTTGCTGTTTTAATTTTAAGGGGTGAGTAGACATTCTGGAGAAGTCCTAGTGAAGAGCAAAATGCAGTAAATAAAAGGTAAAAAGGAATCTCCAGGTGAAGCTGGGGAGGGACTGAGTTGAAAGGGTTGGAAGAGAACATGAGATGACAATTACTTTGGGTTATTGTCAGGTTATTGTGGGACTTACAAGAAAAACACTGTTCTGATACAGTCATCATTCAAGACCAAAAAAAAGGGATGCTTAACTTTTTAAAAAACTGCTATATTATGATAAAAACACAAGTAATAAGTGGTTAATCCTAGGAATGTGTCACAAGAGGTTGTTTGCTAAGAGCTGTGTCTTTATTTCCTTACTTGTCAATTTAACCCCTCAAATCCCGCTACTTCTATAGTTAGAACTTGGTATATGTCTTAGTTACTTTTCTCATTGCTGCGACAAAATGCCTGACACCCAAAGTTAAAGGAGAAAAGGCTTACTTCACAGTTTGTAGAGGTTTCAGTCCATAATTGGCTGGCTCCAAGGTAGGGTGGCATCACAGAGGAGAAACAGTTCATGGTGGGCAGAAGGTAGCAGAGCAACAAGGGATGGCCACACCTCTTCCTACCCCTTCTAGCTTATCCAGACTACTAAAAGGCAGATAACACTCACAGCCCTAATCCTAGTGCCCTTGAGCCTAGCATTGCACCATGAATCAAGTCCAGCATCACGAACTCTAGATCCAGCCACCTCTGAAAAAGCCGCACCTTTGACCACTTGAGGCTTTGGGGGGACATCTAGACACAAGCCATAACAGTGTAAAACAACCTTTATGTACAATCTCCTTGTTAAACATGGAAATACACAGGAATACGTTCCTCTACTCCAGGAAGTTAGCTGGTTTATTTGGAAGCAAAGAAGATTTGATGTGGCGTTGTTTTAATCAGTGGTTGAGAATGCAAGTGGTAAATATCAGAAAATAGAACACAGAAAAATGCATGCATTGTAAGTACCAAAAGGTCAGCACGAAACATAATCTTTATGGCAAGCCTGCCCATCCACTCCCTCCTACACGGTGCATATTCCCAAGACTTTGCAGCTTGTATAAGTCCCCATTGTGATGGAAACTCTCCAGAGAGTGTGGCTTCTGCAGAGGTCAACTGGCCTGTGAATTCAGAGCAGGAACTCCTCATTTTGCCTGCAGATCATCTGGGGAACATTCTAAAAGACTGTTGTGCATACCCATGTCTAGAAAGTTTGATTTAATTGGTCTGTGATAGGACCCAGAACCACTTTTTGTTTGTTTTCTAGCTCTTAGGTGCAGCTAATGTACAAGCCTGTGTCTGGTTTAGAGTGTTAGAATTTCTTAATAATAAAACTATGTATCGTGACGTCCTAGATGTCTTAGTTACTTTCTCACTGCTGAAGCACAATACCCAGCTCCCACAACTTAGAAGAGGAGAGGTTCATTTTATGTTTGAGTCCACGGCCTGCAGGCTCCAAGGCAGAAACAAGATGGCAGAGGGGCCTGGCTGAGAAGAAGTGTGCTCAACCCAGGGCAGCCGGAAAGCAGAGAGAGAAGGGAAGAGCTGGGGACAAGAGTACGCCCTTGCAGGTCATGCCCCCGGTCACCTACCTCCAGCCAGGCCCCACACACGAACAGCCAGTCAGCTCTAGCACCCCTGTGGTCCAGTCTCTTTCCACAACGTAGGAATTCTGAGTTACATTTTAGATCTCAATCATAATGCCTGATAAGACTTTCAGGACCATCATGGCCACCATAGGGTAATTGTTAGTCCAGGAGATCCTCTCTGGGAGAAAAGATCTTAGCATTTTCTTTGGAATATGGTATTTATGACTCAAATTCCCATTTCAAAAATATTTTCTGGAACCCTGATGTAGCAACTGCAAGAGGCATACTTTGTACATAAAGCTCATATCACTGGTGTAATCTGGCTGTTCTTTCTTCCTTTCCTTTGCCTATGCTTTCTGTTCTTCCCAGAAGGACAGTCTTCTGGTTAGAATGCCGGAGTGTCATTCCTAACCCCGTTTCCAACCTCCATTCCCTGTTCAGGCACACCTGCAATGGAGCTGACGGTATCACTGGTCTTCCCTGCGAGGCCAGTAGCCATAGGGAGATGGAAAGGATGCGGAGAACCGAGTCTCAGCTGAATTTCAGTCTGCTGCTGGGCACAGACTGCATGTCTGTCTTGGGCCTTGGAAAAGTCATGTATGTTCAGCTGTGAAGAGCAGTTTTTTCATCTATAAAAATCAAATTGTAGTAGACAATCTCTGAGTCTTTCATTTCTAAAATTGTGTAATTTCAGTTGACCAGTGCTCATAGTAACGAGGAAGCCTGTAAAGTGCATGAAACCCAGGCAGGGAGAATGAAGGAGGACTTCTCATCAGTAGTATTCTGTTACCCTACTCCTGGTTTCTAGCGACTGGCATCCTCACTCCTAATATCCAGACTGTGGGAGTTGAAGAAATACTGAGCTTACCGATGGTCTGCTGAATGTACAGGTACTTCGTATAAGGATTTGGACCTGAAGACATGGAGAGCTGGGGCTCATTTCCCGCTCTGACTCTGGTCTTGCCCTTGCTGCCAGATTGGCTGTGTTCCAGGATGAACCAGAAAATCAGTTCCAAGGTTGCTTACAAACTTTTAGTTTCACTTTTTCCAACCAGCCAATTCATTTTGGTTCACGTAGCAAAGAAGAGCATAGTTACCTGCCACTTCAGTAGATCTAGGGTCTTGAAAAGGTCTATCCAAATAGGAAACTCCCAGACTTTCTGAGTGCCAGCGGTTGTCAAGGTCACCTAGTTCTTGTGGCTCCATTTCTGAAGTTATTTAAGCAGCCCATCTGTAAGCAATAAGATGAAATGACTAAGAGCTACATGGCAGAAGTTCTGTGACTTTGAGTCACATTTTCCCATAATCTGCTGTAAAGTTTGTTTCTCCCTGACCCATATAAAGTTTTAGCATTGAGGGCCCTGATTTTAATCCCATCACTTAGCAGTCCAGCTGTGTGATTCTGAAGGTAAACATGAAAGTTGTTTGAACTCCAGACCACCTGAACATTCCTAGGAAACTCATCAGCTGTCTGAGCAAAGCTATGTCAAAATCTGCAGGTTTGAATCCAGATTTCATGAGAAGCAAAAACTGAATTAATCTACCTTTCCAGGGATTAGGCTCTTCTTGTTTATTACTTTTTACCAAAGTTATGCCTGGTTTAGAAAAATAGGAATGCAATCCATGAAGGTTTTTAATAACCATTGAACCAGATGACACATTTAGAACTCTCTTTCTAGAGGAGATTGTTATCTGGATAGTGTACCTGTAAAACCTGAGAAGGTGAGACAGCAGTATTTACTTATCCATTTATCCAACATATATTCATTTGGTACCCATGACATTTCAGAAGCTTATAGTCTAGAATCACACACACACACAATAATAACCACACACACAAAATAAAATTTTGAATAAGGCTGTGACAGGCTGGATGAAAAGAGATCAGATTGGGCCAAAAGCGTTGACATTAAAAGAAATCTTTGAGGAAAGGACATTTAGGTTAAGACATTACAAATAACTGTGAAAGGGCTGGGGGTTTAGTTCAGCGGCAAAGTGCCTGCCTGGCAAGCACAAGGTTGTGAGTTCGATTCCCGGTACCGGAACAAACAAACAAACAAAAGACGTCATGTACACAAATAACTGTGAAGTAGCCAGAGGGAGGGTGAAAGGAGTGTTCCAACCAAAGCCAACATGTTGCACACTAGAAGTTCTGAGACAGGAAAGGGCTTGTGGCATTGTCCTGGGAGAAGTTATTCTAGAATCCAGTCAAAATTCTAGAAGTTAAGTCAGGCACTGTGGCTTATACCTATAATTCCAGCACATAGGGAAGCTGAGGTAGGAGGAAGCAAGTTTGAGGCTAGCCTGGGCAACTTAGTGAGACTCGTTTCAAAATAAAAAATGAAAAAAACTAGAAGCGCAGTTAAATGATGGCATAATCCTGAGTTTGATCCCCAGCACTGAAAAAAAAAAATCTACAAGTTAGTGATTTGGGAGGCAGATAGGAAAATGCCTGCTTACTTATAAGGAGTGCACGCCAGCAGGACCCCACCTCGCTGCCCATGGTGGTGATTCCTGAAGGAGCTTCCACAGCCCGTGGTCATCTCTATTTTATTTGCATTGTCTTCTTTGACCTTGCCCTGGCCCTGATTGCGCATTTCACTGAGTCTATCCTCAAAAATAGCTGCTTTACCAGTATTGAGTGAATGAATAAATGAACCCCCAAGGCCGCGGTAATATAAATCAAAAGCCCCTGCAGGAAATAAGAGAGCATCTTAAGCTCTAGATGAATTTAAGGCTGTGCCTCATTACATCGTATTGTGGGTTTTTTGGAGCAGTAGCTCTCAACACTGCAACCCCGCCTCTCCTCCAAGGTGACATCTGGCAATGTCTGGAAGCATTTTTCATTGTCAGCATTTGGGGGCTGCTACTGACCCCTAGTGAGTAGAGACTGCTGGTGTTTGTGATTATCCTACAATGCACAGGACGAGGCCTTCCCCACTACCCCAACAACAGAGGGTTATCTGACCCCAGCTGGCAGTCATGCCCAGATGGAGAAACCTCATCATAGAAGGTGGACCTCGTGTTTTGACAGCCACAACAGTGTCAGACAGCTCTGTACAATGGGCTGAGACTGTCCGTGCTCCGAGCTTGCAAAAACCCCAGTGTGTAATCCTTTCCCTCACTTGCCAAGCAGTGTTGAGACCTGCAGGGATTTATTTCATTCATTTTCTATTTGTTTAATAAACAGACTCAAAGCACTAGAAAGGAAAATATCCCAGCAGTGAGGTAAGACGAATGCTATTGGTAACCCTAGTTTGCCTTAACTGAATGGTAGGAAGCAAACTCTGCCACCAGGAAATGTATTGCAGGAACTGAAAAGAAGTTAATAATGTTTAAAAAGCTCTGGTTCAAACAAACGTGTTCTCAGACCAATGGGCAGCTTGCAAATGGTGAAGACATTTCCGTTTCTTGTGTCTTTGATAAAATAGAAAGAGCTTTTATTTCCTTTTAGTGTGGCAATCATTCATATCTGTCCCATGACACACCCAGAAGGTTAAAGAATAACAAACTCCCAAGTGCATACACAGAATTTAGTGAGGAAGCTGGACCTTTGGATGAATCCTTTAATTGCATGTTTGGATAAAATAAGGTTTCCATGCATTAAATGAGCCAGGACTTCTTGATTTGGGACAGAACTTTCAACACACCAAGGGCTGTAGTTATTTCTCCTCAACGATAAGAAACACAAATGTTCCCGAGGGATCACTTCTATCTGTCCAGTTCACTAAATAACCATTCAGCCTCTGTGCCACTGTTGCAGCCTCTTGCTTGGTTATTTTTACACTGTTCTCTGTTCTGTGTCTCTTGTTTAGTGACACTCAACATCAACAAGCACAATCAAATAGATACCAGCAGTCTGTGCAGAGAAAAGAACCGAGAGATGCAGGCTGCTTTGCGCTGAGCCATTGGCACCTAGATGTTTCTGTGATACTAAGTGTGGAGCTGTGTGCACGAGAGAAACCTGGTTCTGATGCGGGCTCCTGGCAAGCTGACTTCGAGTACACAAGTTAGGTTTTAGGTTCCTACCAGGGACCACCCTAAGGAAGGATGAACACCTTACAGGAAGAGGTATAAAAACAGTATGGAGCCCCCAAATTCTCTTACGGTGAAGATAGCTTTCAGCACCCCAACAGGGATGTGTGTACATTGCCTGAGGGCTGCCTAGCAAAACACCACATTCTAGGTGACTTAACCCAATGAAAACGACTGTCTCATGGTTCTGAAGGCTGGGCGCCCACAGTCGTGGTGTCACCGGGCCGTGCTCCCCTGAGCCCTCTGAAGGACCCTTCTTTGTCCCTTGCTTGTTTCTTGCTGTCTGCCGGCAGTTGCCAGAAACCCTCAGATTACAGCTACGTAACTCCAGTTTCTGGCTCCCTCTGTGTGTTTTCCCGCGGCTCTCCTCCTATAAACATGGCAGTCTTTTCGGGGTGAGGGGCCTGTCCTCGTCAGTATGGTCTCATCATAAGAGAGACATCTGCAATGATTCTGTCCAAATAAGATCACATTTCTAAGCACTGAGGATTAGGACCTTGATAGAGCATGCAAAGTGTACCCAATTCAGTGTATGACAGGATGTATACTCGGAACACGTTCTGTCTTACGGGGGGTTCAGCTTATGTTTCAAAGTGTGATATGAGCCCCAGGATAATTCATAGAGAAACCTGAGGTTTGCTTTCCTAGGAAAGGAGGAATCAGATAAAAAGCAAATTAATCCAAAGCAAAGACTATGTGCTTGCTGTTGGCGCCGGTTTCCCCGGCATACCCCTGCACTCGCTCTGATGGGCCATCTTCTACCCCAGGGCGTATTTGGTTACTGCGTGTCTTGTCGTGAACGCCAGGTGGCTGATGGACCTGCTAGAGATGAGCTGATTTCTCTTGCTCATCTAATGGCAGGATACAAAATAAGTGGTCACCCTGTATGCGGAAGGACTTCAGGAATGCTGAAAGGGTCCCCTTCTCCGAAGAGTCTCCTCCACTTTCCCAGGAATGTTGCTGAAGTTCCTAACACTTCCCATTTCTCTGCCAGAATGCCAGGGCCAGAGCTCCTCATGCAGCTGTTGACACAACTGGCGCCGTCCTAAACAGTTTGCCTAAGTTGGCACACTGAATACCCCAGCAGCCCAACGAAGTAGGTGCCCTCAGTACCTGGACTTTACAAACAAGAATCCCTCGTATGGTTTAGTACTTTGCATGAGGCAATACTCCAGAGCAGGGATTCAAACCCAGACTTGATGCTGCGGCCCAGGACACCATGGTGCATTTCAAATGTACCTTTCAAAAGCAGTGCAGTAACGATTATCACACTCAGCTCTGAGCATCAGATATGTTAGATTTTCTTGTTTTGCATGAAATGAAGCCTATAGCACTTTGTTTCTCAGTGTATCCTCCTCAAATTACCTGCATCAAAATGTAGGGATATGTTAGTCAGCTTTCTATCATTGTAGCAAAATATTTGAGAAAAACAGCTTAAAGCAGGAAAGCCTTTTTGCCTCATGATTTGAAAGTGGTCATGTGGCCATGTTGCTTTGGACCTGTTGTGGCACAGTACCTCATGGCAGAGGGTGTCGTTTATTTCCTGGTAGCCTGGGAGGAGGGAGAGCGAGAAGAGCCAGGTTCTCAGTATCCCCTTCAAGAGCACCCCCCAAAGACCTAACTTCCTCCCACTAGGCTCTAAAGGTTCCACCAGCCCCCCAGACTGCCACGGGCTGCTCACAGAGCCATCAGCAGGACATTTAAGATCCACACCATCTCAGGAAGGAGGGACAGGTGCCTGATCCTACACGCACACCGCTGATTCATACTCGGGGCCCAAGGGTCTGTATTTAACATATCTCCAGAAAATTCTTGAGTGTTCTAATGTTCGAGAACCATTACCTTTAAAGGATAAGGGGTGCGAGGGGCTGGGGATTTAGCTCAGTGGCACAGCGCCTGCCTGGCAAGCGCGAGGTGGTGAGTTCGATTCCCGGTACTGGAAAAAAAAAACAAAAAAAAAAAGGAATAAGGGGTATGTAAAATATAGTGGAAAACCAGGATAAGCCAGAAAAAGCTGACAAGGCAGTGAGGACCCTGCTAACCAACGATCAAATGGCTCAGGGGTCCTGGTCAGATAAAGAATGAGGCACAGAAGGGAGGGTAAAGCTGAAATGGGGGAGCCGAGAGCAGAAGGAAGCCAGGTCCTGCCTCCTGCTGGACCGCGCTCTCTTCCCATGATGGAGGTGGCAATGCTGAGGCGGGGGCACCGTCTTCTGTTTGTCTGGAGGGGAGACAACCTGGCGGCCAACGGGGTCCTGAGAGGGGCGACGAGAGAGTAAGAAGAAACAGACACACGGAGAAAAGCTGGGCCTGGCTGGGACCTGACTTCACTGATGGAGAAGCAGCGACACTGTCTCAGCCCCAGCATCTTTCTTTATACACATTGAAGCACAAAAGGAACAAAAGCACATGGTGGGATCCAGAGCACAAGCTCTCGGCGTTTGCTGAGAACACTGAAAGCGAAACATCCTCAAAGCTATCAGTACTGCAGCTA
This sequence comes from Chinchilla lanigera, assembly GCF_000276665.1. Lineage (NCBI taxonomy): Eukaryota > Metazoa > Chordata > Mammalia > Rodentia > Chinchillidae > Chinchilla > Chinchilla lanigera. Next base: position 22,276,649 of record NW_004955432.1, read on the forward strand.
ACAAGAAGAACACCAAGGCCAGACACCTGTTGAGACGCAACTGAGCTAGAGGTCAACTTGTTTGCACACTCCCTGCGTCCTTGGGACTGGCTTTGCTCTAGTCTCCAGGAGTTTGTCGACCTCAGGCTCAGCCGCTCCCCGCAGTAAGGGTGCAGGCAACAGTGAGCAACAGTCTGTGAGTTCAGACATCCCGGTGTGTTTCTGGATGAGTGGGTTTGCATAAACAGAAAACGGAACTTGGCGTGGGGCAGAAGAGTGTCATGCGCTGGAGGGAGAATTGGAGGAGGAACCAACAGACTGAAGTCTTGGAATGTGGTCTAGTTAACGGTCACAGCCTTCCTGACGCTCAGAATCTTAAGAGCAGCCAAAATAGTACCTACTGTGCGGGTCCTCACGTTCAGGGTATGACACGAATCCGTAGTGGCACACAGCGCTCCATAATGTCAACTGTTGGAACGGCCAGTCCTTCGTAAAAGTCTCCTGCCCTGGAATAGTGTACTAGTGGACAGCTGGAGAGAATGCTTTGTGTAAGAAAGCAAGCACAGCCACCTAAATTCATTCAGAAGTACGAGTTCCTTACGTGCTGCGCGCGCACACACACACACACACACACACACACACACACAAATGTGAAACAAAAAAGAGACTACAAGCATCAAAGAACTTCATTCTCCCTGTGCCTGGCTGTTCCTCCCGCCTGTCCCCTGGTCCTGCTCTCAGAGCCCCATGAGTATTAGCCACTCTCAGCCAGGGCTGCACAACTATAGTTACGAAGATTTCGAGGTCAAAACCAAACCAGGCAAATAACATACTTTACACATAAATTGTTTTTCATGAAAGGCAAAGACTTAAAGACCTTAAATTAGTGCATTTCAGGTAGCCCAGCTCTCTTAGATGACACTCCACCTCCATTTCCTGTCAGCAGTGGTGCTGGTTTAGATGAATGGTGATGAATGTACGGCACCCATGCTGCAGCAAGCAGTTTGCACCATTAGAATCTCTAGAAGGTTTGCCGTCACTGGTGTAGAGCCATGAAGAGTAAGAAAGTCATTCAGAATGAAAGGAAATCCGAAAAATAAATAAAAGCATGCTTGTGGTACCCAGCAAAGAATTCACAAGAGACGCTGTTATGGTTAGTGAAATTCTATGTACTCCCACATCACTTCAGTGAGCATTTATAGTTCCGTCGGAGGAGTACGTCTGTGGAAGAAACATTGATTTGCTAATTAACACATACATGATAGTACTGGCCGTTATGGAGGATAGCAGGATGGTTGCAACAAACAGACCCTGCCCCAGCTCCCGGCCTTGACCTAGTCACGAATTACTTCATGACCTTTAGTGGGGAAATAAAGGATTTCTTTTGAGATCCTTGTTATGAAGATAACCTAGAACTTCACAAGTTTGTCAAGAGAGATTTGTCAGATGAACGCAACAGGAAGCTTTACAGTCCTTCTGCATGTAAAATAGTCTGATACTTCAGTAGTGACAGGAACACAAGAAGGAGGTCAGTGCAAGGGACTGATTCTCGGGCCACTGCTGAAGCCCAGGACTGTGACTGCGGTCCTTTGCACATCCCACACCCACACCCAATACTTTTCTCCTCATGGAGACGAGATGAAATGCACCTTTCTGCCATTTTCCAATGGAGTCCTGTTCGGCAGTGTCCTTTTCCTCCCCGCTCCCTGTGGCCGTTCCCGTGAGCTCCTGCAAGGTGAAGCTGCCCCTCCATGGGAGTCAGCTTGCTTTCAGCACTAGAACACAGGTCACTGTTTCTAGCCCAGGTTCACATTCTTCCTGGCGCTGTGGGTGGGTCACGGTGGAGTCCGCATAATCATACGGATTTAGAATGCGAGTCTGCAAGAGCACTGCGCCCTCTTCAGCTGTGCTACTTTGGCTGAGTAAAGCTTGCCCTTGAGAAAGCCCGTGGGCATCAGCAAGGTTCCTGTGTTCTGGTAACATTCAGTTGTTCTATTTCTCATCCGCCTCTGCACCCACACGCTCACACACATCGTTTATTCCACTGATTTCAAAGGCATCTCAACATGTTGGAAATAGTGTGGGAACAAAGAAGGATGTAGAAAACTGGTCTAAACTCTGTGTGATTCGGTCTGGTGCCTATATTAGGATTTTGGAAACATGCATTTGAATTTTTAATGTGCATTTGTTTATACTTACTTGGTGCAAATAATGACAGTAAATCAGGGTATCTGCGTCTGGTGTTTTTCATAGTAAATGATGGGCATTGATCTTATCCAGTAATGCATACTTGTAGGCTTAAATTAGGAGAATCTTTTCCGAGAGTGGTTCCATTCACTTATCCAGAAGAAGCCAGATGCCGTCCAGCACACAAGGTGCTCTTAAGACGTGGAGGGAGAAGAATGCTAAGGACAAAAAGAAGCTGTCTGTAAACCCAAAGGGCCATGGGGTACTATAGAATAGGCTATTACTTGAGAAGCAGGAGAAATACCATTAAAAATACAGGTCACAGGTCCCACACAGAGAATCCGAAATAAGTCTCAAGAGGGCCAGAGATTGTGTGTTTAATATGCATTCTTCCCTAAGGATTCCTTTGCCACATTACTCCTGCTGGAGCTCCTAAGAAAGGTGTGTGCTAGTACACTCAAGAGCGTTCAGAGTCGAGATGTGAGATGGGTTTTCTAGAAGGAAGTGACTTAGTTTTTAGAGAGTATTTGGTTCTAAATCCAAGCCAGTTGAGCTACGTGGGTGGGCAGTGCGACACAAACATTATCCATAGCCTAAAACTTTGCTAGTATTGTATTTAGTGGGAATTATAGAAAGTTGGAAATGCTGTATTTCCTTCTCATATTTATGGGCTTTGCCACAGGACCAAATTCCAGGGAACTGAGTAGATACAATGATAATAAAAAAGCCCAGACAATTAAAAATTACAATCAAAACAAAATTCATTTGTTTTGGAATTGTGTTCATTGTCCACAGCTACAAAAAATTACCTCCAAAATTTAGTGACACAGAAAAACAAGTATCGACCGTCTCGTGTTTTCCTGTGTCAGGAACCGGCGTGACTGCTCAGGGCCCCTCACGGGCTGCAGTCAGGCGTCAGGCTGGAGTCCTCACGAAGTCACGCTGGGGGAGGATCCGCTTCCAGGCTCACTCGCCGGCAGTGGTGGGACTCACGTCTTCTCAAGCTGTTGCATGGAGGACCCCAGGGTCTGCATGGCTGTCGGTCTCCCTTGGTTCCTTTCTACGTGGACCTCTCCACAGGGCAACTCACCTCAGGGCAGCTGGCTGCCGGCAGAGAAAGCAAGGCGGCAAGCAGGGCAGATGTCACAGTCTTTTGTCACCTCCCCCTGGAGGTGACACCCCATCACTTCTGTCACGTTGAATTATTTAGAAGAAAACTACTAATTTTAGCCACATTCAAGGGGAGTATGTTACACAAGGGCCCAAATACCAGTTTAGAGGGGATAATTGAGACCAATGGGGATGCTGTTTATCATACATGTATTATGTTATGATAACATTATATATTATCATCTCTACATAATATTTCTAGATGAAAAATGTATGAAATTCTTTGATTCATAGTTAATTTATCATCCTATCTGTGCTTTGCTAAAGTTGATGTTAATGTAAAGCAAACATTTCCTGATACAAGTTAGCATAACCTTGAGACCATACCCTTAAGTAAAATAAATCGAACACACGTGTAAATACCACATCGTTTCTCTGGCGTGAAAAGCTGAAAGTGTAAATAAGGGCAAAAATGTAGAAAAGATACTGTGAAATAGGAAGAAAATGCTCAAACGGGGAGGGGAAGGAAGGAGGGGGGAGGGGAAAAGGAAGGAAGGAAGGGAAAAGAAAAAAATGAGGAAAGAAGACACAAATGGAAACGAAGCTTCTGTAAGCAAGGAGAGGGAAGGGGTTGAAATGGGGAGGAGAATGGGAAAAGAATCAAGTTACATCACGTACAGGTACAAACTCCCTGTGATGAATGTGATCATTATATATACCTAAAATGTACCAATAAACTTAATTAATTTAAAAAAACAAGTTAGGCAGCATATTGTAGGGCTAGTCTAGTAGTGATAGAAGGAAATGTTGAAGTCAGAAATGGAACTCACATTTCTAATGAAGATATGTGTGCTCTTTGCCAGCCAATGGGGAAGAGTGTTCTAGGAATGATTCCCGCCTCCGGTAACTGAAAGGTTGTGCTTTAAAAATAAAATATATACATGTGTGTCAGACAAGGAACTGTGAAGAGGTCAGTACTGCTGGCATTCTTTCTGTAGCTTGATAATGACAAAAGCAGTCTTTTGTCCTTTTAATCATGGGAGCCACTTCATGGCCGCAAGCTGACTTCTCCTATATGTAAGGAACACATCCCTTTCTAAGCAGGATGAAAGGGGGAAAGGTCGCCCCATACGCCTCTCACTTTTCATAGGAAGGATAAAGTCGTCCTGGAAGTCCTACTTAACCAGTTTCCCCTTAGTTCCCATTGGCTAGAACTGAGTCACATGTCTGTCGCACTAAGAAGACTAACACCAAGAGGTTAAGTCTAAACCAAGCATACCTTATCCATGAGCTCAAAAGTTCGTTCCCGTTACCCAAGAAAGGTAAGATCCTGTGGGCACAGCAGTGGAAAGGTTAATGTTGGGCAGTCTTCAGTATACATTATAGGTGGGCATTTTGTAGGTTCTATAGGTAAAATATAGTTTACTACTATGTGATGTTCTATACACTTCACACATTCTAAAGCTATCCCAATTTCCACTAACAGTATAAAAAGATATTTTCCTATAAAAACAGAATGTGTAACCATCGTTGTGCATGAAAGCCCAAAAGTATTTAAAGTTTCCTTCTTAGAAACTGTTCAGAGGAAAGAGAAACTGATGCGGGGAAAGGGAAAGGAAGGAAGGAAGGAAGAAAAAGGGAAAAAAATATATACACAAGACAGTTAAGATAGTTATACAGCTAGTTTCTCTTAGTTCACTGAAAAGAAAGATTTGCGCTAATGCTGTTTGGACAAGATTTCTTGCCTATATCTTACATTCTGAGTAACTACTGTGAAAATAAAATACACAACGTATTAATTATCATGACTCTCTTATGAACGTGATTCAAAACTTTTATTTTATTTCTATTCTTCTTCTTCTCCTCCTCCTCTTTAAAATAAATTTAAAAAGAAAAAAAGAAAGTTTCCTTCTAGAGAATTATTTTCTCAGGATAAAAAGTCCAGATTTTGAGATAAAAAATAGCTTCCTGCTTCTTCTAATCCTGTATGAATATAAACTGTTGTTAAAATATTGTCTTCAGATACATTCAACAGGATGAAATCATGTGAGATTTACGCACTAGCTGAGTATTACCAAACACAACAAGAGAAATGGCTTTTCTTGGTGTCTCCTGCTGGATTTTTGTTAACTTACGTGTCTGAAATTGAAACATCATAAGCCAATGCTGCACAGAGGTATTTAGGGTCATTTATAAAAATCTAGTAATATAAACTGTTGACGTCTTACAAAGCATCTATTGAGCCACAGAAATACCACCGAAGCTCATTCATGCCTTTGATCTTTGGGTCTGCATAACAATTCTTGCCAGAAGGGTGACTTGTTCCATAGATTACAGAACAGAAAATTAGTTCTTTGGAGAAATAGCTTACCTCCATCTGAGGCACCCCTTCTGAAGAAACTCTATTGCACCTGACCCTCATGGGTTGATTCTTTTTAAAAGCAAATTTCTAATTCTTGTGCTTCTCCAAATCTAAGTGAGCGGGTAAAGTGCTGCTGTAGGCAGGATCAGCTCGTGTAGAGGGGGAAGTGGGATGAGTTCCTTAGGAATTTAGGACTCAAGCGATTGTTTTGCTGAGAGATTAATCAAGCTGATGCTGCCCGTGAGCAGCAAGCCCAGTGATGACTGTCGGAGAAAGGCACTGCTGCCCTCCGCTAGCAAATGGACTTGTGGGCACCCTGCATGCGAGTTTGGATGTTATTGCAGCTGCCTCTTGCATTGACCGTGGGACAAGCAGCTGGGTTGTTCAAGGATGTGTGTGGATAGTGGACACTAGTGGACAAGTGCGGGAGCCTTCCTACGCTTAGTTCCAGTGCTGTGTCCGTGTAAAGGTACCCTCGATTCAGTCACCTGACAGCTGTGATCTTCAGCTTCTCCATCTCAAAGGGCTTCTTTTAAACACCTATGAAATTGCTGAAGCATCTGCACTCTGATTAAGGTGGAACTTTGAACCACCTTTGATGGAGTGCCTGTTCAGTTGACAGAATTTTGCAGGGCTAAGTGCATTTTGAATACGAGCCAATATGTAAAATGAATATCTCATTCCAACTTTCTTCACCCTAGATGATGTGAAAAATGCCCGCGTTTACATTGTGAAAAGGACATTTTTCCTAAGTGTGTACAGAGACATCGCCTTCCAAGGTGATGGGAGATTTATAGAAACTAGAGACACAAATCGGGTAGGCAGAGAAGGCACACAGAGAGGATGATACTCCTGAGGGAGTGGAGTGGTGTACAGCACTGGATATGGGCTGGGAATTGTGAATCTTGAGTTCTAATTTCAGTTTTTCCACTAATTTACTTGAGACTGCCTGGCCCACTTTAATCATTCTGCACCTCAGTTTCCCTATCTGCCAATTAGAGTAAGATAATCCTGGCCGAGTGCCCAGAAGTGTGATAACATACTGATCAGAGCCGTAAAAATAAAATCAGTTCAAAAGATGCAAACCATCCCGGTTACTAGATGTCCTGACTTAAAGTGGATACATTAACAAGAGTCATCTCTTTAATAATCAAAATGTGAGTGTTTTAGGAAACCCATCTAGCCGTGTGAAATTAAGCCAATACTGCTATTGTAAGGGCTTATAGTTCCAGGGATACAGAAGCAAAAGTGCAGACAAGTTCCAGCTTTGCTACTTCAGCCTTGGGGTAACCTTGAGTGATTCCTTAACCTCCCGTACTGTGCTCCTTTGAGAAGATGAGTAGAAATGCAGGTTTGTTCTTTTGAGCCACTGGTAAAGGTTGAATTCTCAGCCACTGTGTGCTTTGCCACCAGTGATTTTTCATATTACAATTGTCTATTTAAAATCCTAGTCAACCAGAGTGAGGAATTTGTTAATGCTATTACTTGTTGAGCACTTACCTCACCGTGCCGCTCTATACTTAAATTAAGAACTTTACAGCTTCTCTTGCACTCCGTGCAAAACCCTAACTGATTCCTGGTGTAGAAGGGGGATAGAGAGAAATGAGGCTTCACCTCTGCTTCCACTGTACCTGTCTTGCATGTTTTTCTATCTGCACCTAAGTGACTATGCATACTCTCTGAGTATTCTTTTAAGCCACCTTAAATTTTTCAAGAGTAAAGTAAAAGTTAGCTAACAATATATTTATATAACATGGTTTGGTCCTACTGCTGTATACCCCTGCAGACCTGCTCCAGATT
>NW_004955432.1:22286256-22298461 GCF_000276665.1 Chinchilla lanigera
AAAAAAAAAAAAAAAAAAAAAAAAAAAAAAAAAAAAAAGAGCTTCCAGTAAGTCCACTGAAAGAAGTGTTTATATTTACATTTAGGAGAATATTTATTATCAGAAAATCTTACATGCACCCATATGCTCATAGATAATATTCACCAATTATATATGTAGTATGATTAAAATATAGGGTAAGTGTTTAAATTTTAAAATATATTACAGTGAGACATAGTGCCATTAACCCCCCTCAGAATACTGCCCCTCACTTTGGACACCCTTATCCCATTTTTCTTGCCACTTTGTGAAGCAGTTCTGGAGGTCCTCTTTCCCGAGTGATCAAAAACATGGTGAGTGCTGCTACCATGTGCCATCCAACAGAAAGACAGGCTTGTAAAAATACTACAGTGTGTCCTCAACCACCTTATCACCAGATCTGGCACTGTGCGGCTTCTGGCTTCTATTCAAAGTTAATGTTTTGAATTGATCCAGGATATCAAGGTATCCTTGACAGCTAAGTAAAGACACAAAAGAGGACCCCTAGAACTGCTTCAGAAAGTGGCAGAACTGTGGGCAAAGTATGTTCCAAGTGAGGGGGAGAATTTTCAAGGATTAATGGTAATGTGTCTTTTATCATAATTTTTTAAAAAATTTAAATATTCACTGTAGTTTTCGATCATACAACATACTTACATAACATGGGCTAGTGGTGTATATAGTGTAACACAGTCCTCAGAGGCCATACTATGAAAATCACTAGTTATAAGAAGGATTAAATTCAGTAAGTTCTTTTTTATTATTATGTATTTTAATTATTATGAAATACTACCTCATCTTAGAGCAATTTAAAGGATTTTTTGTGTGGAGCAGTGTGGTATTCAACAGAAAGTTGGTTTCCCTTAGACTAAATATGATCCTCAAAGCACCTTCTTATTTACCCAGGGATTCATGAACATTTCCAAATCTCACATTTTCTTCCATAATCTTGGAATAGTATGGAGCTGTTGTGAGTTAAATGAAAACACTTTGTAATAATCAGCCAGTAAACATTAAAACTGTCTCTTCTCTTGGAAAAGAATCTCAGTGCTGATCCGCTGAGAGTCTGCTCGCCAAAGAGGAAGGAACTGCCTCTGTCTAGCAAACGCTGCTGTCCTTCTTTGGTAAAAGATTTTGTTTTCTAATAAAGAGGATGGACCCTTCCTCTTTGCTTTGTTTTCTCCCATTTTTCATTAGTGCACGCAGATTAATGAGTTTCACTCAGGCAGATTTGTACATGCATGCAGCATAGTTTAGTCATTTGTCTCCTGTCACCCCTCTAATTTCACGTTATTTGGGGGGGGCATCAAAATAATGTATTTTGTTCACATTCAAAGCATGTGTGCCAATCTTGGGTGTCTGAGGACCTTCCTTGCTAATCCCTTGATGACAGGTTAAGAATGTTCTGTTGTAATAATTTTTGCTTCATCAAATTTCTTACGAAGATCATTTTTAAAAAGTCAAACTTAGGCCATACTGCAGTTGAAAGAAGAGAAAGTACAGGCCTTTATTTTTACACAGTGTCAGAATGTTGCATCAGAATATAACTCCATAATAAGCAAAGAAGTTGCACAGAAGCTTTGTTATTGACATTTTTCACATATTTACCACAACCTTAAAAAAAGAAACCCAGCAAATATGTACCTCTGATCTAAATGGGCAAATGAAACTAAAATGGCAGTAAACCTACTAAGCTCCCTTACAGAGTGCTAACCACACCATTTTTATGTATTACACTGTTAGGACTTAGGGCAATAGATCAAGAAACAGAATGTTCTAGAAAAGAAACTTTAAAAATTGATAGGCATCGTGTTCTTTTTCCAGAAGACATTTTTTTGTGTTGAATCAAAGGTAGTGTTTTGGCACTGAGCAGCTCCAGGGAGTTGTCCAAGCCGCCTTCCCTTCCCTGAGCTTGGCTGGATCGCCGCGGGCAGCCATCAGCTTGTTTGGATTTCACACTATATTTACTCCTTCCTTTGGGTGCCACCACCGAGCAGTTGAGCTGATTCTGTCCTGCCTTCCTGTGGACAATTTCTGTGTGAGCCCGCGCTGCTCTTTAGTTCACGTAAATCCTGAGAATGAACTGCGTTGGTTAACTGGTACGGAGAAGAGAACGCTAATAGAAAATGGGCCAAGTTTGCATCCTGACCTCGCCGTGCCTTTGCCTCTCTTCTTTCGTGAAATGACAATTAGCCACCTACCCACATAGATTTGAAACCCCAGGTCACACAGAGACAATGCAGATGGAAATATTTGGTGACTGTTACGTATCTGCAAGCTAACTTGACTGCTTCCTAATTGCCATCAAAGGGGACCTCCACAGGATACACTAGGTGTGGACCACTCCTATTTGTATTTGTCATTACCTAAAACTTTACTTTTAATTTGTTTAATTCGAAAGTGAAGCTGCCTCTGATTAACTTTTTATTAAATTGCCTTCGTTTTCTAACTTTCTCCATGTTCTTCATGTCACCTCTGTTCTCCCTAGCAGGCACAGCAGAAACTCAAATCCTAAAGGTCATCCCAAGTGTCTTTCAAGTAACCGTATCCTGTAAATTCTTCCCTTAGTGCCCCTGAAATCCATTCTTTTCTTCTTCATTTTTTTTTGGTTTTTTCTTATTTTAAAGACAAAACAATAGCAAAATAACAAGTACAAAAACAAAACAACCCCAAAACAATAAAAATGATACAGAATTTCAAAACAAGATGATAGGAATTAACAGTGGCTGTTACATTACAAATTGTTATCCTCAGTGAAGTTGCTCAGATTACCAGGTGGAAGAATGCAAGATTGATCAAACCATTAAAGAGAATAAAAAGTAATAAAAAATTATTGAAAGGAACAATGAATGCCTAATTTCTTTGACCAGTTTTGCATGCTTATATCTGGTCATCTGAACAACTAACTTGCAGACAACAATATGCAATATAAGAACCACTGTTGAATTTCTTCGTTCATTTTCCTCCTTTCCTCCTCCCTTCCTTCTTTGCTTCCAGCCTTCCTTCCCTCCTTCCTCTCTTTCTTTCCTCCTCCTCCTCGTTCTCCTCCTCCTTTTTCTATTACTGCCGCTTTTCAAGTCTTGGCCCTACCATCTCCACGTCGGCCTCTGGGAGCTGCCACCCACACTGAGTCTCCCACCTCTTCCCCCATCCGCTTCCGGCGGTCAGATCCATCCTGAGAGGCCACTGTGCTGACTATGGCCATACTGCTCTGCCCCGGCATCTTCAGGAGACTCCCAGTGGATGGAAAATAACATCTACTCTGGGCACAACCTGTCCTTCCGGCCTTGGCCACAGCAGTCCGCTCTCCCTGTGACACTGTCTTCACCCTGGCTTTTTCCTGGGGCTGTGTGCACAGCATTCCCCAGGTTCTTCTTCCCTTCCCAAAACTCACCACCCCAGGAAGTCTTCTTGGTGCCTCACAGCTTACAGTGATCGAATTTTTTGAAGTATTTCCGCTAATTGTAATCAATTCTGAACTAACTTCTGCTTAACATTGTGTGTGTGTGTTGTGTGTGTGTGTGTATGTGTGTGTATGTGTGATAGTCTTCACAAGCAACTAAATTATGGCATGGTTTTTACATTTCACTTGGTGCTTGGTATCCTTATCCATGTTGCTAGTTTTACTTTAAGGCACGACATTTAGCAGTATCAAGTCTGCTGTTCCTACAGCAGTAGCTATCAGCCTTTGGCATGGTAAGGGAACACTGGAAGACAGGTAAAATTCTTTTGGGTCCGACCCTAGAGACAGAAGATCAGAAAGGAGCCCAAATATCTGTTACCAGTGATTCCCATGGGATATTAATGCTGCTGCTGACGCCTTTGAGCGTCTGCACAGCCCTGGCGTATAAATCCAGCCTGTATCATGAACACCGAGTTTGCTCCTCTTTCTTCTGTCCAGCTCACTCTGTGACTTCTTTCTTTCAGATTGACTTTGAAGATGTGATTGCAGAACCGGAAGGCACACACAGTTTTGACGGCATCTGGAAGGCCAGCTTTACCACCTTCACTGTGACGAAATACTGGTTTTACCGCTTGCTCTCCACCCTCTTTGGCATCCCAATGGCACTCATCTGGGGCATTTACTTTGCCATTCTCTCTTTCCTGCACATCTGGGCAGTTGTGCCCTGCATTAAGAGCTTCCTAATTGAGATTCAGTGCATCAGCCGTGTCTATTCCATCTACGTGCACACCTTCTGTGACCCACTCTTTGAAGCTGTTGGCAAAATATTCAGCAGTATCCGCATCAATATGCAGAAAGAAATATAAATGACATTTCCAGGATAGAAGTATTCCTGATTTTTTCCCTTTTAATTTTCTTGGTGCCAATTCTGAGTTTCGAGTTGCTAGTTCAGCAACAGTTCATGAATGATTTATCTTGGTTCAGAACAAAGAAATCACTTTCTCAGTTTTCATAACTATTATTTGTCTCTTCTAAGCTCTTTCATCTATTTTTTGGTGGTCTGAATTTTTTAAAGCCATTCCAGTTTTTTCTTATTTTTTGATTTGCATGTGGATCATTGTTTTACTGGTTGAGATATGAGCATACAGTTGAAAGATCATTTGGGAGAAATATGAAAAACTTAGGAGGAGAAAAAAGAAAACCAGTCACCTCAACTGCCTACTCTAAAATGTTGATCATTCTATAGGAAGTGAAGATTCCAGGCTACAGCCATGGTGGTATAGGTCGGTGGGAAGATTGTAAGCAAACATTTTCCCCACCATCTGAGGTGTTAGTGACCTGCTGTCATTTTCCTTCATAACCCAACAGGATCCAGTGATCCTTCTGAAGTTAGAAAGCATAATCTTCTGCATTTACAATATCCCACTAATGCCTTACTCTTCTTAAAATTTTAACCTATGATATTTCCTGTAGTATTTGTTATATAGGCAATGAGACATAAGTGCCTTCCCGTTTTTCACATGTGCCTTTTCAAACCAGGTCTAACTCATCAACTTTCTTTAAGTGAGTAGCTTCCTCGAAGACCAGAATTAGGACCCCATTACCTAACTCTCTGCACTTGTTTCTGACTCTGAGACGCAGAATCTGGTGAAGCTCACGTCTACGACCCATCATGTAGTATCTTTACCCATGCTGATTATGGTCAACATCAGCCCAATGAAATGAATTAAAGTGCACAAACGGGGCTGACGGGCCGGGCCCTCTCTGGGCTGGCGGGAGTGGAAGCCAACTTTTCCTGCCTCTCAGCGCAATGAGGTCAGCGTGTCTATTCAGCTTCGTTTATTTTCAAGAATGATCAAGCTCTCCTGAATCCGAACTAATCCATCACAGGGGTGGTTCAGTGGCTCGACATTGTGTTCCCTTTCCGGGTGATCCGTGGGCCTCCGGGGAAAGGCTGTCAGAATGAAAGCCATTGTGTGAGGCTGTCAGAGCTGCTGCGAACGTGACCCCTTCCAAGTGGAGCGCTTGCAGCCATCTGTTACGCGGACACTTGGCCCCTCCCACCGCCAGGAGCCTTGGAGCTAATCCCGCCCTCCTTTGCTCAGAGGAATGGGGAGGAGGCGGTAGTAAAATGTTGAAGAATTTTGCTGGAATAAGTTCAAGTTTTTCCGGATTCAAACTGAGGAATTTCACCTGTAAACCTGAGTCTACAGAAAGCTGCGTGGCACATCCAAAAGTTTTTCAGCCCTCTTGCTCGTATTGCGGGTGTGCCCCTGGGAACTTTTTTAACCTCCGGTTATGCTTTTATTTTTATTTTCATACCCTTGCCGGAACTCTGCTTCTTTTTTTGCCTCCTCTGGTTCTCCTGACACTTTACCGACCTGTTACTTACTTTGTTTGCATTTTAAACAGACACTGGTATGGACATAGTTTTACTTCTAAACTGTGTTCATAACCGAAAAGTACACTATACTCCATGCTGTGTAAGTGGAAAGATATTCTTATCTTTATGTTAAAAATCACTTGGGAAATGACTCTGATTCAGTCTGTAAACTGTGTACCCCAAGATATGTCTGTTCTCCCTAGATGCTTAGTTTCTCATGCAAATCAACTGCTGGTCCAAAGATCGCTGAAGTTTTATATGCTTACTGATATATTTTACACTTTTTTATCTGCATGTCCTAAAAAGGTTATAAATCTGCACAATAAAAATGTTTAACAGTTAAGAAGTCTGCTCGTTTTCCCCCAAATAGATAATATATGTGTCAGTAGATGTGTGCCTGTGTGTCTTTTTGTAGTGAGCATGTGTACAGTATGTCTGTATGTACATCTTTGCAGTGTGTTTGAGGTGGGGTGGGGTGGGAAATTGGAAATTTTCTATTTTCCAATTCTTACAAAGTCATTTGTGGGGGGGATCTTCCTCAGAAGGTCATTTCCACTCATGTGTTACTTCAGATAAACTGTAACAAACAACAAAAGTTTTTGGTAGTTTATGTTTTATTATCTATCACCTAAGCCCCCAACAACTTTTGTGATACGTATCAATACCGTCATTTGATTAATGACACAGTTTGTGCCCAAGAAGTAGTGCCTTGGACTTAGCCATGATCTAACTAGTATTTTTAACAGGCATTAATTTATTTTTTGTCCTTGGCTAAGTTTATATTCAGCACTTCTCTATTGGTCAAAATTGTCTTGAGAAATCAAACCCACAGGAAGAAAGAGAGAGAGAGAAAATTAAAAATTGTAAGAGGTTTGTTATGAGGACGTCACAATTCTGGAAGCAGATAAGCTCTAACACCTGCAGAGTGATCCATCACCTGGAGACCCATGGCCAGTTGGATGAAGATCCAGGAGAATGTAGTACATATTTCACTTTAAATGCAATGGCAGGAAAAAAAAGTTATCCCAATTAGCAGGCAGTCAAGCAGAAGGAATTCTGTCTGACTTGTGGGCGGATCGGCCCTTTTGCTTTACTCAGACCTTCAACTGACTGGAAGAATGAAGCTCACCCAAGTCAGGGAGGGCATTCTGCTTTCCTCTACCAATTTAAATGCGAATCTCACCCAAAAACAGCCTCGGCAAAAGACTCAGAATTATGTTGGACCAAATATCTGGACATCTAATGGCCCAGTCAGGTTGACATATAAAATTAATGGTCTCCATCACAGTTTCCAGACCAAATTTTGCAAAGCAGTTCTTCCAGTTTCTCCCACCCTGAAATTCACTTCATGCTACTTACAGAGTTGCTCTCTCTGCTGAGATTCCCAGAAAGCACAAAGGCTGCTTAGATGGTAACTTGGGTTTTTTCCCGCTACTTATCTGCTTCCTGTGTGCACATGGAGAGCACCCGTACTCACGGCAGCATCTGAATCCTGGCTGAAGTTAAACCTCCAGCAAGCAGAATAAGTGAAGTGCCTTTAGACAAAGATTGTCTTCCTTTTGCTTTTAGTATTTGAATCTCTACATGAGTACATATTAACAAAATCAGGGCTTTATTTAAATTTAGTACAGCTACACACGTGAAACAGTTCAATCTCTGAACACACAAATGACTACATACTCGGCTTTGGAGGACTTTGACTCCATATTACCCCGAACCACTCTGTACATCACACGAGGAGTAAACGCCAGTCACACAGTGATGTACGTCGGCCGGTGGGCTGCGGCTTCCCCTCGAGAGCTGACTCACACCCTTCCTAATATGAGTGTTGATACTCAAATATTCTGGCCTTTAAATTACCCATATCTATAAAGTTGAAGGGGGAGGAGAATTAAGACACACTTTACATAACACAAAAGGATGAAACCATAAAAGATCCATTTTATAAATATATTAAAAATGTTACACTTCTATATCTCAAAGAGAGTAGAAACAAACACACATGATAAAAAGTGCTCAAAGAAAGCATTTGTTAGTAGACAGCATTGTGAGGCTGGACGCGCTTGCTGCAAAGCATCAGCTTGTGAGAGCGATATTAATTGGATATTTTCAGCGTAGACAGTTCTCATTTGTACTTTCATCGCTGTCTCTATTGCTGACAGGACTCACAGTTCAAACTCACCTGCCTTCTCTGTGTCAGCGGCACCAGGAACTGCACATTTTGGTGTTGGTTCGACTCCTAGATGTGGGATCTGGGCTCCATGGACTCATAACTGGCTTTGTAAATTACTGGCTGGGTAGCTGGGCAAACTGTGTGACTCCTCTGGGGCTCGGTTTCCAAATCTGTAAAGTTGGGATGATGATGAAGGTGCATACAGTACGAGGGCTGCATATATTAGTAACATATTTGAAATGTGTGGACTGGGCACCCAAAGATTACTACAAGTTTTAACTACTATTACTTAGCCATTGCTGACGTTTAATGTGGCTTCCCCGGGCCACGTTAAAGAAGAGGTGATGTCTTGAGCCGCATATAAAATATATAATATAGCTAACACGTATGAGTACAAAACTTCCTTTACACTGTTACATTTCATTGTAACATTTAAAAGGATGACATAAAAACTAGTGGGATGTTTGATTTTGCTTTTGTGAAATGAATGCATCCGTGTCTGGTTTGATGGAAGTGTTTGTAGTTCTTAGTGAGTTCTCAAGATGCTGGTGAGAAATAGTTCATCTAATTTTACTCTTGCATGCTTCATGCTTGAAAATAGTTGTACAAAGGTACACACCGCCAAGAGTGATGACATGAATAAGGCATGACTCTGAAGCAAGCAGTAATGTTCTCCAGGAAGACAGGTCTCTTAAAGCCTAATAGAGACATGATCAAATTTTTCATTGAGTTGGCTGACTGCAATTCTATACTTTCCAAAAATTAACAATAAGCAACTCTTTCTTTTCTCATATGAATAAGGTTATGTACGTAACTAGAACAATGTGATAAGCAAAAAACCATTTGATGTATTTTTGTACTTTCTATACCACAGCTGCTAAAAAATTTACTTGCATTAACTTATTAAATTATTTTATGAAGTGACACAAGCAACCCCAAGTTTAATAAACTGATAAAACTTCTATGTCTTTCATAACAATAAACACCTGTCTTCACAGGCACACTTAGGTAGAGGTAGAAACTATGATCAGTAATTGCTACACTTTACTCACCAGGGTACATGACCACATGTAACATCTGAGCCATCCAAGTTTTAATTTGACTGTCGGGAGCACGGAGGTAGAGCTAGCGCCACCCTGCACCCTCTGCTGTCACCTACACCATCCAAGCTCAAGCACCAGGAGGCTGAGTCATGAAACAAAATCACTAAAAATTAGACAATAAAGCTAAAAGTTTACTATTTTATGCAGCTGCATTACAAGTGTCCAGGGGTGTAGTTGGACACAGCTGATTTAAAAGTTTAAATTTTTACAGCATCA
Source organism: Chinchilla lanigera (assembly GCF_000276665.1). Classification (NCBI taxonomy): domain Eukaryota; kingdom Metazoa; phylum Chordata; class Mammalia; order Rodentia; family Chinchillidae; genus Chinchilla; species Chinchilla lanigera. The sequence continues at coordinate 22,295,553 of NW_004955432.1, forward strand.
AAGTTTCATAATAGGGTACATTCTGTCACATAGTTTAGTTACTTTCAAGAATATAAAGTGACTAAGTTCTAAGTAAATGTACAAACTCCAGGACAGATTATTTCAGTGATGGGAAGAAACACGCTTTTTTAAATCAACCATAATATTTACATGTATGTAGTCAACAAATTCTAAATTCCAATAGATTCAGGTTGTGTACAGATAATGGATAGAACCATTTTACCATTGAGATCTGAAACTACTATTTTTTTTTTCTCTAGGAATCTATATTCTTTACTTGACTTCCATATCCACTCTCAAATCTGCCAATTGCATGAACAACAATAAATTTCTCTAGGTGTTATTCATTACCTGATTTACAGGAGCCAACTGTAAATTCTCCTCCTCGTAGGAGGAGCTCTCTCTGCTTATCCCACAATGTACAACAATCTTCATGTGTGTGCTTCCATCTTCCCTTCCGCTAAAATCGATGGTTCCCCTTCCCATTCCCGTTCCCACCAGTTCTGCTCATGTGTGTTCTGTATCTCATCCCTTGTTTTCCCAAGATCTCTGCTTCCCTGGTTAGTTCCTTTCATTCTTTTGCTGACAACCCCTCCATATTTGCTGGGATCACTCCCATTGGTCTACAGATACCAGATATAGCTCTGTCTCATTTAAGCATTTTCCTTCTTTATGGAAAAACATTACCTGTTCCTCGATAGGCAGAACCAATATTGCCAAAATTGCCATATTACAAAAAATTATATATAAATTTAATGCAATTCCAATCAAAATACCAACAGCATTCTTCACAGAACTAGAAAACACAATCTCAAAATTTATACGGAAGCAGAAGAGACCCAGAATAGCCAAAGCCATCCTGAGGAGACACTGCAATCCCAACTTCCACTATACTACAAAGTTACAATAATAAAAGCAGCATCAGAAAATAGACATTATGACAAACGAAATAGAATTGAGGATGCAGAAACAAACCCGTGCATCTTCAGCTGTCTGTTTTTTTACAAAAAGACCAAAAACAAACAAAAAAAAACCCCACATAGCCTTTTTAACAAATGGTGCAGAAAAATCTGGTTATGCATACACAGAATGAAGGTGAACCTATAGCTCTCACCCTGCACTAAAAACAAAAATAGATCAAAGATTTAGATATGAAAACAGAAACAGTGAATCTGCTGGAAGATAAAATTGGTAAAATTCTTGGAAACAGAGGCATAAGCAAGGATCCTGCACAGAATCCCAACTGCATAAGAAATAACACCAACAATCAACAAATGGGATTATATCAAATTAAAAACTTCTGCACAGCAAAGCAAACAACCAACAGAGTGAGTATTTACATGCATGTAAATACTTAACACAATAGGAAAATATGATTGCCACTAGTCCTTGGGAGAGAAGACTAGCCAAAAAGTTAGATTCCCACTCCAAAGTGATAAAAGAACCAATGAAAAATGGCCAATTAAAATGAATAGAGAAAGGCTGGGGATTTAGCTCAGCGGCAAAGCACCTGCCTGGCAAGCACAAGGTCGTGAGTTTGGTTCCTGGTACCGGAGAAAAACCAAAAAAAAAAAAAAAAAAATAGAAATTTCTCAAAGAAAGAAGTATAAATAGCCAATAAATACATTTAAAAAACTGTTCAGCATCTTTGGCCATTAGAAATTAAAACAGCACCAAGACTCCATCTTACTACAGTAGAGGGGATTATCACTAAGGGCTCAGAAAACAAGAACTGCTGGCAGGGATTTGGGGGCAAAGAAATGCTTCTACACTGTTGGTGGGAATGTAAACTGGTACGACCACCATGACAATCAGTGTGGAGATTCCTCAAAAAAATTAAAAATAGAAATTCCATTTGACCTAACGATACCTCTTCTGAGCATCTCCCCAAAAGAGTTAAAAATGACGTATTTTAGTGACACGTGAATATTCATGCTTATAACACCATTCACAGGAGCTGAGTTATGGTAGCAGCTGATTGTACCCATCAAAAGATGAATGGGTGAAGAGAATGCGGCATATATACACAGTGGAGTACTACTCAGCCACAAAGAAGGATAAATTAAGTAATTTGTAGGAAAATAGATGGATTTTGAGATCACAATGCTAAGTGAAATTAATCAGGCACATAGTTTCTCTTATATGAGGAACCTAAAATTTAAATAACTTAAAGAGCAAAATAAAAGATGAAAGGAACTAGGGAGGCAGACTTTGTGCAGATGGGAAGGGGAGCTGGGAAAGGGGAGGAGGGGAAGATGGAGGAGGGAAGGGGGATTTAAAAAAAAAAAAAAAAAAAAACCGAGATGTGATATGCCCGAGTGCCAGGTCTCCAGGACGAAGGTGGTCATTATATGTCACAAGCACATACCAACAATAAAGAAAAAATTAAAAATTCCTCCTTTGACCTCAGATCATCCTGCAACCATCAAGCATTTTCTCCACTTTCTTCGGTAATCAGATTTCTCAAAAATTATCTGTGGGAATTATCTAAACATCATTAAATTTGCTTATTGTTATATTTTGAAGCCAAATACATTTTTAAAAGAATTTTTCACTTCAGATGCCAGACGTAAGCTTGGTAGTGAATCAGTATCATCATGGGTCTTGGTGAGGCTGTTTTTTATTTTATTTATTTAGTTAATTTCCAGTAATAACTATGAATTCATCACCAAGTCAAAGACCATATGTATGTTTATATATAATGATATATGAGAGAGACAGAGAAAGCACGCTCTACAGCATATAATATGTATTAACTCCATTCGGCGTGTCCTTGCTTAGAAATATATCATTCTTGTAACAACTCACCCGCCGAAAAGTAACAACTCATTCTGACGACTCTTTTATGGTTATGGGGTGAGTCTTTCTAGGTGTAATGAGCTGTTTCATCTTTTTTTTTTTTTTTTTTT
>NW_004955432.1:22298561-22337155 GCF_000276665.1 Chinchilla lanigera
TTTTTTTTGGTTTTTCTCCGGTACCGGGAACCGAACTCACGACCTTGCACTTGCCAGGCAGGCGCTTTTGCCGCTGAGCTAAACCCCCAGCCCCTGAGCTGTTTCATCTTAAAGTTTACTTTGCTAACTCTCTGTATTGCTGGACCCGGTCACTCAAGGTCAGCACTCGCCTGCTGTATTCTTTTCCCTGCTCTTTTCCCGCAGAGCAGCAAGCACTACACCATTCGACCGCCCACTACCCAACTCGGAGTGCCTCTCGGGGAGACGGCCCCAAGCCCCCTTCTTGTCTCTCTGTGTCTGATTTCTAAACTACCTCGCCCCCCTTTTAGTGTGCAAGATATCTCGGACATATTCTATTCAAAACTGTACTGCAGATGACCCCTCCCACCTGCAAGGCACCCCGCATCTTGTAACTGCTCCACCATCTATGCAGTTAACCGAGTCCCAAACATAGGAATCGTCCAGAGCCTTCTCTTTCCTCAATCCCTGTGGCCATCCTTTAACAGGTTCTGTCGGTTCATCTCATGATATATTTTGCTTTAGAGCCCAAGCCTCGTTTCCACTGCCGCTTCATCCATGTGAGCAGTCGTCCTCTAAGTCCTCGCCACTCTGTGTTCACGCCTGCCGCGTCCAATTCGACTGGCTAACACTGTACAGAAACACGAATTGTCTCTCTGTGTCTGTCTGTCTGTCTCTCTCTCTCTCTCTCACACACACACACACACACACACAGCTTAACACTTACCTCCTGTGACTTCTCACTGCATTCAGTGTAAAATAAAAGCCTTTACCAAAACCTATAAAACCCGACCTGACCCAGCCCTGCCCCTCTCTGTGGCCTTCCTCGTACCATCTCTTCATCACCGCCCTCCCTGTGTGCCCCACACACCACCTTCCTTTCATTCTCAAGGGCAGGCTTCAACTTGTACCGTCGCAGGACTGTGCAGGGCTGCTCCCCCTCCCGAGACGCTCTTCACCTTCCTCTCTACTTCCTTCTCCTCCTGTCGATTTCACACGCCACGCCACCCCTCAAAGAGGCCTTCCATGTATTTCACGACACGGAAAAGGAAAAAGGCCTTTCTTCTTAACCTCTATCTTAGCTTCCTGCTTTTTTCCTTTATAGCGCTGTTATGGTTTGTGTCTGGGTGTCCCCCAAAGCCTCATGCAGTCTTGGGGCAGGCTTTATAGAGTTTGACTGTTTATGGGTGTGAGAGCTACACCCGCCCTGGGGTGGATAGTTTGCACATGTAAGGGAAAGGAAGAGGCTGCTTGCTGCCATTCCTCCCTGTGTGCTTGTTGCTTTGGCTGTGTTCCGCCGCCATGACCTGTAGCTCTCTGCCATGTGCCACTCTGCCTTGTAACCTGCCAAGTATGGACTGAAACCTCCACAAACTGTAAGTGAAATAAACCTTTCCTTCCTTAATTTTGGGCATCAGGTATTTTGTCACAGCAATGAGAGAAAAGTAACCGAGACAAGTGTACATCAATTATTTTACTTGACTTTCTGCAATTTCTTAGTCTTTCTCCCCCTTTAGGATTTATACTCAATGAAGCAGAGACTGTACCACACAGTTGATTAATAGTTGTTGGATGGGTGCGTGGATGGATGGTCAGACTGTCCTGGGGACTGTGGAAGTGGAAGCTTCCAAAATGTCTAGTTTACCCCTAACTGGCCTGAAGAAAACCACTTAACCAATTTTGAAATAAATTATATCAATATCAATAACAGTGCTATTTATGTTTTTCTTCCACTTTATTTCCCCAGTTCTGCTCTCCATCAACATTTCCTCTATTGTATCAACTTAAACATTTTTAATATCAAAGCATGATTTTCTCTAATGAAAATTTGAACAAGGACAACCACGGATGGTTCATATACATATTTTTCTTACTTGAATAATAGCAAACACATGTTGGTACAGCTATTAAGGAAAAAGCTGTTTTCCCAGCAGCTGTTGACTTCATCAATTCCGCTGCGCAGTGAGTCACTCTAACTTCCACAGAGCTAGAAGTTACAAGTAAGAAAGCAGGGAGTTTTTCACTGTGATGAGAAGGAACAGGAAGAGCTGGACGTGGAGAAAGTTAACATCAGCTTGAAGGAGAGACCTGGTACTACAGAAAGTAGAGTAGCGTACATGTCAAAGGGGAGAAATGATACAGTACGTCTAGTGCTCTAACAGAACAACTGAAAACTTTGTGAAAACTGGCATGAAGGATAGAGTGTTCACAACAGGAAGAAGGTAGTCATTTCTCTCCAAAAAGAAAAAAATGCAACAGCTGCCAGTGTGAGCCACTCTAAGAAGGGTGAGTAAACAGCCTACCCCTCTCCTGCAGCGGAATTACCAGGAGGCCAGTGAGTGGGGATACCTAGGGCAGACATTAGTCAATATTCTTCTTGAGGGGATATTTTTTAAATCCCCTAACGTATTGTACAACCCCTTGGAAAAGGTAGGACTCTACAACAGAAAGGCGTGCCCGCTGTGTGACACAAGCAAGCACTTTGTGACATGCACATTGATGGGTGGAACTCCTTGGCAGAGGCTTTGCGTTTTTACAGTGAATTTTCTCTTTGTCTCATTGCCTTCCACATATTACTTCAGAATACTAATGTCTTCCACTTACTGAGTAATACCATGAACCAGGCTATATGCTCAGCATTGTACAAGTATTTCTAACAACCCTGTGTCCTATGTGTTATTATACAGGTCAAGTAAATATGTTGTCTTATTTCAGAGATCAGAAAAGAGAAATTCAGAGAAGTTAAATGATTTGCTTTAGGGTTTAGGGATTTAGTTCAGCGGCACAGCGCCTGCCTGGCAAGAGCATGGTCATGAGTTCGATTCCCGGTACCAGAAAAAAAACAAAAAAACAAACAGAAAAAAAATTACTTGCTTTAGGTCCTAATGAGGTTGACATTCATGACTTTTAGCTTTGAGGCCCTTCCTTCTGGAGAAACACACTTTGTGCTTAGAACACAGTGCAAAATGTGGGACCACCTGGCAGGACTATGATAAAATTGGGAGTCACCAGTGGAGACAAAAGAAGAAAAGGCTTAAAGTCATGTAGATAATGCATCATCTAGTCTAACATTCTTCTAATGTTTGTTCACTATTTTCCCTTGACAGGTTTTTATGGAGCAACTATTTGGTATCACACAGAATAGAAAGGTAAGTAGGATGAAGATCAGAAAACAGGCTGCCATTTTCATGGTCAGTAAGGCAACTTCCAGAAGAGATAAATAGTTTGATAATTTCTACTAAAGAAATAACTCCTTATAAAACAGGAATCATTGGCAATACATTTTAAAGTTGAAAGCACTGCCTTTATAAGTGTGCCCTACACAAGACCCTAAGATGGCATACATGGAATAAAGGTAGAGATCAAAGGAACTGTGTCCAGCACTTTCCCTTGGACAAATTTTGGTTTAATTTCTTTTCATATTAACTTTTAGGATTGCATTCTGCTTGACTAAACAGTTCCGTCACTAAAAAAATTTGAAAACCATTGATTGACTGAAGGAAATAAACATATTTTATACCAATTTAGATCTTAAATATAGGGATGGTGTTTGCTTTTGTAATTGCCGCTCAATCTTGTCCTCATAATATTTTTTGAAGATCCAGACCTACTAGACTAGATGACTAAACACAGAAAATATCTATCAAAACCATGAGTAAATACCAATTAAAACATGATGCTCTTGCAAACTCTCACACTCTTGTTCTAACAGAAATGAGTAATGGCTTGAGTGGGGTGAGTAGGAAAAACATAGCAGTGTCACTTACATTCCCAAAGAAGAAGTAAATTTAACTGTGAAGTCACTGGCACTGAGACAAATATCTGGGATGCTGTCAAATATTTCTCAGGCACATCGCGAATGTGGAGCATCAGCCCTTGGTTTCCACACTAAACTAGAACAGTTTCTTTAAAGCTTCCCACTTCATTTTAAAATTTCAATGTCAGACAGTCACGGAAGCAAGGATAAGCCACTGTGTGACAGAAGAAACCTTGAGCTTAGAATCAGGACCCTATGAGCAAATCCTCAGCCAACTTCCGAACCAGCTGTGTGACCTTGGATAAATCATATAACTGACTCTATTTAGCAGCGGGCATGATGCCTTCTCCCTTGTTAGCTTGTGGTCAGATTGAAAATGTGAAAATGCCTAAAAGAGAGTCCTACCTTTTGGGAATAAGAAAGTTTTAGGTAGCCCCTCAGTCCAAGGCCTTTCCTCCTCTTTCTAGGCCCCCAAAGTCGCTTACCTGCTTTTCCTTAGCATATCCAGGCCTTCCTCTCGCCTCTCTGTGCAGACTACATTTCTTTACTTGTGCTCATCAATACGAATCAAGTTAAAAATCCCCAATTCACGCTGAGTGCAGTGGTGCATTCCTATAATCCCAGCTCTCACGGAGACTGAGGCAGCAGTGCTCCAAGTTCAAGTCCCATCTCAGCAACCTAGTGAGACCTTGCCTCACTAAAGAGCTGGGAATATAGCTCTACAGCAGTAGAGCAAGCCTGGGTTCATATCCCAGTATCACCAAAAACACAAGCAAAGTAAAAGCTCCCAATCTATGCAAACATTTACCCCAAAGATGTCATGACTGGCTTCCATTTCTGTGTTTACATCCGGGAAACCCAAGGGACATCTGATTAGTTCCGACTACACTATACATCGATTCCTTCTCCATGTGCACTCCATCCTGGTTCCAGTCAGGGGCAGACCTGGGAGCTGGGCCAACTGGCTTGAAGGGCCAGCCGTCCAAGGGGAGGGAGAAGACAGAGAATTAGAAAAGGAGCTGTGACAGGCAAAGTGGCAAACACGTCTATTTTGTCTAAATATCCATAATGTCCTAGTCATCCAAACTCCTACACACGCATCGTGCTATATCGCCGGGAGGGAGGAAGGCAGGCTGCTCATGACCCCACTTTACAGGTGGGAGGGGTCAAGCACGAAGGATTAACGATCCATCCAGGGTCGCTTGCTGAGTGACCAGTGGAACAAGAAGTAACTCCAGGTTGGGAGCTTACACTGCCTGATCTCTTTTTAATGATTAAGATTCCAAAAATTTCAAGCGCACAGGAAGTATAATAAATGCTCTTGTGTACAAACTGTAGAGGCAAAGCCACAGGCACAGAGAAGGAAAGAACTATGCCAGGTCCTAATAAGGAGGTCACTAATAAGGAGGTCACTAACGGGAGACGATAAGTCATCCTAAAATAGTCTTGGGCTTCACAGAGTTGCGCCTCCACTTGCAGGCACCTCCCTCCCTCGCAGTGGCACGGATGCCGTGAAAGGAGGGACCTGAGGGTTAAAGCCGGCCCCAGCCGCAGTGGCAGTGAGGAACTGCCCTCAGTCAACAATGGCTGTTTCATACAAGGCTTAGAAAACACTGTTGACGGTCAGTCATTACCCACAGACTAAATGAGCTGTCCTACTGTAATGGACATAACTGTTTCATTGTCTGTGTAATTTAAATGCACCATGCAAAGGGAGAAGAGATGCAAAACTGCTGCCGGAAGTTACAACAAAAGATTGCTGCTGAGAGTCCTTAGGACTGTGGGGCCGTCCTGAAGCATGAACACCCCTCCACCCGAGCCGGGGTGGGGGCTGGGTGCCGGAAGGGAGGCTCGCTCTGCTCTAAGCAGCGGAGTACGGTGAGAAGCAGCACTGGCAGAGGCTTCACTGCCTGCCCTACGATTAATGCTGCTAAGCAAATTTGGGAGTTGTCACGGTTCCCACCCTGTGGTCCAAGCTCATTTGGAAAATAGAGCAAAGGGAGCCCTGTGCTTTGAGGGTGTCAGTGTGAAATTATAATTGCTTATTACATAATACACTTATTAAAGCATTTTCTGTGTTGTTCAAGAAACAGGCACGTACATTGATAGAGAAGATTGGGGCATAACTATGTTTTCCTCTTGTAATTTTCCCAGACACAGAAAATTACTCCGGTCCCCAATTTTATCCTTATCCATTAAACTGTAAACTACCGATTTTTAGGCGTCGATGAATGCATACAATTTATCATAATGGCTGGCACAATAAATACTTGCTAAACTAAACTGATACCCTGTGATAGAATTTACCATTCTATAGAATGCACCCTGCTATCACACCAAGTTCTGCTACAGGCGTATGATAATGACCACTTTTTTAAATGAAAAGACCAAGTCTGGTTCCTTTATATCTTTGCAACTCTAGAGCAGTGCTTTCCAACAAAACTCCTTGTGATAACGGAAATGCTCCTTCGTAAGAAACAAAAAGTTTTCTTTAAAGAGTTTCTTCTCTTAAGAATCTGCAAATGTGCTATCCAGCAAGAGCCACTAGCTCTTGTGACACGTGACTACCATATTGTCAGAGCTGCGGGAGTCTGGGATGATGCTACTGGCTGTTACTGGAATATTTCTGAATGAATGAATGAAAGAAGGAATGAACTAAAGAAAGATGAGTGAATGAATTCACATGCCTTATCCTGCTACAAACCAGCCTGCAAACAGCGCTCAGCTGCAGAGAGCTGGGGGCATTTGATGTGCGTTCATTTACTTGGTTCGGTCAGCACAGATGGATTACACCGCAGACTGTGTTTGTAGCTGGTCCTGGCCTTTTGTTTTTCCCAGCCACTCCTCTAAAAGGAAGAGATCACACTGTCTTTCTAACGCCCCTCAGAGCAGTCATTACAAGGACTCCCCTCAGAAATGGAGGAAACGGAAAAGCAAGGCCAGAAAGCAATTTGGGAAGCACCTTCCAAGACTGGAAAGACAGCAAGCGCTGGGCCCCGCAACCACTGGCAGTCTACACGCTGATCCCATGCAGCGTTCCAGGATGTGACAGGATCTCACAGGAAGCAGACCCCTGTTGCTAAGGAGCCTTGGCAACGACCCTATCTTTAATGGATTGACAACTGGTGGTCAACTTATAATACCCAGCTGAACTGAGCAAGCTGGTTCAGGGTGTGGGAGGCCCACCTGAGGACTGTTACCAGCAGCCTAAGAGGCAGAACTGGAGAGGAAGAAGAGAGGCTGTTTGGAGCTGGTAGAAGCTGTTGGGAACCTGTTGGAAGCTGTTGAGAGAAGCTGTAAGGCGCTGTTAGTTCTCTTGGAGGAGCTTGTCACACTGGCTTTCCTGATGAACTTGGCTGTTCTCATTGTCTGAGGAGCTTGGGACTTTGTTGTCACTGAGAACGGCTTTGGTTCACTTTGGGAGAGCTCTGGTCCTCACTTTGAACATCACTACCTGGCTGCTGAGGGGAAGATGGTGCACAGCTCAGTCTCCTGGAGAAGCTTGTCACATTGGCTTTCCTGATGGGTCCTTGGCTGTCCTGATTATTGGAAGAGCTCAGGACCTCACTGTTGCTGAGGATGGCTGTGGTACTTTTCCGGGGAGTGCTGGTTCTTACTTTGAGAGTCACTTCCTGGCTCCAATGCAGATCCCTCAGCCTGCTAGCACAGATCCTTCATCCCACTGGCACAGACTTTCTAGCTTCCACCACTGACCTTTGGGCCTTCCCAGCGCAGATCCATGAAACAGGCCTGCATGGAACACTGTCATGGGCTCTAGGCCTCCAGTTGGACTCATGGGAGGCATTGTTATGGGCTCTAGGTCTTCAGCTGGACTCATGCAGGACATTTCTGTGGGATCCAGGCCTTCAGCTGGATTCTTTGGTCTTTATTGTGCGGACAGATTTCCTGCACTCTCTGTATATGATTCTTTGGGTAACTATTACAAATCTTGTAAAATACATGTCCTGTATTATATTGTTCCCCTTGCAAAACCCCAAACCATGACAGCATCCAGGATGACAGCCGCAGCAGAGCCTCCATCCTCAAAGCACAGCAGAGGTCTGAAGAAAGCTTTTAAACTGTGGTCTTTGGGGGCCGAACCCATGCATTCACATGGCACCATAAGGGGCTCCGTTGTGATAAAACGTGACTTTTCCACTAGTGAGGCCCACTGAGCACTTAAACATATTCAGCTTATTTAGAAAAAGAAAAGAAATGTAATATTACTCACATCCTGTGTTTTAAAGAAAAATTATATTGCTACGGACTTTATGACCGATTCAAAGCAGAGCTGCCTTCCACTCTACACTTTGTAGCAATCACGACGGGTGGGTTTTTTGTTCGTCTTTGTCACAGGCCCCCACCGCCATAGCACGGGAAGGACTGAGCTGGCTGTACCCAGACTAGGCTGTCAAACACCAGTGTTTCTCTCCAGTTCTCTTGGATCAAGGCAGTGGAAACAAATTGTGTTGTACACAAGTTTTAGGTGCCTCTGGCAGATACTGATCATCTCAGCACCAAGGAACAGGTGAAAATTGCAATTCTCCTTTCCCGCAAACTCACTACCGGTGACATATTATAGTGGGGCACATTTGAAGCCAAACGTGTCAGACGCTTATAACAGCAGTCTCCCAAACAACTATGGACCTGCCGCAGAAAGCACAGCGGAGCCCCACATGACACCATGTGCACATGTATCGCTCACGGCCAACGCATCAATTTTCTGACAAAGAATGAAGCTCACCTTCTGCTCAGAGGTCAAGGCACAAGTTCTTCAGCTTACTGAATAAAACATTGGCCCAAGAACGCCCTTGTAAAGGGGACAGCCTGTGGCACTCTCTCTAGATTCTTACCCCCTCTTGTTTATGCAAGGGCAGAAATGCCCGTAGAATAGTTCCTGCTAACCCACATCACTTGACCACCTTCGTTTCACCAATCAACATTTATTTCTGGTATTCTTTATGTTGCCTGGAAAACTTGTATGTGTGCATTACAGAAAAGTTATAGTAGGGTGGCCCCTTAAGGTTTTTGAAATGCTGAGTGTATATATATTCCTTGTGAGTAAGGAGTGTGTATTCCTTAGTCAACTATCGCAGAAGTTAACTGTCCATTACCAAGTGTTCTCTAAGGTCTAAAGCACACAGACAGACAGACAGATAGACACACACACACACACACACACACACACACCCCTCTGTTAGTGCTAAAGGACTACAAAAACGGTTTAGAGAATATCATCATACTGCTTTCTCTTCCAAAGCGTTCCTGAGAGTGGCTGGTGGGCTTGAACTCTCACTCTGGCTGGACACAGGGCTCAACCTTGGAGTACAGTGTTCCCCCTCACTGTCCTCAGTTCTCCCATGCAAACAGGCCGTGGAGCCGACTGGAGAACTACATGTGCATGGAATCATGGTCAGCACATAGCACACGCACATACACAGGAGGCCAGAACACACATGGCCATCTCGGAGAGCAAGGGCAGACACAGGACTAGTTCTCCAAACCTTCAGGAGCCTCTCGGAATCCAGTTACCTATTTGTTCTTTGAGCCACCATTCTTCCTGGAGGTCCTGAGATCACTTTGGCTTCTCCTGGGGTTGCAGGGCCCTGAACATCCTGGCGTATTGATTTTTTATTTCCTCTGTGAGCAGAGCATGGGAATGTGTTTCTGCTAACAAAGATCATGGCATAGCTGCCCTTGTGCCGCAGGACTTAATGCATCAATCTTTTTAGGCTGTGACAACAAAAATATCAGAGACCGGGTGGCTTATAAGCAACAGACACTTACTTGTCATGGGCCGGAGGCTGGGAAGGCAGAGGTAAGTCACCGTCAGACCGGGTGTTGGTGACGGACTCCTTCACAGAGCAAACGCGATGTGCTGAGTCCCGCGTGGCACAGGAGGGCACGATGGAGTCTCGGCAGGCCATTTTCATCAGCGGACTCTGATCCCATTCATGGGGGCTCTGCTTGTGTGACCTAATCAGCCCCCAAAGTCACCATCTCCTAATATTAGCATCTAGAGGGGCAGTATTTTAACATGTAAATAGGGGGATTATAGAGTTGGGAAATTGATTGGATGAAGACTTTCCTGTATTAGTGAAAATGAGAAAAGAGGAGGGCAGAGGGGGGAGCGGGAGAGAGGAGAGCACAGGAAATGAGAGGGGAGGAGGGGGAGGAGGAGGGGGAGGAAGGTGAGGAGGGGGAGGAGGGGGAGGAGGGCCATCTGAGGGCACTCAGATAACAAGGGTAATAAGCCAATTTTAATAAAATTGGCTTCACTTTTATAAGAGTGTATTTAGTGAGCTGTAATACAGAACATATTTCTTAATAAAGATAACATCAAAAATATTTAAAGCACTACCATAATTTATGTGGAAATAAATTTTCCTTGGTTCTCAGATGAAGTAGAAGAAAATTCTAATGGGAAATGGCATGTATCTGTTGAGATTTACAAAAGAGGAAGGTGGGGAATAAATTTTATCATGATTCCAAAACATTTGCCTGGGGAAACATTATTTATAAAGTGCCAGAATGCTTACACAGCCCGGCCCCTTTCTAGAAAAGTGGAGTCTCAGTTTGCGTCCTCTGAGAAGCCAGCCCTGCAGCAAGGACTCACAGGCAAGTGGGTAATTTGAAAAGAGACAGGAGCATTAGCTGGGAACCAGGAAAAGTGATGCAGGAAGGGAAGCAAGCTATAGGGTGGCTAGTAAGTCAGATACCACAGTCATCTTTCGGGCACGGGAAAACTCAGGGGAAACAACGCACGCTACAAAATTATCCTACAAAAGGAAAGACATTTACATCCAACTGGATAATCTGATAAGTAATTTACCCTGGGGTTAGGGAGGTAGTGGTTGCTAATTCCCCGGCACTTCTGGCCTGCCTGCTCTTGGGCAGAGTTTCCACTGCTCTGGCGGTGGGGAACTTGGGCCCCAAGATGCACATACCGAGAGGGTCAGGCTTGTGGACACAGTGCTCACGGCCTCCACTCAGGCAGGCTCAGCCTGCAGGGGCTCTCCTTCTAGGCCAGGCTTGCTGCACCCTGCCCACGCACTCGCCCCTCTGGGCCAGTCCACTTCTGGGCCAAGGGTCCGGATAAGACGAGAGCAGAGCAATAAAGAAAGAAAAACTCGAGGTTTTATAGGGAAATGGATGCAAATGGAGACCGTACTCATAAGTGAAATAAATCAGACCCACATGTGTAAACATCATATTGTCTCCCTAGTGCGAGAAACTGAAAGAGTAAATAAAATCCAAAAGGTACAATAGACATTGTGAAAAGGAAAGAAACTGCTCAAAAGGAAAAGACAACCGGGATGGAGGAAAGGAGAAAGGAAGGAAGGGGAAATTTTAAAAATATATGTATATATACACACACAAGGTAGCTAAGATAATTGTACTACTAATTTCTGTGAACTCATTGAAAGGAACATTTAGTGCTTATACAGTTGGATCAATTTTGCATGCCTGAATCTGGCAATCTGAGCAATTACTTTGAAGATAACAATAGGCAACATAATGACGATTGTTAATTTCCTATCATCTGGTTTTGAAATTCTGTATCATTTTATTTTTTCTCTTTAAAACAAAAAAAGACAGAGAGAAAGCAGCACAAGTGCTATCAAGTATTACATGGGTGTTACTATTTGTAGTAAATGAAAAGCGGGTGAACTCACTTTGCCAGGTGTGGTGGCGCATGCCTATAATCCCAGCACTGGGGAAGCTGAGGCAGGAGGATCACTGCATGTTCGAGGCCAGCCTGGGCTACGTAGTTACTTCAAGCCCAGCCTGACCTATATCGTGAGACCTTGTCTCAAAAACCAAAATAAAATAACACAAAATTTCCATCACTGTGTGACAAGATGAGCCTGCACAGACCTAGAAAGAGAACCCCAATTTGGCCTGACGCTGAGCCCCCCATGCTAATGGCATGGTCTGAACCACCAACCGCATACTCCAACGTTGCCTACTTCTGATTTCTCTCAGATTTAGCAACGTGCATGAAATTCCGGGCCATGAGCTCCTACACAGTTTATGAATTGGCCCATTCTTTCAGCCTCAGCTTCCCCTGCTAACAGCCAACCACCGTCTCTCCCAGCCCCTGCCACAATCAGAGGGAAGAGAATTTGGCAAGGACCTACGATTATTTGTTTCCCGAGCTGCAATGGTCGAATCCCATGCATGTCCGTCTTCTGTGCTGGGAAATACCCCACCAGCAGGAAACAGATGTTCCTTACCAGGTAGGGAGTGATTCCAAAGGGCCACCAATCAGGGCTGGTAATCCCACACTTCCTCATTAATCACGCCATTGCAGATTCACATGGGGGCTCGTGGGTCACAGCTTGTCAAGTTGCCCAGCTGAGAAAATGGGAAAGAGTTACCAAGCCAAGTTTAGACATGTGCTGGAACGGACCTTACGGACTTCACCGCTACGCCAACTGGATTCAAGCAAGAGAAAAATGGCTTATGTAACTCTGCATATCTAAACCCGAGTCAGCTGAAGAGACTAGAGACCTTTACCTTTGTGAGCTCTGAGGGTTATTCCGCAAAGTCTGGTAGATGACAAAGCAGAGATCCCCATCCATGAAATGACCGGCCTAGAGTTTGACTTATATATCATATCTAAAACATCTGTCCCCGTCCCAGCTGGTCGTGTTGGCCAGGGAATACAAAGTCAACCGAATTTCACCTTGGAGTTCCTGCGATCACTCTGGCTTCTCCTGGGGTTACAGCATCGTTTAGCTAGGACCATCCTGTCTTGCTTCTTAGTTCTTCTGTCAGTTCTGCGGTCTGAGCTTCCTTCTCCGTGTGACCTCCGCCACTGGCATCTCCACACTCAACAGGCCAGACTCTAAGAAGCAGGAACAACTCATCGTCTCACTTCAAAGCTCTCAGCTGCTCGAAGACTAGCGCCTATCAGGGACCTGCCCGGAACACCAGCTGGGCCGGAAGGAGACACTGGCCGCTGTGGCAGTGCGGGCTCGTTTGCTTATAAAGCTCTTTTATTCCCCTTCTGGGCACACGTTAGATACCTACCTGAACCTTTCTTGCCCTGGCATTGTGCCTCAGATACGGCGGCATAAACGAAGGAGAAATTGTATGTTGTATTTCCACACCTGAGCCACAAAAACTTCGTGTAAGAACCTCCGCTCTTCCTCTAGCTGATGGCCGATATCTAAATGAAGGGCGTTCGTGAAACCGCATGTTGAGGTGCCAGAGCATCTGTCAGCTTGGGTCCTCAAAGGAGTGTGAGGAGGACGGCACCATCTTCCGTCCCACTCCTCTCTCCAGCACTAACAGGCTTTTCCATGAGTAAGAAATTTCCACTGAGCCGATCTGCTCAGATTTCAGGGTTTATCTGTTACACCATCTGGGCTAATCTTAATCGAGCACAGCCACCCATGACAGAGGCAAGGCCCGCGGCCAAGTGAGTTGTCCGAGCTGTCCGTTACCTGCTCCGCCTCTCACGCCTGGAAAGGGGCAGTGCAGAGTTCCCTAAGGCCTACGGAGGCGACTGGAGGCATATAGAGTGGCTGGGAGTGTGGGAGGCTCGGTCAGATGTGTCTCAAGGGAAAAACATTGACTTTTCCATGTTTTGTAATCAGAATTTTCCATGGTCCCATAGTGAGTCAGAGCAAAGCCAGAATTTTTGTCCTCTCTCTTCTGAGGCTCCTTCCCCTGAAGAACAGGGCATGAGCTCCATTCCAGGATTTCGGGGCCCAACATGAGAAGGGTCGAAAGCTCAGGATCCTACCTTTTGATGGAGATCACTGGGAACAGGGAGCACACCAGCCTCTGAGGAGTGAGGAGGCTTTAAATAAACCAGACCCTCCCTTTTGGGTTTAAATATAGTAATATGATTTTATCCCACCAGTATGATCAGCTCTTTAAAAAATGCACATTTCCATTATTTAATCTGTAAACCGTATTGCCGCCCTCATTTCTCCGAAGGAAAAGGCAAATTAAAAAGTTTCAGCCTGCGGAGTCACAGCTAAGTTAACAGCTAAGTGCTGCCACCAGACCCGCAGCAAAGTAGAGGAGACTTCGGAAAGGAAACGTGCCCTGACAGAGTATACTAAGGGAAGGAATAACTGGGGTGAAGGACAGGAGAAAAGAAAGAAAGAAGGAAGGGAAAGTGAATATATATATGTACATACAAAGATAGCGGGGATAATTGAACTGCTGATGTCTATTGGATTATTGAAAGGAACAGTTAAAGCTTAAATCTTTTTTTTGACCAATTTTGCACACTTATATCTGGTAATCTGAACAAATTATTTGAAGACAACGATATGCGATATAACAACCATTGTTGAGTTCCTATCATCTTGTTTAGTGAAGCTCTGGATCGTTTCCAATATTTTTCATTCTTTTTCATTCTCTTTATTTTTTGGATCCATCTTGCATTCTTCTATCTGGTCATCTGAGCAACTTCACTGAAGGTACCAATACGTAATACAACTACCATTGTTAATTTCCTGTCATCTTGTTTTGAAATTCTGTATCATTTTTATTGTTCTAGTGTTGTCTTGTTTTTATCTTGCTTTCTTTTTTCTTTAAAATAAAAAGTATCTTAAGGGTCTCAGCTCTGTGCTCGCTCCCCAGCAAGCTTATTTCCTCCGGGAAAGTGTTCTGCTCCATCCTGTGTGCCCTCAGGGACTTCAGGAATGCTTCATCGGCCCTACCCTGAGCAGAAAGATTCCTCAGAGCTGTGTAAAAGGCACAGGGCAAAGAAAAGAGGAGGAGGAGGCGGCCTATATTGCGCAGCAGGCCTCAGCTACAGAGAAACGGCGGGCCGCGGAATGCCTGCACGGCTGGGTCTATATTTAGTCCCACAGTGACATCTTTGCACCTCGACACCAGCTCTCATGATGGCCAGGGCCTGTGAGATTGAACATTTTTCTCACTGTAGCAGGGCTGTGACTCATAAGTTTAAAAATATATGAGAACAGTAAGACCCAAGGGGATAAGAAAGTTAAAAAAAAAGAAATAGCTGAGCATTCCTGTGGGCTGAATAAAAAGACAATGGTCCTGGAGACATTGTTTTAGGAGGTCTCCAATCAGCTCTGCTTTATTGGAACACAAGTCCAACCCGCATCCAATACGTGTTTGTAATTTTCCTTGAGTCTTGAAAACCATAAGCCTGTTTTTATCATAAGGGTTGGACCAGTGCAAAGCTCTCAAGTGTCAGCCAGACCATCACTGGGTCTCACTGCTGGTAGCTTTAGAGGAACTGACCTTACATCGCAGAGGTTCCTCGTTCAAGCCAGGTGGCGACCAGTCTGAGTTTAGGTCTTGGCTCCCAAGGGGTGTGAGAAACATAGTGGGTATTTTTCAACCAGCTCTTCTAATTCTGTAAATACCTTACTGAAGGGTTTAGTAAACTTTTCTCTTCGTGAGCCAAAGAGTAAACGTTATTAGGTTTTGGAGGATATACGGTCTTGTGAACTCATGAACTTTGCCATTTTAGCATTAAAGCAACCAGAGACGGTAGGTTAATGAATAGGCAGAAATGTATTTCCATAAAACTCTGCTTCACTGAGATAACAGACAGAAGGTAGGGCAAATTTAGCCTGTGGCCATAGTTTGCTTATCCCAGTCAGAACCAATGTCAACAATACCACGCTCACAAATATCACCTGGGCTTCACCCTGTCCCGTGGCCAGAGCCACTACACACCCTCTCCTTAAGGTAGTCTCCTCTCTCCTGGGCAACAAACACTGAGAAAGAGAAAGTGAATCCATATCCATATTCTTATCAGCACCATGAGATTATCAGTCAAAGTCTAACGTCAGGAAACAGAAAGTCTCTGGAATCTAAAACTGATTATGTTGCAGGATGGCACGGTGTCTACAGGCTTTTTTGCTGCTCCCTGCCGCAAAGAACTGTCCAGAACAACTGATGGACGGGTAAGCATAACTTCTATTCACAGCCAAGCAAGAAGGGGGGAAAAGTGAAGAAAAAGAAGCGCAAAGGAGGCAAGAAAAGTGCAGACATGTCTCACACGCAGAATGGGCCACGGCAGAAATGGGAAGATCCCGGTGGTAGAGAAGTCGGTGGCTGTCGTCTTTTATTCCCTCCCAGATCCGGTCCTTTGGGAGTTGCTCTGCCCACACATTCCCAGCCCGGACGATAGTCTCTGTCCAGGTCGGGTTACCTCCACTTTGAGCCTCCACTCTGGGATCTTCGTGACTGACAGTTTGTGTCTTTTTTTCTCAGCCAGCCTGCCATCCCTAATCTCCTGCCTCAATTATATGCTTTTTAAAACTTGAATATGAAGGAAGAATGAGGTTTCTTGAAATTCCTGCAGCAACTGACAGCAACTAGAATCTTAGTCAACTTAGGTAACATAAAACTTTCAAAGATCTGGTTTTCTGGCTCATAAGCAGCCCATTTCCAGGCCATGATACAAGATTCTGCTCCCAGGAATCACTTAACCCAGATCTCTTGGTGGTGTTCGTGGAGGTGGGAGATAACCTCAATTGGTTCTTGCTTAAACACCATTGTTAATGATAGTTGAATGGTCCTATTCAAGTGTGGATGTCTCTACTGTCAAATAACCTGGTTACAGTTCTTTGTGACAATAACAATTCCCTGCCCAATTACCATTTTGTTGTTTATTTTATTTTATTAGTATATTTTTGTGATTCATGCAGTTTACAATCATCTTGGGGAGAGTACATATTATCCTGCCCAGTTATAATACACAGGCTTATAGATAACTCACACAAGTATATATTATTAATGTATACTTCCCCAAGGATTATATACCTTTACCATCTGTCTTAGTTATTTTTCTACTTGCTGGGACAAAATATCCAACACTCAAGGCTAAAGGAGGAAAAGTTTATCGTAGCTCACAGTGTGCAGAGGTTTCAGTTCAGAGGTGACTGGCTGCCAGGCAGGGTGGCATGGCAGAGGGGAAACGGCCCATGCCAGGCAGAAGGCAGCAAGGCAGCAAAGCAGCAGCAGTGAGGGACAAGCGTGGCCGCAGCAGCCCTCTTTCTGTCCCTTATATTCTATACAGAATACAGGCCCTTAGGCCAGGCAGCACTCACACTCAGGCTGGGCCTTCCCATTCCCCACGCCCAGAACTGCGCCAAAACAACAGTAGACTAATTCAGTAATCACACGGTATTAATCCCAGTATCACATACTTAATCTCAGAATCACACAGTGTAGATCCAGCCACCTCTGAAAAGCCCCACCTGTGACTGCATGAGGCTTTGAGCGGACACCTAGACTCAAGCCGTAATATTCTGCCACTGGTTCCCCAAAGGCTCATGCACATCCCTTCCTTATGCAAAAGGTATGTAGTTCATCTCCAGGAGTTGCCAAAGTCCTAACAGTTTTAGCATTGCTTAAAAGTTCAAGTCTAACATCTCCTCTGAGACTTCAGGCAAACCCTTAGCTACACTCTCCTATACAAGTGAAAAGGAAGTTAAACACTTTTAACATACAATCGCATAAAGTAAATATCCCGTTCCAAAAGGTACAAATAGGAGCACAGAAGGAAATGAGAGCAAATCTAGAAGGGAAAACATTAAATCTCTCAGTTCCGTGTTCAGCATCTGGTACAATCTGTGGCAAAACGTGAACTCCAAAGGGCTTGGGCAGTTCTACCCCATGGCACTGCTGGTGGTTGTAGTTCCCATGCCATCTCTCTTGGGCCAGCTCTGCTCACTACTTGCAGCTTTCCTCCGACAATCCATGCCCCTGGCTTCTCCAAACTCCTGGAGTCTCCACTGCAGCTTTGCCTTCACACTTACAGCTTCACACACTGCCCTCTTGAGCACATTTCCCAGTCTCCCAGGCCTTCTCCTAAAATCTGGGCTGAAGCTTTCCTGATGCCACGACTCTTGCATTCAACATGCTTCCTGAGCTGCCATGATCTAAGCAGTTTACTATGCCACACATTTCTGCCACAGTGTTCCTGCCTAGGAGCTAGATGGCTATGTACTGAATACCCCCAAACTGTGAGCTACATTAAACTTTTCCTCTTTCCAGTTGTGTCAGGTACTATGACCAACAATAGGAAAGCTAAATAATACAGAAAACTGGTACCACAGAAGTGGAGTCATTTCTGTGATGATACCCTGACCATGTGGTTTTGGAGGCAATTAGAACTAGTTTGGAGAAGCAAGCTACAAAAGCTCTAGAACAAAAGCTCTATGAACAGAATTTGATAATCAAAAAGATAATGGACCTAACAAACAAAACAATCAGTGAGTCTACAGAAGACACTAACAAAAAGCTAGCTGAGCTACAAAAAAGATACAAAATATAAATGTCCAGTATAGAAAAGATTAGAGTCCTTGAAAAGGTACCAAATGGAATTCAGGAGATTCAAAATTCCATTGAAAGTATGGGCAGCAGAAGCAACCAACGTGAGGACAACAACGTGAAGCTGTTGTCAACGACCAGTTACTGAAAGATACGTTAAAACAATAAGGAACATGAAAAATGAGTCCAGCAGCTGCTGCATGACACAAAGAAAACTAATTCAGATTAATTGGCATTAGTGAAAAATCAGAAGATAGCTCAAATAGCATAAAACCCTATTTACAAAAATAGTAGAAGTCTTTCCAAATACGGGAAAAGAATTTAACATAGAGATGAATGATGCATATAGAACAAGAGCCACGATCAGAAAAGAACGGTGACACATCTAAGCCAAAATCTCAGAAGTCTGACTCAAGAACAAAATATTAACAACTGTTAGAGAAAAGCAATGAATCACTTATAAAGGAAAATCCATTAGAATTATAGCGTGCTTCTCAACATAAACCACAGAGGCTGTGAGAGTTCAGAGTGAAGTGTTTCAAGCCCTAAAAGAAAACGACTTCCAACCCAGACCAATAATACCTTGCAAAACTACCTTTCAAAATTGTTGGAGAAATAAGATATTTCCATGATGAAAATCTCCTAAAGAAATTCATGACTACCAAACCAGCACTCCAGAAATTCTCAAAGGTATCCTAGGAAGAGACAGTGAAGTGAACAATGCCAAAAGAAGTCTAATAGAATGAATACAACCAAAAGTTACATTGAAGGAAAAGTAAGGGAGTAGCACCAGAAATGATGTAACAACAGGAGTAAGTCAATACATTTCAGTAATAACTCTTAATGTGGGCGGTCTCAATTCCCCAGTCAGAAGACACAGATTGGAAGAATGGATCAAGAAACAAAATCCAACAGTATGCTATATACAAGAAACACATTTAACCCAAACAGAAATTCATAGACTAAAAATCAAAGATGGAAAACAATATTTCATGCAACAGGAACCTGGACAAAAGAAGGAAGAGCTATCCTATTTTCAGGAAAAGTGGAGCTTACACCAAAATCGATCAGAAGAGGGAAAGAAGGTTACTACATATTAGTTACCACATTAACAACAGGGGCCTAACATGTCTCCCTGCCCAATGTCTCTGATCTGAATTCTATCGTCTGATGTCAACTAACTAACCAGGGGCTCAAGTCAGGCGATGGGACAGTCATGCACATACCATTGATGGTTCAAGTTGGCAGGAACTTGGTAAGGGAAGAATTCAACAGGGAAAAATAACAGCTATAAACATTCACACAGTGAACAATGGTGCACCCAACTTCGCAAAACAGAACTACTGGACAAAAATATCACATAAACATCAACACAATTGTAGTAGGGAACCTCAGTACCCCACTGTCATAAATAGATCTACTAGATAGAAAATCAACAAAAAAAATCAGAGAAAGTTGAACTTTCAAATAAATGCATTTAATACATACCTACAGAGTGTTCTAGCCAGTAATAACAGAATACACATTCTTCTCTGCAGCACATGGAACTGTGGCCAAAACAGACCACATATGAGCCATAAGGCAATTAATACAAAAGAATCAAAATTATACCATGCATATTACCCTTATTCCAAAGTCAGACAAAGATCCAACCAAAAAAAAGAGAACTATAAGCCAATCTCTTTCATAAACATAGATGCAAAAAAAAAAAAAATCCTCAACAAGATATTGGCAAACATAATTCAAAAAATCATCAAAAAGGTCATACATCATGACCAGGTAGGATTCATCCCAGGGATGCAAGGATGGTTCAGCATATGCAAATCAATAAGAGTATTACCTCGCATTAACTGGTGAAACTCTTGAAGAGACAGGCATAGGCAAGGACTTCTCAAACAGAAACCAAATGGCACAAGAAATAGTGCCAAGAATCAGCGAACGGGATCATAGCAAAATAAAATCTTCTCCAAGGAGAAGGAAGCAAGCAACAAAGTGACCTCCAGAATGGAAAAAAGCGCTAGCTACTTCTCAGACAGAAGATATCTAGAATACATACAGGACTCAAAAAAATAGACCCCCCTCCCAAGATAAAAGCTCCAGTAAGGAAAATGGGCAACGGAAATGAATAGACATTTCTCAGAAGAGGAATAAATGGCCAATAAACACATGAATAATGTCCGATGGCAGTGGCCATTACAGAAATGGGAAATAAAGTGACACTGAGATCCCACCTACTCCAGAGAGAGTGACTATCGTCCAGAAATCAAATGGCAACAAATACTGATGAAGCTGCAGGATAAAAGGAACATTTGACACTGTTGGTGGAAATGTAAACTAGGATAACCCCATGGGAATCGCGATGCAGGTTCCTCAGAAAGCCAAAACTAGAAATTCCACTGGATTCAGCTAGGCTCCTTCTAGGTGTCTCCTGAAAAGAGTTAAAGATAACATATCACAGTGATGCACGCACACGCACTTATAGATGCACAGTTCAAAAGCTAACTCCTGGAATTGGCCTCCATTACTACCAACAGACGAAGAGATAGAGAAAATATAGGATCTACACGCCCTGGAGTAATATGCTGCCAAAGAAAAATAAACGTAAGTTAACGGATGCACCCGGAACTATAACGTTAGGTGAAATAAATCAGACGCACTCATGGAAGGGCTGCATGGGTTCTTTTCTATAAAAACCCAAAACATAAATAAAGAGCAAAATAAAAGGCAGCTACTAGGAAGTACAGAGGTAGATCTTGTTCAAACAGGAAAGGGATCAAGAGATGGGGGGAGTGGGGAGAAGGAGAAAGGATGAAAAGAGAACTGAGACACGTTATGTACACATACCGACTTCCCACAAGGAAAACAGTCATTGCACACTGCAAACACGCACAGATAAACAATCAAAACCAGAAAGAAACAAACAAGAAATAGCATGTCTTAGACATTCCTCCACTCGCTGTGCAAGCGTGTGCTCCTTGTAAAGCTGTATGACCTTTCACTGAGTGAATTATTTTAATGGATTTATGGCTGTCAGCTAGTGCACAATATTTTGCTCTTACGAATGTTTCAGCAACAAACAATCTTCTCTGCAATTTTGCATGTATGTAAATACATTTCATGCATGCGTGTGTGTGTGTGTGTGTGTGTGTTAAAATCCTACAAACAATTTCCTTTTTGGTTTTGCTGGTTCAAAGAACAAGTAAATTTGGTAAATATTTTAAATTTCACTGTTTTTTGATAGATGCTTTTAATTTGGCTAAATATTTGGTAGCTATTACTAAACTTCCCTGTGAGGGTTAATGATTAACCCAGGCGCATGAAGAGTTTTTAAAGCAGAAGCGTGTGATTGTGAATTAGAGGCACACGCACTAGGGCATGATTACTGTGCTTGGGTTTAAATTTCACGAATTAGCTAGACATTGCAAAAGAAAAATTTGTCATTGTTAGGGTTGCTGGTGTCTCTCCTGATAGGGATGAGTGCTCCTAAGTTTCTTATTCTTTCTTGTCAGTAAAGAGTTTTGTATTCCGAAAAGAAAAAGACCAAGAGAGACAGAAAGAAGGGAGGATGAAAGGAAGAAAGAAAGAAAGAAGAAAGAGAGAAAGAAAGAAAGAAAGAAAGAAAGAAAGAAAGAAAGAAAGAAAGAAAGAGCGAGGAAGAGAAGGAAGGGAAGGAAGGGAAGGAAGGGAAGAGAGAGAGAGAGAGAGACAGTGCCCCACAGACCGGCAGGGCACACTCCTGGGCGCACCTGGTGGGTCGCAGAGCGAGGCCGTGGGCAGTCCGCAAGGCCCCTCTCCCATTCCTCTCTGGCACTCTTCCCATGTTCTGCTGCCTGGGCACCCAAACAAGGCCGCTCTGCACACCCTTCCGTCACGATGGTCCTGCCTAGGACCCATTGGAATTGGACTGCCTGCCCTAAACTGTGAGCTAAATTAAATTTTTCCTCCTTTAAATTGTGTCAGGTATTACATCGACCAACAGGAAAGGCTATTAATAAAAAAGATTATCATAATGTTTACTTCGTAAGAGCAGAAGAATGAAATGAGTTCAATGAAGTAAAACTCTCAGCACAGTTTTTAACTCTCAGCCCACACCACCAAGTTCCCAGCACCGATCTCCAGTGCCTCCCGGATATTTAGCTTTCCCTCGGCCTCTGCGTCCACCAGCAGCAAGTTGCTGAGGTCTGACTCCAGCACTGCGTCAAGCTCCAGGCTGTGTGCTCGGCACCCTGGCCTGGCTGCCCTCTGCCTCTGCCAAGGGCCATGACACAGTTACTGAAAGGTCGGGTGCTGAGGAATAGGGGGTAGTAGCAGACAGGGTGATCCACTGGCCCAATTTGCCCAGGACTGTTGAGGCATCTCCCAGGCTCCGAGTCCTAAAACTGGGGCAGTCCTAGGTAATCTGAGACATTATGGTCACCTTAATTGGATCAGATAGCCCAGGAAATCAACGCAAGCAGGAGTTACCTTTAGAGATTTCAACTGGCAGGAAGGTGGAGCCCACGTTTCATGCCCTCTCCGGGGAAAGGTAGTAAAAGAGAAACACCTGCAGGGGCAGGGAAGGACCACAGCCCTGGAGGCATCGGGCAGCCTCCTCTCCAAAGACGCAACGTCCTATTTACAGATCAGAAACGCAGGGCGGCCGCATTGGAAGATCAAGGCCAAACTGGCCTGGGGAGCACGAAGATCGATTAAAAATGCTTCAGCCTCTAAGGTCAAAACAAAACTGGACTCGAGGCGGAGCTCTCAGCCTCCGGGAAAAGAAAGACGCAGGCGCAAGCTGAAGGCCTCTGCCCTGTTGCTCCATTCTATACCTATCTTTTTTCTTCACTTGTCTTCTGAATATTTCTTCTAGGTGTAAGATACACTAACATAAAATTCACGTTCCTACGTATTTTACATGTACATGTTAGTAGCGTCAAGTGCATTCACATCGTTGAACACGTGGTCTCCAAAACCTTTTACCTTGTGAACTAATTAACCTGCTCTTAAGCTCTACACCCATTAAACACGTGTCCCTCCCCTCCCTAACAGTGACCGCTCTATGTTCTGTTTCGGGTTTGTTTAATCTGGGTGCCCCACCCAAGTGGATTCATTCGGTATTTGTCCCTTTCATGAGGGGCTTTTCTCCCTTGGCATGTGTCAGGAAGTCGTTCCTTTTTAACGCTGAATATTCCACTGGCTGTGTTTCCTGATGTTGTTCGTCCGTCCATCCGTCCATCCGTCCATCCATCCGTCCATCCGTCCGCGGACATTTGTGCTGCTCTTGACCACTGGGAATGACGCTGCTATCCACACGACAGTACAAACGGCCTGTCTTCAAGGTTGGTGGCTACCACCCCGAGGTGAGATTGTCCGGGCCGCTTCTTAAATTCTCACCTTGCGCTCCTGGCTCCTGGCCGTGGGCCACGACGACCCTCCCACGGAGAGCTCTCCGCATGCTGCCACAACCGTGGCTGCAGTTACCGCGTGTTGTGAATCTTCCAGTTCTTGGGCTTGGAACGTGAACTTTCTCTGCATTACCAGCCATTTCCCTGCGCACTGAGGAAGTACTTACTGTGCGACTGGGACCTGAGGATCAAGAAGATGACAACCTAGTAACCAGCAGAGGGGCGCGGGGCATCTGGAGCTGAGCAGAGGGTGAATGGGAAAACCTCCTCTCGCCCCTCCTGCTGTCCTCGACCGGCTCACCTGCATCCTGCTGCCTGTTTCCCGGTTTCGAACAGTCCACGACCTCACCCGGTACCTTCCGAGTCCTCCGGTCCGGAAAAGTCTCTCGGTGACTTCCCCTCACTGCGGCCTTCCGACCTCCGGCCTCCTCGGACTTGCTTATTTCTGGCCTGACAAAGTTCCGTGCATGGCTCTTAGAAACAATGACTCTTCTTCCTCTCCGCTCTGAAGTAGGGTGGGAGAAGTCCTTTACCTGGCTCAAGTCTTCTGAGGTGCACGCGAACACCTGCCAAGGCCCAAATGCCCCTCGACCTCTGATCTCTTAGGAGAAAACACTGTTATCATTCAATCTCATCCTCTCTCTGTCTGTCTGTCTGTCTTTCCCTCTCTGTCTGTCTGTCTTTCTTGCCAAACTCTTCATTCTGACAGATCGCACTAGAACACTGGATAACAACCAGGGTTGTTCAATATTTACCAACACTGTTTTGACTCAGAAATTTGGAGCTCTCCGTCGTTCTGGGTTGGGCCCGTTGGTTTGTCCCCGTGGCCACACATCCTGGTGGTTGCACATGGCGGACAGAAGCACCACCCTCATGCCCAGGAAGCGCACGGGAGGGAAAGGGGCGGCGGGGCCCCCGAAGACCTCCCGCCAGCTGTCAGCCTGGGGACCAGCCTTCAGCACACGGGCTTCGGGGTCGTCCCAGGTCCGAACCATAGCAGTGATGCTTCCTATGTCCCCCATAAACCGTTCTCAAAGTAAAAGGGAGCTTTGTGGGAGGACCAAAGGTCATCTAGTGCGTTTCTGGTTACATTTAAAGGGCAGAACCCCAGCTGCAAACCGCAGGGGCCCCCTCTAACCTACCAAGAGAACTTACAGAAAAGTGGCTGATGGCCTCTATTACTCCCACATTTGTGGATGTCTTAAGTAAATTATTTCCCTTGTTTTACACGCCAAAACCTTGTTTAAAATACTGAAACAACAAGCAGATGCATGTTCCGCTATGTCTAAGGTTGAAAATAAAGCGGTAGCTTTATGTTCACTTTCAATCTCACGCAGAAACGCTTGCTGAAGAGAACGTTCCTTGCATTTCAGGGCAGAGACTGCCACCTGCTGGAATTTGTAATATAGACGTAACTAAGCCACTTTAGGACCAAGGACGTGGAAGAGCTGAGGAAGGACCTGTGACGTGAAAGCAAATCAGAATGTCAACTTTTAAAAGAAAGAGAAGCACTGAATGGATTAAGGAATGGATTAGTAGAATATATAAGTACAAAAATACTGTGGTCTGGGAACACTTCTAAGGAATACGCATTTCCCATCGCAGAGTACGCTTTGTCGCTCTGCTGAAGGAAAAATCACTGCTTTGTGACTAATACAATTATTTTCAAAATGTGGTTCTTTGATATGGCCAAGACGTGCAGGAAACCCGTAACTTCACGCAGTGGAATCAAAGCAGGCGCATGGAGCTTCCGAAGTGATAGATGCCTCTAATCACGCGTTCTGAATGTATGCATTCCACATTAATGTACAATTACATGCAGTAACTGAAACTAATTTTTAAGGCTCTAAACCCAATCAGTTCACAGTTTTCTCGTTAAAAAGCAAATCTTCATTTCAAAAGATAGTGTAGAGTTTCATGGTGCTTTTAGATCACGATCATCAATATCATTTTTTGTGTATAATATTGTAAAAAACCAAATTAGTTAAGTTCTCTATGTGTTGTTCCTCTAGAGCACAATATATAAAATACACATCAAAGTAACAATTTAGAAGCATTTTGTATACAAATGTCACAAAAGAGTGACATTCTTTTTGGGGGAGACACAGTTATTTTATAATAAAACAGAAGGTGGAGGTACAGTAGGCTCGTTGTAGAAAACATTAGCGATAGGTATTATAACCGACCTTTACAAGTCACATTTCCTCCTGCGGGGCCAGTCTGGCCATGCTTAGGCACCTCACCAGGAGAGATGCTTTCAAAGTGATAAGTCAGTCCCAGGCACCTCATGGCTTACAGGATTGTGTGCTGTGTGTGTGAATGTGCGCTGGATGGTATGCCCACGTATATTATCGCCAAAGCCGATTGCTTGCCTGGTAGTAGCAGTTCAAGTCTCTTTGATAAAGCCGGTAGAAACCACCACAGGTTATTTGCTAATGAAAGACCTTGGTGAGAGGTGTTAACTTCAACGGCAAAGCACAAAAACTTGTCTGCTTGATGATGAGTAACTTGGAATGAATAAGATGGGATGAGATTTCTAGTATTCAGAATCCCAGAGCATCTGGGAGGCTGGGTGTTAAGGAAACTAAATTTTGAATAAAATAACATTTTAGAAAATTATCTAAATACCTTATCTTTTGGGGCACCATAATAAATAGGAAATAGTACATCTCTACATCTCAAGATACTCGGCTTAAAAAAAAAAAAACTAAACTCTCCAATGCAGAAGATTAACTTAGGAAAGTAACGTGCAGGCTTTGAAATCCACCTTGAATAAGCATGACAACATGTTCCCAAAGCTTTTCATGTTTAAATCCTTGTTTGTGAACCAGAAAATTCATCTTTACTTTATCTAAATCCAATTAAACCAGACCTACATGGTTGAAATCATAAGAGAAAACACAACTATGGATTAAGCTCTAACGTACTTATAAAGTGAATTCAGGAAAAAAATGAAGCTATGTGAAAGAAAACACTAATGTAAAGCCAATAAGTATATGAAGTAAATTAAGTATATTAGTGAATACAGCCCCAGATTCACCCAGAAATCCCCATGCTTGCATACTCTGCGATTGAACCCCCTGGCTGTATGTGACTGCATAAGCTAAATCCATCTCACTAAGTAAAACTGGGACTTAGCTTGGTCTCAAGAGCCACATTCCGAGTGCTACGTAGCCACATGTGGCTGGAGTTCTGGACAGCACGAGACACAAGATTTTCACCGCAGCAGACGTTCGGTAGCAGTGGTGGCCAGCCGAGGGCCTGTGAGCTGCAGCAGGCATGCTGGGCCCTCTCGTCAGCACGCGAGCCAAGTATATGCCTTGTTCTTTTCTGACCTAAAACATCAGTATTTAGGGCTGGCCCTTCGTAATACATAAGTGGGTTTGAGGTTGCAGCTTGGGTGCTTGGTCTCTCAAAGGTTCGCCGTCCCTGCTCCCTCGGGTTGTGTACTACAAATCATCAAAGGCCTATTTTCTGAGTCACAGCTGGTGATGTAATTTATCTTAGTGAAAGAATAGCCAATACACCCCCAATGAACATGTGTTTCTTCTATAGCTTACTGGGTAAACATATTCCAAGGTTCAAAATAGAATTAGCATATAAAGCTATTGCTTGAAAAAAACTCACTGTTGGCCAGGCATGGTGACATACACCTGTAATCCCAGCACTCAGGAGGCTGAGGCAGGAGGATTGTCATGAGTTCAAAGCCAGCTGACCCTGGCCCTGACTGCATAACAAGACCCTATCTCAAAAAATAAAAGCTTCATTGTGAGATAGAGTTGAAAAGTCCTAAAGATAAATTAAATATTTCATCACTTTCATTTGACCTATGGAACCATTCAGACTTGCAGAAGAAAATAATTCACAGGTTACAGGAGCTTAAGTTGGACCACAGCTAGAATCCAGCTTCCTGGCTTCAAGTCCCCTTGGCATTTTGAACATCAGTAGGCAAGCTAAGTCTATCCTGAGATCAAATTGTAGACTGAATGTGTGTCATAAATTATACAGTCACTCAGTGGACTAAAAAATGGAGACAATACATAGGTTTCACACTTGAAGGAGTGAGCAGTACTGGAAATTAACACTAGGTGTCAGATCATCAGATTTGAAAAGTGAGCCTGATGAATCCAGGGTTTTTGTTTGGGCAGAAGTAACGGGTTTTCCCAAAAAAGCTACAAAATGACACCGTGTGGTAAAAGCACCATAGACAGCTAACTTAGATAGAAATTAATATGCAGTCACAGACAGATTAAGGAAGTCAGCACAAAAAAGTAAGACACCGAGTGTGTGACTGGCATAAATTTGGAGAGGGCCAGACCTGCGGGTTCAGTCACAACGGCCAAGGCTTCGAGGTAAACTGCAGCTGGAGATTAAACTGTAACCAGCACCACCTGGTCCAGTGGGTCCAGCTAGGCGCCAGACACACAGGTGAGTGACCAGAACATCTGGACCCACACCCTCCCCACCCGTTCCCAGAATTCCTTTGTTCTTTCCATCTACCCTTGCTGCATGACTCACTCCCCTCCTGGATCAGCATTAGCTAAGCAACTATTGCAGTCCTATAGGTGGACTGTAGTTTGACCCAGATTGTGCCCATGTTGTGATTTTTCTGTATGAATTACCCCTAACAAAGAGCCTTGGCGGCCACCCCACATGAGACTCCTCCTGGAAATCCAAGAGCTACTATTCTTCTCCTTATTCCCAACAAAACTCTCCTAACTTCCTCTTTTGGTTTGCAAGTTCATTCCTCGCTGTTTTAAGACTGTGAGAACTCGGCATCTCACACATAGCAGGTTGGGAGGGTTCAGCTATCTCTCTCCACATCAAAATCGCCCCCCCCCCCCGGCAAGGTCACCGGAAGCAGGCAAGAGTTTGCCTTTCTCTCATGGCATCCCTGAAGGTTTTGACTGGATTCTGGATGGTGACATGCACGTCATCTCTTGTGTGTTGGCCGCTTATGCTGTGTGTGTGTGTGTGTGTGTGTGCGCATGTGTGTGTGTGTGCTGTCAAAATGATCATAGGTTTACATTGAGAGTGTGCAAAGATTGGGAAGCCTTTATATTTGGGGTTTCTTTGATGGAACATCTTTTATTTCTCAAGCAGCTTCTTGTATTCCTCCCCTGGCTTGGTTGGCAGTTATAAGATGGGTTGAGCTCTCATTGTAGACCAGTTTGGAGAACAGATTTATCTACTTATTTATTTAGTTTTGGCTTGCCACTTGCACCGTTAGTGTGTCTAAATACTCAGCTGGAGGCTGTGGGATGGGTTTCCACAGTTCACCTCTGTAGGGATATCTGTTGTCAGTATCAGGAAGAGGTAAGTGTGTTTTGCTTTTCTCTTTGCAATCCTGGGACTCATTTTCCTCCCCAGTTAGAGGCTCCTGAACCCTTGGAGGATGAGCGCTCAGCTATGAAGTTATCAAAGACAGGCATTCCGTTAAGACCACATACCCGCATCCTTGGAAAATCAGAAATCGTGCTCTTCCAGGAAGATATATATAAGGGCATGGCCTACCCAGTGTCTGCAGCAAAGGTCTTTTCCGCAACCTGTAGAAAATACCTTCATCCTGAGATGCTGTGGAGAGAGCTGATCTCTGGGTGACAGAGAAAGCTATCTCAAAGGACACCTATTTTACAGGCCCTGAACATTTTAGTTTAAAGAGCAGCTTCGATTTACTCTTTGACCTCAGCTCGCTCTCTCGCTCTCTCTCTGTCTGTCTCTCTGTCTTTTTCTCTCTGTCTCTCTCTGTCTCTCTCTGTCTCTCTCTCTGTCTCTCTCTCTATCTCTCTCTGTCTCTCTGTCTCTCTGTCTCTCTCTGTCTCTCTGTCTCTCTCTCTGTCTCTCTGTCTCTCTCTGTATCTCTCTGTCTCTCTCTCCTTCTCTCCTTAGAAAACAGTCTGTCCAGGTCCCTTGATCATTAGTTGATTTTCTGTTTGGTAATGCCTCCCTTCTGAAACAGAGCTATTATGGCGGGAGCCAGTGGGAACTTTTGTCTTTGAAGGTGGGTTTTACTAAGGACTAGAGACTCACCCTAAAAGAACATTTTGGTCTGCATTGTCTCTGTGCCCTAGAAACAGGAAGGCTTTGGAAAATAGTAAAGAGTTCTGCAGATAAAGTTCCTGTGCCTTGCACAGTTGCTGTCAGATGCTTGCCTTTGTTGGCCTTGTGGATCGGGTCAATAAAATCAGCCAAGTCCCTATGCATGACTTCTTTTGATGCTGTCTTAAGAAGGGAATATATTTACTTTTCATAAGTCTTAGTTGATTTTTGTCAATTATTTGGAGATTTTAAAAATTGTTTGGGTTTGAGAAGAAGCCAAAGACAGCACTCACTGCTTGTTATGACAGAGACCTCCCAGGCCCTGCGCTCCATCCCGCGATGGGTACTCGGTATCTGTAAGGTGACGTAGTTCCAATGCAAATACGTTTTTAAAAATCTTTACCTTGAATAATTTAAGAGAGAAGACTGCGAGTGGAAGGGAAGAAGTAGATATTTAGCCCCTGCTAGAGTAAGACAATGTAGCAGGCTAAACAGCGGCAGACGGGGAAGGAATTAGGCAGAGGAAAGAGCGAGCCTGCGCCGGTGCTGATTGGGAGGGGTCTGGACGCCGCACGCAGCAGGCAGAACGGGCGAGGCCAGAGCAGCTCCCGGCCGAAAGGCAGAGTGAGGAGGGCAGCTTGGCAAGGGAGGGACAGGAAGGACTGTGGGGAGAGATAAGGACGGGCCCCGCCGGCTGGGACTCCAGCCCCCTTGCTCAGGAGGGGAGCCCATCCGAGGGAAACGGCGGGAGAGAAGTAGAAGGCTCCAGGAAGAAAAAGAACTCCTTGCAATTCCAGGGGACGTGGGAAGGCGAGTCAAGGAAGTCACGGCTCAGAGCGCGGAGGAGCCCTCGCCGAAGTGTCCAAATCAAAACATATGCACAAGAAATCGCGCGGGTTTTTGAGAAGGAAAGGAATGCCACAGGCCGCGATGAAAAGCGGGCTTGACCTGACAGGTGTGCGGCACTCACATCGCTTGTGTTCCTTATTCTCTGCCTTGAGGACACTCAGAAACCTGGGGACGCTGGGGCCCACCGGGGTATTTCGTGTGCAGTGCCTGGGCCGCTGCTCAGCGGCCACAGCCTACGTGAGCCTCCTGGCGACAATTTCAGGAACGTCAGCAAACAGGCACACAGCACATAAAAGCAAGCGGACGAGGTGTCTCCTTGTGCAGAACCGCATCGGTGCCCCCCCCTTCCTCAGGGCCCTATCCTGTTTCAGCCTTCCCAGAGCGACACATCAGAACCTTATACTCCGCCTTATTCGCTCAGAGCATCACATTTTTAGTCTAACAGAGGAGAAGAAAGGTAATATGTTAATGGAAAGCCTTAGAACATGTTCCCAACCTATACACTTAGGACTAACATGGACCTGGCCCTGTATCTCAACAAGAGGAAACACAGCTCCGTTAAGAGTGCTTAGAACGTGAGGACACTCGCTGTTCGCCGTGCACATTTCTTCTTGTATGTACAGGAATCAGATTTCCAGTGTGCCCAAACTGATTCCTCTGACATGCCGTTTGAAAGCAGTCTCACAGAACAGGGAAATCCTGCTGCTTTAGGGCTGTGTTTCTAGATCTAGGGAGATTAAAATAAGAATTAACAGAATGCAATCATAGTGTGAGCAAAAGGGATCATTTTTCCGGAGGTTTTAACTCCCATGGTATTGTAGGGTACTGCAGTTGCCTTTAGGGCCTTTCGTGGGAGCAGGATACGGAGTGGTGAGGGGGGAACCCAAGCAAGTATGGCATGTGTCCCTTTTGTCTGTTGTATATATTGGAATTCCCATAAAAGTATATATTCTTTGATATGGCTCTACCAATAACAGTTTAATAACGGGCTTTCCAGAGGGAATACAGAGCCCGCCATGCTACTTGCCACTTGGTGACATTTGCTGTCTCCTCACGTGTAAGTACTTCTACTCTTGCCAGTTTCAAGACTGCAGCATGAACCCTTTGCAAAGTTGGGAGGAAAGGCCCAGGCACACACCTGTGATCTCAGCACTCAGGAAGCTGAGGCAGGACGATCACCAGGAGTCTGAGGCCAGCCTTGGCTACACAGCCAGTTCCAGGTCCATCTGAACTACAAGGCAAGATCTGTTTTCAAAAGCAAAACAAAACAAAAAGTTGGAAGAGAGGCTCACGGTCCACTCTCTGACGCTGGTGTGAGCCAGTCCCAGCAGGCTTTCCCACATTTCACTGATGGATGGACCAGAACTGGAACTCAGAACCACTGGTATAAAATACAACGCTGTTACACATACCAAACTACCAATACTCAGGCTAAATTACCCAAACTAATTTTTAACTGTCATATGCAAAAATTTGGGTTTGAGCTTTCCTCATAATGATTCAAATGTTTTTCAACTAAAAAGCGAATGTTCAGACATGTATACACTCTATGCGCCCATGTTGTCACCCTTTGGGCCCAAAAGACTTTGTCATACGCACCGCTGCTGAGACTTATCTGCCCAGCCCCCCTGAGGATGAATTCTTGGACTCAAATGTAGATTTTTTTGGACCTGACACTTGCCAGGCAGGCGCTTGTGCCACTGAGCTATATCCCCGACCCCTCAAATGTAGATAGTGATCACCATCTGCTTTAATCTAGTGAGAGTTAGATCATTCCTTCCGCCCACTGGTGTGTTTTTACGCACTGATTCTGTCATCCGGAGATCCCTGCTTGCTCTCCTGAGAGCCAGACAAGGTCAGAATCTCCTGGTACACTGGAGGATCCATTAACCAACGGTATCTGGGTGTCACTGTTCCAATTCCCCCTTTGAAAAGTGCAAAATTACATTTGGCTCCTCTGTGGTCTCCTAACCGAGCGTCAGCTGGTGACTACTAACATATCTGCATTCTAGAACGATTTACAAAAGGGACTGGCCTTAGATCATGCGCTGTTGTTTTAGCAGCACAACCTTCTCTAACTCCTAATGTCAGAATACGCAGGGATTAAGGAAGGTAGACAGGTTTTCTCCCTGATTCTCTCTGCGTGCGCGTGTGCGCGTGTGTGGTAATCTGTCCTTCCAGCCTGAGCTCTGTGTATAGAGAAGGAATCGAGATAATAGTCCCGGATAATGAAATTGTTCACAATACAAGGCAGGGAGGCAGCATCTTTTAGCCAATGCTATTCTAACACCTCGCATGCACCGCTGCTTCTTTCAATACTTAGAAAATTCTCCTTTAAAGTCAACAACAAAATAAAAGGCTCCTTGCTACGTCGGTGCTTTGCACTGACTCCGGGGAGCTGCATTGGGACAGGAACCGCAGCAAAGGAGGCTGCGTTCCGCCCGCAGCACTGCATGCTGCGGAATGAGTCTCGTCCAACTTGCTAGAACGGAAAGCCCTCACACTACCCAGCGGATTAGATGGAGAATTCAGAGGTCGGCGCGGATCTCCTAGCATCACGGGGCACGGATCTGGAGCGGAGTTCTCAATCCGAGGAGACTCTCCGGTACAGAGTCAGGGCCAGAGACTCACTGAGACTAGGCTGAGCCCTCGGGCTTTCTGCTCTGGTCACCCAGTTAAGACTGACCGTGGTGCGTGGTGAGAACGCGCAGGTCCCCTGTGGGGTACCTGACTGTCCTAGGTCTTGGAAGATGGTGCCTACCTCTGCCATCGAGACGGGGGAACCCGGGTGAGCCTCAGTCAGGAGCTGAACCGGGCAGCCTCAGTCAGGAGCTGACTGGTGAACATAAACGCAGTGGGCTGCAAAGAGACACACTCCAGAATCTGCAGACAGTTATATCGTCCCTAGATACAGAAAGGAAACAATGACGGCTTCTTGAGTGTTTATTGAAGGAGATTTGGGGAATTTCAGCCTAGGAAATATAGGTGGTCCCAAAGATGTACTTGTTCAGGCCTATGCCAGTCAGGAAAATCATAGAGGAATGCAGCTGAAATTCCCCGGGAAGTTGGAATGGCAAAATGGACCTGGGATTTTTTTTTTTTTTTTTTTTTTTTGAAACAGGAACAAGAAGATAAGAAAAAGATTTAGAAAGAGACTCAAATACGATGCTATTCACTTCTTATAACTTCAGTTTTACTAAACTAGTGAAAAGCACTTTTTTAACCGTTTAATAACCAAAAGTCTCAGAAAGGTTGAGAGACTAGTTCAAAGTCACAAACAGCAGATAAAGGAGAAAGAGTTTTTTTAAAAAATCAGGTATATCTGACAGCTTTCACCTGTAAGGAAGGAGAAAGATCACAGATTATAAAAAGCAGGAAGAAAACCTGGTTAACTGAGTTCTTACTATAGGCGAAGTTCTTTTTTTTTTTTGGTTTTGTTTTTGTTTTTCTGCCGGTACCGGGAATCGAACTCGTGACCTTGAGCTTGCCAGACAGGCACTCTGCCGCTGAGCTAAATCCCCAGTCCCTAGGTGAAGTTCTGTGCTAGGTACTTTATATGTTCACTCATTTTTATGCTATATTTTTATAACAACGAATGAGGTTATTTTTGTTTTGTTGAAAAACTACGGCCCCTTGTGGAAGCCTGAGGGCCCCACAGCACAGGACTCTCACCTCCACCGGTCACTTCCCACCCCCATCACCTCTCGGGGTTTTCTCCCGGTATCCAGGGCTCAAAGGCCCATGGCTGTGGGTGTTTCTGGAGCTGTGACTCAGCAGTGCCATCTGAAGCCTGCAGGATTCCATAACTGACACTGGAAGTTCATACTCCAGAGTTATCCAGCGCTCCTGGTGCTGCCTCCTGAGTGGAGGCCGCTCATCAGTCAGACTGGGCAGCTGGAAGGGCTTCTCCTCCACTACCGGGGGGCATCAACCCCGCTTAGTCCAGGCTCATATTTCTGCCACCAAGCTCCCCATCCTCATGCTCTGTCAAGAAAAGACGGACCTGCCCTTCTCCTTCCAAATGCAAGGTTCGGCAGAAGGGACTCAGTTCAAGATTCCCAGGCTCCGCCTCACAGGCCTCACAGCCCGTCCCAGTGATTCACATACAAAAATGCTTCCAAGGCACAAACCTGCATCCTTCCAGCAGCCCACAGGTCCACTCTGCAAGCATATCCATATTCTATTTTCGCAAGTCCTGTCAGCTCTACTGGTCACTGGACTTTGCTAGGTCCACTCTGATAAGTTTACTAACTTAGAATCACAGGAAAATTGGAATCACAAGGAACAATGGAGAGCTGCAGTTCCTTTCATCCCAAAAGTCTTCTGAGCTCCTTATGCAAAATTACAAAAGTAGCCTGCTTATATTATTCCCAAATAGCCCTCCAGGTCTGTGGGTTCTTCATCTGCAGATTCAGTCAGTCATGGATAGAAAACATTCAACAGCAACCAAAAATGCATCTTCACTGAATGCGTGTGGACTTCTCCTTGTCATTCTTCTCTAAACAATAGGACATGACAACTATTTGCATAGTTTTTACATTTTATAAGTAGTCTAAGGATGGTTTAAAATATATAGGAGGATTGCACAGGTTATATGCAAATACTACAGTGTTTTTCCTAAGGGACTTGAGTATCCACAGATTTTAGTTTCCTTAGGGGTCCTGGAATTTATCCCTGGACCAGATATTGAAGGATGACTATAGTTCATTTCACGGTGGGAAATAAAATTTACCTTCTCTTTTGCCAGATTCTCCCTACACAGATGAAAATTCTGAAGCTCAAAGAAGCTATTAATAAAGAAGGAAAAGAAGAAAAGAGAAAACTTACCTCAGTTCTTTAAGCAGAGATTCATACCCATGTTTGATTACACCATGCCTATGCCTCGTGCCTCCATGAAAAGAATTATCTGGGATTCAAAATGACTGAGCACTCATTCTTGGGGCGCCCCCCCTGGGAACCCAGCCATCATGCTATGAAAAACTGAAGCCACTTGAAAAGGCCACTGCTAGGCACCATGGTTCACAGTCCCCGTTAGGCCCAGTCTATCAGTCATTCTGTCAGCTGAGCCCAAGTGCCAGACACAGTCCCTCCAGATGACTCCCGCCCCCAGACCTTGAGCCCGCAGACGATTCCAGCCCCACCCATCCCAGCTACCCTCAGCTGGTTGATTTGTCCCAGCTTAGGTTCCAGACAGTGACGAACAGAGACGTGTCCCTGCCAGAGCCCTTGTCTGAGCTCCTGACTGCCGTCATGGCCCAGAGCAAAAGGGCTGCTGTCCCACCCTCAATGTGAGTTGGAGTAATTCGTCACGCAGCAATTGATCAGCGGAGGAAATTCATCAGGAGAGCAGGAGGTCAACGGCTCTACAAAACAAAGGTTTCGGTCATCCTGGGTAAACAGCATCCAAACGCTAAGAAGTACATTTTGCCGCGTAAGTGTCACCTAA
Source organism: Chinchilla lanigera (assembly GCF_000276665.1). Taxonomy (NCBI): domain Eukaryota; kingdom Metazoa; phylum Chordata; class Mammalia; order Rodentia; family Chinchillidae; genus Chinchilla; species Chinchilla lanigera. The sequence continues at coordinate 22,334,341 of NW_004955432.1, forward strand.
GAGATGCTCATGTTGTGGCCTTTTGCCAAGGAAACTCAGTGTGCGCATTATTAGGTTATTACTCGTCGAATATCGTCCATGCAAGGGCGGGGAGAACCTTCACTAGCCACAGCGGAATATTTGAATGTGGAAATCTCTGCCTCGGAAAAATATTTTTTTAAATTCTTTAGTGAAAAACTGATCATCTGGGAAAAGCTTCATCAGTATCTTGCAGAGTCTTTTCCTTTTTTATGAGACAAAAAACAGCTTTCTCCTTGGTGTGGATTACACTTGGAAAATTTAATAAATATTCCCCAGTATGCAGCTAATAGTGCAGGAGAGATGGGAAACAGAAAAGTAGAAAAGATTAGCTAAGGCTATAAAGTGTAAGACAAAGGCCCATAAATAGGGAATAAACTTGCATTTTATACTTTTATTTTTAAAATAAAACCAGAAAATTCTTGTTTGCTTGATGTCTATGCTGTGGATGAAGTCTTCCTGTTAAATTGTTTAGTTCTATGGAGTTAAAATATAAAAATGAAATTTTTGAAAGCCATATTTTTAAATTTTGTTTTTCTATCATAGTAGCAAGTAGGTAAAGTCAGGCAGGATCTATAACCTATATTTTTTATAAAGTATGCATTACCATAGTCAAACATTTGTTCATGGTATGAACTGTATTTACTTAAAACTGTACATTAAACACCCACTCTATGTCAGGCAGGATTCTGATACCACAGGTAACAGTGATGGACAATAGCAACAACAAGATTCCTGTCTTCATTAAACTTATATTCCAGTGGAGGAAGTTAAACTAATAAACAGGTAAATAACAACTTCTGAGGATTCAATGAAGAAACAGGTCACACACAAGAAGCTTGCTTTTTTTTGTCTTTTTTGAGACAGAGTCTTGCAGTGAGCTCAGTCTGGCCTTGAGCTCACTTTGTAGCCGAGGCTGGCCTCGAATGATCCTCCTGCCTCAGCCTTCCTAGTGCTGGGATTACAGGGGTATACCACCACGCCTGGCTCACAAGGAGCTTTTGAAACATGAGATCACACAAAAAATAAGTAAAGCAGATATTTGTTATTCTCTTGTCCAAAATCTTTCTTCCACTAAGCAGCCTGCTCCCCTTTAAAGGAAACTCCTTCCTTGATAGAGGTACTGCTGGACTCCTACGGAAATGAAGGGACCAGCGTCTCCCTCTCCTCACCCTGCTGTAGAGGGGAAGTGACTGAGATGTGGCCGGTCAGGACTTGATTTCTGATTGAAAGATTTCTTGCAAGTCTCCATGGTACTGGGTAACCCAGTCCATGCCTACAAAGAGAATTTTGCTGTGGATGATGGTTAATTACACATGTTGACTTGGCTAGGCCAAGGTACCAAATATTTGGGCAAACATTATTCTAGATGTTCCTGTGTAGGTATTTTAGATGATATTAACACTTAAGCTAGTGGACTCTGAATAAAGCAGATGGCCCTTCATAAAGCAGATGGCCTTAATAGAAGACTGACCTTCCCTGAGGTATAAGGATCTTCTAGCAGGCAGCCTCAGACGCAACTGCAGCATCTACTCTTCTGTGTCCCTAGTCTTCCGATCTACCTACCTGCAGATTTTGGAATTACAAGTATCCATAATCACATCATAATTCCTTAGCATAGATGATTAATAGACAGTAGATAGAGGAAGGATAGATGTCACCTTGATTCACTTTCTCTGGAGAACTCTAATAGACCATAGTTTTTTCACCTGACCTCTACGTGCCCATGTCTCTTCCTCTCCCAAGCCTACTGTGTTGTCTTGTGTTTTTCTGAAAGTTGATACATATATCCCTCAAACACTGACAAAATGATAGCACCCAAAATGAAAGCTACAGACCAACCACACAGACTGGTATCCATAAAAACACAAGCTAAATTTCACAATACCGAGCTCTCTTGACCAAACATTAGGCCAGTGAACTTGCTTTTGTTCACGTGAACAGAGGTGCCTGCTACCATGTGCAGATTATAGCTTTTGAAATGCATATTCTCTCTAATATCTTTTCCTCAAGATATTTTCTGGTCTCTGCTTGCCTCTAGTAAATCACGTACCTACTCAGAACATTTTTGGTATTGTCACATTTTTGTTCGATTTGTGTCATGATTAAAACTTGCCTGTCTCTCTCCAGCAAGGTCCTTCGGAGCTGAGATTATGTTTTCCACTTTCTCACACCACCCACAGCTGCTCTTCCAGGGCCCGGCATGTGACGGCTCCTCAGTCATGGTCTCCTGAGGCCGTGGAGGTTCAACGCCACCTCCAGTGGACGAACTTGCAGTCTGAGAACTGTGTTTCCTGTGATTGCACAAGTGTATCGGTCAGTGTGGACTAGAGACACAAATATAACACAAGATACACAAATATATAAGGCTTCCCAAAATTGGCTTACAGCGGTCACCCCAGAGTCAGATGGGAAAGATGCGTACACTGGCCACGCGCAGAGCTGGATGAGGAAGCGTGCAGGGGCTGTCTGCACACTGGAGACCAAAGCATTCAGTGGGAGGTCTGGAGCTCACTGCAGTGTCCATGCAAATCCATATCAGGAGGCCAAAGGCTCTGCAATGGGGCCTGAAGAGTCCGCACTGGAAGCCAGGAGATGATGTCCAAGGCGAAGACAAAGTCTCTCCTCTGAAGCAACAGCCGCAGCTCCATCCTTCACTTCTTTTTTATATCATGTAGGGGATGAGCTGCCCTGGGCCGGGTCTCTCACACGCCGCGGTGTGGAGTTGCTGAGCCGATTTCATTGAGCTTATCTTACTCAGACTGCCACAATCAATCAGCCATCACAGGAACAACTG
>NW_004955432.1:22337325-22361275 GCF_000276665.1 Chinchilla lanigera
TTTTGGTTTTTCTCCAGTACCGGGAACCGAACTCACAACCTTGCGCTTGCCAGGCAGGCGCTTTGCCGCTGAGCTAAATCCCCAGCCCCCATTGTGAGTATATTAATACCTGGCTTCATGCTTAAAAGGTAATTTCTTGGCAATTGTTTACAAATAGAAATTCAATAAAGACAAAGTGTTTCAGTTGCTTTTTTTTTTTCAAGGACAGAGTCAGTTAAAGGTAATCTGAGAAAAAGAATGCAGTTGTCTATATTTTCAGAAAACTGTGTGATTTTTTTCCTTTTTATTGGGACACTCAGTTTCTATTTGAGGTGAAGATAAAAAGGAAGCTGGCACGTGTACCCACATGTCCCAGGCTAACTGTGAGGAGATAAAGAGAAGGAGGAGCGGGAGGAAAATGGGAGGGGAATTTGAAGCTATGTGTTTAGAAGGTCAAGAAAGCGTCAAGATCAAAGCTGCCAGAAGATGACTGTACATCACCTTGTCCCTCCCGCTTTGCTGTGCATGGGAGAAGTCAGGTAAAGGACTGACGAAAGTGGTAGAGGTTTCCGGGTTAAGCCCAGCTACCATTGCTCTTTAGCATATTAACACTGAAGATATGTTCTTTAATTCCTCTTGAGTAAAGCAGTAGTTTTAAAGCATAAACTATTCCTAATCAGCCAAAAATACTTTCAAGGTAGCTCCCTGTCTGCCTTGAGCTTGAAGCTCCTTTTAATTATAAGCAAAAATGGCAGTTGCAGATCTAGATCTCCAACTTCCTTGAATTTCTATTTTTCTGACATTTTAGAAGTTTGTGAGAACAGGTAACAACAAAACAGGAGCAAAGCTTGAAATCTCCAAGTCATGCTATGAACGTACAAAATGCTATCTGCTACCAACATGCAATCCCAGTTTCATTAATAATTATTTGTATAACCAGATAAAAGGTTCAATTTTGTGAAAATTGCTAGGGCAGGAGCAAGTAACAATGGCCCGATGGCCTTAGATAGACACAAAAAGGGAAAGCAACTTCCATTGTTTTCAGCTCTGCTTTGAATTTATTACAGAGACCATTAACTGCCAAGCTCAGATGCAAGAAGCAACGAGACAATAAAGGTAAAATTTAAGGCATGTGAAAGAACTTGGCTTCCAGAGTAACTTTCTCGTTAAATTACTATCATCACAGACTCATTTTCATCACAGTCCAAGTTACTGGCTTTTACTGTGGGCGTCTAGTAGGCAAGGCAGGGAAATTCTTGTTCCGTTACAGAGCTCCAAACACGGTGATTACGCTACTTCAACACATCGTACAGGATGAGAGCGGCCATAAAGCCCCATCGTGACCATCACCAAGAGATACTTATTATCCAGCTCTCTGCACGGGGGACCTATTTATTATCCAGCGCTGCAGTGTGGGTTTCTGCGGCAGCACAGAACGGGACCAGCCTCAAGCCTCCAAATCAAATCCAGCTCTGAAAGTGCCACACCCCACTCCTACCTAAAAAGCAGGGTTTTACCACAGGTTCAGGTGTGTAGGGACACGTGAGACCACGCACAAGTCACCAGGCCTGGCTGGGACTCAGTCTTGTGAAGAAGGAAGAACAGTTCTAGGGAGAAGAACAAAGATAATCATAGCTGGTAACACTCACGGTCCGCGAGGCTCTGTCCAGCGCAATTCATGCGTACACTCATTAGTACTAAGCAAAGTGGTGAAGCAGACACAGATTCAGTTCCTCCACTGTCAGGGGCCTCAGGTATATCGAGAGGTATCAGCCTCACCTCTTGTTAATATATGGAGTTAATTTCCAGTGGAGCCAACTAAAGAAATAAGCCTTCGAAGCTAAGGTAGAACCCCAGAAGCAAGGTATAGGTTTGCAGTAAAATGTGTGTGGGTTGCACGCATGCGTGTGGTCCTGTGCTTGGTTCCTGACACTAAGTTCCTAAAACCTTTGCAATCTTCTAAGCGATAGAAGGGTTTTGTGTTGCTCACAACTTTCCTGCTGTACCTCTCTTTGTGCTGGTGAGGTGACTCACATGGGGTCCCCAGATCCTTCAGCATAGGAGGCAGTCCCCAGAAACAGCTACCTGCCAAGCGTGGAATTAGAGGTTGGAACTTCAGCCCTGTACTTGGCCTCCAGGAAGAGAGGGAGTTGGAAATTGAGTGGGATCACTGTGACCAAGGGTTTACTCAATGATGCCTACATTATGAAACTGATGAAAGAAAGAAAGAAAGAAAGAAAGAAAGAAAGAAAGAAAGAAAGAAAGAAAGAAAGAAAGAAAGAAAGAAACTCCTTTCAAACTACAAGACTTGGGGATCTTCCAGGTTGCTAAACGCCCATGTAGTGGAAGGGTGGTACAAGCAAGGAAGGGCGTGGAAACTCTACCACCTCCACCACCTTATCCCCACTTCCACCGTGTGTGCACATCTCTGCCGTGTGGTTGCTCCTGAGTTGCATCCTTTGGGATAAATCTAGAACCATAAGTACTTCCTGAGTTCTGGGAGTCATTCTAGAGACTTATTGAACTGTGGGAGTTTCAGGGGACTATGGGAGCCCTCAGGTTTGTAATACACTGGGCAGAAGTGTGAGAAATCTGCAAGCCCCATCCGAAGCTACTGCCAGGAGGGAAGGCATCTCAGTGAGGGACTGAGTCTTTTTTGTGGGGTCCATGCTAACTCCAGGTCTAGTCAGAAATGAATTGAGTTGGAGGACACCCCATCGGTGACAGAGAGTTGGAAAATTAGTTCTTAAGGAAAAAATGAATAATTCAGCCAATGGCTAATTAAATGACTAAATCAAACTCACAAGTAAGAAGGATAACCTTAAATAGGAGCTGTAGTTTGCTCTGTGAGGTAACATATATTAGAAAGAAAGAAACAGAAAGTTCTTACTTAGGACAGGGTACTAATTTTCCCAACTATCTCACCCTACTTTGAATGAGAAGATGCTTAGCTTATTATGTAAGCCAGATTTCAAATTTTCCATCTGCATTTTTAGGAAAAGGTTATTGGAAGACTCTTTCCTTTAGAAGAGAAAAAAATACAAATATTTTAGGTGGGATTGTTATACAGATTTTATAGAAACGTGAAAATCTATTATAATGTTTTCTTTGTTAAATGTTCTCTCTACCATTGTGTATAACTCTCGGTGATGTTTAGCACTATAATTGCCTTAAAAAAGCGGAAAAAATATCTGGCTTTCAATCACTGCTTCCGTAGTCTAAATGCTTTGGCTTCACTGGGACTTGCATGAAAGGGGGAAAAGAAGACAGAAGACTGGAGGCAGGGAGCGAAGTGGGTGGGGAGGAGGGGGCGGCCCTCCCGCCACGCTGGCCAGGCAAGGACGCTCCCCCATTGATTTGCAGTCATTCTTCTGTCAGGTATTAATGTGATCTAATGAAACATCAACCTCTATTTTGATCCGTTGCTGCTGCACGACCCTCAATTTATTAGGCACTTGCTTGCATTTCAAATCACAACAAGGCTTTGAAGGATGATTGGCCTCCTCTGATCAAAGCAAATTTCATTAGCTGAGTAGCTTGACTTATAGCTGGCCCATAAAAAAGAATTGCAAAAAAAACTAATGTTTGTATAAAAATACCTGCCAAAGACTGCAGTAATGTTTATTCTTCTTTTAAAACGCACAGCAAAGACAGGGCAGCTAAATAATGTTTACCTAAATGAAAAACCTGGTGCCTAGAAACCATTCAAAATCTTTTCACATGGCTCAAAATAAAAATCTCTTGAAACATTACCACATAAACTACAAAACCTTCCTTAACATGACTAAACCTAATTTATGAAACAAATGGACAAAGTGTAGCCCATAATTTTAGACTCATAATTTATAGGATTTACATACAGCCAGTTCTTGGGATTCAGCAACTGATGACCCAAGTCACATTCTTCTCGGACCTCGTCTTGCAGGAACCTTCTTTCTTTGGCCGCATTTTCGTCATTTACTGCTTTTGATCTCAGCTCCTGGGTTTGGGTAAGGAATGCAAGGGAAGATCTAGCTCAAGCTCTACTATTCAGCCTTTAGTATTTAATTTCTTAAATACTAGGTTGAAAAATTCCTAATTGTGGACTAATATGGGTCCTCAGATGCTCTATATTTTATATAACTCTACTGTTCCATTACCATTTGCTAAGAAAATACAAAAGTCAGAGTTATTTGTAGCAATTTCATGGTAGAGAGTTACAGCTATTTTCCTATTTGGGCAACGTAAAGGAAAATGATTTTCAAATATCTTAACTAAATAGTCAATTAGTATAAGTTTAAGAGAAACCAGTTCGTCAATACAATTCATACTTCATCTAAAATCTCTAGGACTTGCTTTTTTTTTTTTGTAATTTTCTCTTAGTTCCATGCTCTATTTTACCTACATAGATTTAACCTACACTGTAAAAAATTGTTAAGCTTTCTCTAACTTTACTAACTTTTATAATATGTACTCTAAGTTATCAATAACTGAAGAAATGGATATTTGCATTCAAGACTCCTAATATAAGTGTGTAAAGATCAAGTTTGAGAAATTATAACTGAGTAAATTCATTTAACATTTTCCCACAGCTCCCTGTAATAGAGTAACTCAAAGTTTGGATCATTAAGAACTGTAAGACTAGAAAAGAAATTCCATCCATGGATCGTAGCATGGATTCCTGTCTGAGAGCTTCCCTGCCCTTTCTGAAGACCTGTTGGCTTAGTCCATCGCTATAGCAGTATACCTGGACCACGTAATTTATAAAGAACAGAAGTTTATTTAGCTCACGTTTCTAGAGGCTTGGAAGTCCAAGAGCACGTTGCTGCCATCTGCTTAGCACCTGCCGGGGTTTTCATGCTGCATCATAGCATGGCGTGGGCATCACACGAAGAGAGAGACCAAGGGTGCTAGCTTGAGGTCATTGTCTCTTTTACACAGCTACCAAAGACACCATGGGGGCCCGACCCTCACAACCTCATCTCATGCTAATTAGCCATCAAAGGTCTCAGCTTCAAATACCAGTGACATAGGAACTTGGTAATTAAGTGTCCAACACTTGTGCCTTTGGAGACACATTTAGACCATAGCATCTGTGCTAACACAGCACCGTAACTGCCCAGCCAGCAGCTACTTAAGTCAGTTGCTTGTGGTAAAACTTGCGGCTCTGTTTCTCTGGATCAGACCGACCTGCACACTCCTTAACACCCTCACCGCCATCTGCCTCCAGCCGTTTCCCCATCTTTCTCCTTTACCTGTTCAGACACCGCCTCCCATTTCTCTCGGAAAGGTCTTTTCCTGTTTCCAATCTTCCGGTCCTCCGTGGCTCATGAGGGCAGAACTATCACAGATAAAATCAATTACTAATAAAGAATCATAAACGAAGAAGCTTTTAAAACCGTTCCACCTGTCTTTCCCCATCCAACACTTCATTATAAACATCTTTTTACATTTTTTTATTTTATGAAAAAACTAAATTTTATAATTAAATAGCAAGAGAACAGCAATAGATGTTAAACTGCATATCATTATTTTTGAAGTAGTTATTCAGACTACAAGACACAAACCAAAACGATTCTTACAAAAAGAGACAGATAACACTCATCTCTCTTTTCAACAAACTAAGATGAACTAAGAGTATAAATGAAACCAATTAGCCTATATATTGAAATATATCCTGCCATTAAAAAGATAAACTTGAGGCATTCATAGGTGAATGGATGCAGTTTGAGAACGTAATGTTAAGTGAAGTAAACCAGACACACAAACTCAAACATCGCATGGTTTGCTTATATGAGAAACGCAAATAAAGAACAAAATAGAAGAAAGATAAATAACAAATAGGAAGAGGTTCAGCTACTTCCCCAAATTACACATTCCACTGTTTTAAAGTATTTCATTACAAACAGTTCAAGCTACAGAGAATTTGACCATGTTGCACTAAGCTCTCGCATCACCTGGGTTCTCCCGTTACTGTGTGTTTACACCCACCTGGCCTGCTCGCAGCCCTGTACCCCTGCGTTCCATTTTCAGGGCTTTCCAGGTAAACTCCAAGCATCACTACTCTCCTCCTTAGGCGCTTCGGAATGTATGACAACTAACTGAGTTTCATATCTGCTTACAGCTCTTTCTAAGGCAAATTTTGTGCAGTGAGATAGCCGAATCTTAAGTGCAGCATTCCATGAGTTTTGGCAAACGCGCGCACCCGGGTGACCTCACAGGTATCAGCAGAACGTCGGCAACCCCACAGAAGCAGCCGCTGAGGTGAGCTCTTTCCTTCCACGGATTAGTTTTGCTTATTTTAGAAGTTCACAAATGTGAAATTATAGTGTACTCTCTTTTGTGTCTTTCAGCCTAAATAGTAATTCTGTCGTGTGTGTGTGTGTGTGTGTGTGTGTGTGTGTGTGTGTGTGATTTACTGTTTTGCTATCAAGAAGCATTTCAGTGTACAAGCACGCCACGGTTTGTGCATACTTTCTCCTGCTGATGGATATCTGAGAGCACCACTACTACTGTGTGTGACCCACGCTAGTACTGCTTTTTCTATCTCTTCATCCCTTCTTGTTCTTGTTTAAAAACCGAGGGCCAAACCACTGAACTTATTCCGTCGTCTGCCGGGTCATGACCTGTGGTTTTCAAACCCTGGGGCTGCAGAGTGGTAATAGAGAAGGTGGCTCGGTTTCAAGACTGAACAACTGGGAGAACGTGGTTTTGTACATTTAAAACTATTTCATTGGGAAGCCTCAAGTTGTTGGGGAATAAACCAACGGCAGCTTAATCTTCTCCAGCAAATGCCTTCAAGTGTGCTCCATCAACCACCTCATCCCCAACCAACCTTATAACTCTTCTAATTTTAGGGGACTGTGGAAGAACAACAACTAAAGAATGCTTCTTTATCGCATTGTCATCACACACGGCCTTTTAAAATTTGTCATTTATTTATTAGTAATGCAATCAACTCAGAAGCTCATGAACCAAGCTAAAGAATTAGAATAGTGATAAATATTGCATCTGCTTATGTTCCCTCCCCATCCTGTCTCTGGTCACCCCTTAGCTGACATGACAGTTATTATAAATTACAGTTTTCACTCCCGTCCTTTGAAAAAACAATTTTATCACAAGTGTTGTTTTTAAGCAGTGCTAAAGATGTGTAAACTCATTGGGTCAGCTTTTTAAAAACTCAAAATTTTACTACTATTTATCCCCGTCTTTTGCTATAGCTGCAGTTCATTTTGATTACTGTTTACTTTTCCATTGTGTAAGTCAGTGATATTTACTTATAGGTTTTTTCTTTCTTTTTTGCCATGAACAGTTTCTTCTTCTATTTTGCAATGACTACCAGGATGTTGTTCAGACTTTTTGTACCTATATTCTGGTATACATACATATTCATGACTTTACCTTGATTCATACCTAGGGATACAACTGTTTAATCAAAAGATCTAATAACGTCAACATTATAAGATAATTCCAAAGCTTATCAATTTGCCCCCCTCTAGCTAGGTATGGGAGATATTTTGCTCAATATACCTGGCATCAGACTTCTGTCCAGTGCTTTTTACTGTAGACCAATCTGATGCTATTTCATTAAATTCAGTTGTGGAACTTTGGAAATTTTTGTATCAAGTGGATGCAAGGTTTTCGTTCAAACACCTCCTCTCCACCATCCCTCTGTAGACTTGCTGCTCTAGGTCTTCAAGTGTGCTTCCCTCCGAAGGGACTGATGTGAGTCTGCTGGGACCTCCTCCACCCCTGGCTTCCCGTCTGGCCCTGAGATCTCCTCTGCCCACGTGTGCTTGTGCTAGTGTGATGTCGTCCCCATGAGGTCCTCACCAGAGCCAAGGCCAGCACCACACACCTCAGCCTTTAAAACAATGTGCCAAACACATCTTTCCTTAATACTTGCCCAGCCTCAGGTACTTGCAATGTTGACTGAAAATGGGCAGATCTGGAGAGAGACGAAGGCAGGTAAGATGTGGCTGAAACGGTTCACCAAGCTCCAAGGGAGAGTGCCCAATTCCTAACGACTCCCCCCAGGCCTTTAGAATGGGGACTAATTAGTATCTCACTTCCAGTGTCAGGCCTTAATCACAATTTTAAAACTATTCCACTCGACACCTACATCATCGCATTAAACGGAAGAAGCCTTAGGTTGAAAGGAAAGGAGATTTACTTACTTTCAAAACACTTTCATTGCTATGGAGATATCAGATGGGGTTCCCAAGTAAACAAGTGATAGCAGAAATTTCAACCTGAAGAAAACAATAGGGCCTACAGCTGAGACCTGGGAAGTGGCTACCTTGGCAAAGTCACTTCAGGATAAATATTATTATGCATATTTTATGGATGAAAACTCTGAAGCTCAGTTGGTGTAAAAATTCACCCACGATCTCATAGTTAGTTGGAGGCACAGGGTAAATCTGCCTCTGAATTCCGTGGCTACGGAATCCTGTGACCATCTGACGGCCTCACATGAGGGAGGGCTAGCACACAGAAAGAAAAGAAGGGCGTGCCTAAAGCAAGAATAATTTCTTTTGGGAACCATGAATCTAAGATTGCAACTGAGAGTTACATAAACTGAATTAATTATCCTTTAGACAATCTGCTTCTCATAACTCGAGAATAGAAGGGCTCTCCTATCTGTGAAGATCTGACTGCCTCCCATACAAAGACCACTCGTGAGAAACGAGGGTGAGAAGCCGTGAGCAAGGTGTGTCTGATGAGAAGTAGCTAATGGAGAAGAGATGAAAGAAGTTCAAAGAGAAAACAGCGGCAGCGTTCACCCAAGCGCCATGTGCCACCTAAGGGGAGGAGCGCTGGTCCGAGAACTTACCTTTTCCACTCTGCATCAAGAATATGCATTCTCGTTGTGTGAGGTTCTTTTGTTTTCTATACCAGGAATCGAACCCAGGACCTCATGCTCCCCAGGCAGGCACTGTGCCACTGAGCTACACCCCTGGCTGTGCATCCTCCTTGTGAAGATACATTGAATAGCCTGCTCTTTGGTTTCCTGACCCATCAACCTGCCGGTATCAGCATGGCTTCCCTACACTTCCCTCAGAGCAAGAATAAACGCATTGCCCAGGAAACTGGAGTATCCAGCCCCCTCCAACTCTTCCATAACAAATTGCAGTTTAATTTAATCCAGTTTATGTTCATCGTTTCTGGTGTAATTTTCCATGGGGGTAAAGACTGCACAATCAATTTTGGAAAGTGAATTAATAGCCCATACTTTTAAGAAGCCAGAGCACTCAACTTCATACCTTTTTACTCTTTCTGTAAGAGACTGTTAATATTTTAATTACCTAATACATTGAAATAACCCACATTCTGGGGCTGTGCTATATCTGGGGCTATAATATCAGATTTCTAATCCCACAAGACAGGCAACAGTTTCTCCACTATGGAGCGGACTGCAAAGATACAGGTAACATTCTGCAGCCCTGTGATGCCTGTGACTCCACTATCCACCTGTGTTGAGTTAGGAAGCACACAGATGGAAAAGGGATTTACAAAGAAGAAAACAAGGAAAGAGCCAAAGTGTTCATGATGATAAGAGAGGTAACACAGCAGGTAAATGGCAGAGCTTAGTACCCTGTGGCAAATGCCCTGGGGTGGCTGGACCAGAACAAGGGGAAAAGACTATTTTCTATTTTGTAAATGTAAGTGTAAGTAGGTTGAGATGACCAAAAGATATATTATATTAAAAGCTATGGAGAATGTTGAGTGTGGGCTATTTAAACGTAGTGGGTAATTAAAAGTATTAATTTTTGAAGGAAAGAGTAAAAAGGTATGAGGTTGAGTGCTTTGGCTTCTTAAAAGTACGGGCTATTAATTCATTTCATTATCCACAGCCTGAGTTTGCACATAGAACGTAATGAAGCCAGCCACACAGGATGAAGGGAAATTGAAACACTCTTTGGAACGTATTTCTATACAAATGTCCTTCATTTTAAGATGTAATAATCCTTATAAAACTGCACACATTGATCACAAATGTGAATGACTACAGGGAAAATAATTTTCTTTTCAAATTAACTTCTAATTTCAGAGTCACCATAGTGCACCCCTAAATACTTTTTAAATGCTCTTCTCCTCTGCAGATTCAAATTTTTCCAAATGCTGATATTTCAAATGCACCTGAAAACGTCAGCAAGGAGATCCCCAACGACTGCTGATGTGCCTGGTGGGACAGACGCCATTTGTTCCTGCCTTACCCAGTGACTGTGCTCACGCCCAAGTTATATGCGATGTTTGGGTGGGAGAGCTAAAGTTTCAGCCCTAATTTCCTTTTTCTTGTACCTCTGATGCTCCCAGACAGTCTTTTGTTAGAATGGAGACAGGAACATGGGAAATGATTACCTAAACAGCCCCAGTCCCGTCAGAAGGAAACCGTGCTGCGTTTGCCTGATCATGAGGCTTAGATGGTGATGGTCACGTTGCGGAGGGCTTGAGACCAGCGTTCGTGAAACGCTCCGTTACCAGCTAGTGACGGATTAAGCGGGAGGTGCTGCGCTCCTTCTTCTCTCTCTGAAGTTGGCAGGTGCACAGACGCTCCCTACCAACCTCCAGAGCCAGAGGAGCCAGAGAGCAGCGTAGGGTCCCAGTTCTTCCTTTGTGCCCAGACAGAATCCCTTTGTTAGGAATCTGCTTTCTGATCCTGAGTCAACTGAGAAAAAAGTGGATTTAAGTGATAAAGATAGTGTCAAAGATTTGAGTTTATTAACAACTCAGGCAAAGCTTAATTCTGGATAACTCGAGGGGATTTTAATCTAGTTCATTTGAGGGGGATGCACGTATATATCAAAAAGAAACCTCTGTGATGTCATGGTCCCTGATGTCTGAGACACACAGTAGACAACTACGGTAGCTGACAATCTCAGTAGTCTCTTTAATTTGATTTGAATGCTGTATCTTCAATATTGACTTTTAAACTTTATGTGGACTTTCTTCTATCAGCCTGGCCTTCCCAAGGAGCTGGTTGTCCAACTGATGAACGCTGCACGGCATGACAAAATGCTTTTGAAATACGCTGTAAGTAACGCACTCGCTTTGTAAGTTTAACCTCGAACCTGATGGAGGAATAGCGGCAGGAATGCCTTCCCCAGCAAACATCAAAACAAAGTGTCAGTTCATTCACACCCTTGGTCATGTTCGTTGGGCTGCAATTGTCCACATGATGAAAATATTTTCAGTCTACTGGATTTCTAAAAGGAAGAAAAGAGCACTGCATCCCTCCACCTTGCCAACTGGTACCTCGTGTGTGTGAGTCATTCCTTTGCAATTCTTTTCATAACTTACCACACTCACTTTCCAGTAATTTCCTGGAAGGACGTATTTAATTAGATGGAGATGATTATGCCCTTTTCAGCTTTGTCCCAACATTCAGTCTTGCCCCAACCTGACACCTGACATACCAGCCTCCAATTACCAGCAATTCCATCAAATCAGCGTAGAGGGTTCTCAGCTATGGCTTGGGGATTCAGTGACAAGCAGCAACTTGAACCAGGTAGGAATACAGAGCGGTGTAATGGCTAATCCACTTGTACTTTTTATAGGAAATCGTGAAGCTGAAGAGAAACAAAAGCCATCTATGAAAGAATGAAAATGGTAATGGGACGTAAGTGCCTCATCAGGCTAGCGCAGTAGGCTTCCCCGTTTGGGGAAATGGGATTTGAGGCCCCAGGAATAAATGAAAAGGAATTGTTTTGAATGCTCGTGCTATTATTCATTTATAAGAATCTATGCACATACCACAAATGAACGTACACCCACACAAACACACGCGCACACACACATGCACAAGTCCACACCTACATCCACACCAAGAGCTTAGCAAATGGCTATGCTGTGTCCAAGAAAGGAAAGGGTAGGAACAGCAGGAGCAGGTTGGTTGGCAGAACTGTACAGAAAAAGACAAATATACACAGCGTGCAGTATGTGTGCTTGGCTCCAGACTGTGCAATTAGTACTTCTATTTACAGCAAATCCCCTGTACCAGCAATTTAAAAGTAAATGACAACTACTTTGAAACTGTTTGGTCAGAATGCAAAATTGAACCAAGGTAGGTCCTAAAGCTGATTAACTAGCTGACTTTTTTTTTCTTCCTGCTAATTGCTGAGTACATTTGCTGGTTCCTGGCATTGATTTGCTGGCTTCTAATTCAGGGTATGAGTTTAAAATATTAATCCACAAACTCTTCATTTTCTTTATCGGTCAATACAATTCATGACAAATCGTACTACATAAATTCTTCATCTTAATGCTTCCCTTTTTATTTTGTATCTGGTTCCTTCATCTATTTTATGTATTTGCGCCCATCCCTTCCCCCCACAGACTACATTTTTATTCTCTCTGCTGCTAAATGTTCTTAGAGCAGCATCAGTCAGAAAAATGAGAATATGAATAAGAGAGATTAATAGATACCACTTAGAGCCCCAGGGCTCAGCCCAGTGAGCTCTCTGTGCTGAAGAGTGGAAGTACGTTGGAAGTAGAGGCGCCGGCAGGTTGATGTGACCAATTCCTTTTCTATGAGCTTCCTCAAAATGTTTTTGGCAACATGCTATTTTTTTAGAGTTTGTGACGAATCTAATTTTACAAAGATGCCAACAACCCGTCTGTTTGTTGAAGAGAGTGACACTGCTACTACTAAAAATGTAGTTGATCCTTGCAGATGCATAGTGCCTGATTCTGAAGTCTGTTCTTTCTAAGCATGGAATAAACTAATTTCTGCATTGTAGAATTATTCATGATGCTTCTTCCAGCAGCTAGGGTCACGGAAACTATGTGTGTACAAAAATTCCTTTTGAGAAGATGTTATTTACATTATTTTAATTACAATACCATGCACGCTACATCAAAAACTTCACCCCTGCAGAAAGGAAAGGCAAATATCACTACAGGAAATTGTATTTCCTTACTTCTAAAACTAATATTGCCCGCGCTGAGAACATGAACCAACTAAAATAAAAGTTTCTTGGAAAAGTTAATCAACCACTTAAATAAAAAGATGTATTTGATGCTGATGTAAAAGCAGAGGTATTTTTAAATGCTACCTTTTCTCACAATAATTTATAAATTATTTGTAACACACAATCCAGAAGAATAAACTCAGAGATGTTTTGAGACATAAAGAGGGAAGTGAATATCATTTTCCTAGATCCTCAGACCAAGCCCTATAACATCCAGAAGATTATAAAGGTGAAAAAATGGCACTCAAAGAGACTAAATTTTCCCTAAAAAACTATTATCACGTTTCTACCACAATACCTTGTACCCATCTCTCTTTTCCTACAAAAGCAAATTTCTTGCATCACACTGACTAGGGAACTATTCAGGAATATATCGCTGAGTTATTAAAGATGCGCTTATGCATAAATCAAATTAATTATTAAGTGAGCCAGCGGTGTTCACTTAAATGGTGAAAACTCTTTTAACAAATAACTTTAACGTTTTACCAAACAATTTTAACATTGTGTTCTTATGTTTGGGTACTTCTTGTAACGTGGACCTCAGCATAACAAATTCAAGCAAGATCTACCACAAATATGAGCAATTCCTCCTATGCAAACGCAAACACCTGTAACCACTAGAAGTAGCTGACACTACTCAAGGTGTTTCTGCAGCAGTGGTGGTAGAGCTACACTAAATCATCCTTTCACTGATTCCCTTGGGACAAGTGTATATACTTGTACTTGCCAGGATGCCTAAGATTGAGAGCATGAAAGTAGTGCAAAGTGAGCTAGGCCACTAGGGAATTGTACCTATGACCCTGACCTTATTAGTAACATGCTCAAATTGACCAGGTTGACCAGCTGTATTTTCTTAATTCCAAGTGCATGTTTATTTGATAAATACAGGCGTTTTCACTTTTTCGAGCCTCTTGAGGACCATTAAGTGGCCTTCAGTGTGAACTCATTCAACAGTTTCTAACTGAACAGCTACACTGAGTCTTGTCCCTTTGTGATTTGAGAGCTCACGAGTAGTGCAAGACATAGCTGCTGCTCGCCAGAAATTGCAAGTTAGTTCAGTGAGGGGAGAGGCATAGACTCAGGACAATGATCATATGTAGTAGTTAAGAGCTGGGGTCCAGGGGCGGGAAAACCTGGCTTTGGAGCCAGCTATAAGACGTCTGTTCTATGTGAGTCCTGCACTTCCCTAACAGAAAGCCTATTATCAGCGTGGACCAGAACCTAGGGCAGAGCACATCCCACAAGCCTTCCGCACACTGGCTTGCATATATAAAGTGCCCGTTGTCATAGCTACCATATTAGAAACTGAAAGATAAAAATGAGCATTTTCCAATCTTTTAAGATTATACTATTTGTCCAAACTAAATTCCTCCCAACCCAAATGACCCATACTTTTGTTTCCCATCTCTACGAATGATGAGTGATATCTCTACCCCCAGGCCAATCACTGCAACCTCTACGGCTTTTTTGTTTCTTTTTGTTTCCCGCTTCTCCGTATTCCAACATCTCAACAATATTTCTTGGCACTTATTTTGTAAAACCTCGTTAGTTTCCCTGAGTCACCTTCTTGGCCTCACATCAGTTAAAGCTCTTGATTCCTGGGCTGGTTTAGCTCCTTTCCTATCTCCTTTCCTATTTCCTATGTCTGCTGATTTTATATATATATATATCATCCAATCCGTCCTCCATGTAGCTGTCCCCATGTCCCCAGCAATTTTACTAAGCACAGTGCTGGTTAAGTCCTGATTTAGTGTTCAAAGGATTTTCATCCCCTACAGCGTACTTGTTAAATAGTCAACAGTTCTATAAAACTTCCTCACTTAGTACCTCCATTTCCAGCAGCACCCTCGGTATTTGCCAGTAGAGGTATCACACAGAGCTCAAATCTGACACTCTTCCCAACCACCTGGCTCCATTTGATCTATATACAAAGGAGTACCACTCTGCCATAACGAATGATAAATCTGAATCCTTTGCAGGTAAATAGATCCACCTGAAGACCATAATCTTAAGTGAAAAAAATTGGACACACAAGTTTAAGTATCACATTGTTCCTCTTGTGTGGGAAACACAAAGGGGAAAGGAGGAGCATAATGGAGGATAAATACTGGGAAGCAGGAAACGCGACCTATTCTACAAAGCCGAAATGCATCCTCCCGCACTAATCTTTCCTATGATGCCCTCAGTCTGAGACAAGTCCTCTGTCCCTGGCCAATGACACTGGCAGTTTCATAAAATGCTCCCTGCAGTACTGGGGTTACTTGTGCATGCCCTACCCCCAGTTTCAAAGGCAGTCCTCTGAAAACAGCCACAGCATTTTACACAACTCTTTATTTTATAAAACTCTAGCACAGTCAACTGTGCGCCTCACACAGGGCCTTCTCCTCGGTCATCTCTCACCCTTTACAGTCACAATGTCAGGGATAAGGTTCTACACAAGAGCCGCCGGCTCCTCAGTCCTGTTGTCATACTTCAGCTCTGTCACTTTGCCTCTGCGGCACTTGGCGATGTTTACCAATGTTTCATTTCTTTAACTCTCTCTTCTGTTGGAATCAATGTTACTCCCTGCTGATACTACCGACAGCCTTCACTGTCTAGGTTTCGCTCGTAGGAATCTCTTACCTACTCTTACAGTATTGGTATTCTTATGTTTCAGTTTAGTCTTTTCCCCTTTTCATTCTACATGTAATCTTATTGACCCACAAAATATGATCGGAATCCATCAAATGTCTCCCCCAAGCTGATAGTTCTTTTCTATTAAAAAGCGTCAACATAAACCACTCAAGCAAAAAAAAAAAAGCCCCTGTAAATCATTTTCTTAGTTCGCTTCTTATAACAAAATACCATATGATGAGTAGCTTATAAAAAGCATAAATTCATTTTTCACAGTTCCATAGTCCAGGAAGTCCACGATGAAGGCCCTGGCTGATTCAGTGCCCAGTGAGGACACATTACTGGTTCATAGATGACTTCTTCTCTCTGTCTTCGCACGGTAGAAAGGGACGAGACTTTTATAAGATCAGGAATCTCACTGATGAGGGTTGCACCCTCATAACCTGGTCACCTAATCACTGAGGGGTCCCCCTCCTAATACTATTGCCTTCAGGGTTAGGACTTCAGCTATAAATTTGGAAGGACACGGATGCTAAGACCATAGAAGTCCTCTTAGAGGTCCCCCTAATCCTACATGAATCTCTAGCCTCCAAGCTCCAAATCCACCCTTCCCTGCCCAGTTCGTAATCCTGGAGCTGCCCGTGTAAACATTTCTCCCTTGCTAACCAGCCCAAAGTTAAGCTTTGTTAGTGGTGGAAAGCAGAGGGACACTGGGGGAATAAAGGGCTTCTCCTCCTGATTCCAGCTTTCTTTTCTGTCTTCTTGCCTCTGCGGTGCCTGTGCAGCTTGGAGGACATGCCCCGGTGCTCATCCCCAAGAGTTGCCGCAGACTGCCGGTGAGTTCCGCTGGTGCAACCGTGAGCTCCCCAGTGAAGTTCACCGCGAAGCGACCTCCCATCATTCCACCAACCTGCGAAGGCGAACTTTACAGCAAGTTTTACGGCACTCTGGCTGCTTCCCAGCCTCAGATGGTCACATCTCTGCACACTTCATCGTGCAGTGGATAACAGAAGCACCCTCTCCATCAAGATCAGTCAGCCTTGGTGAGTGGGCGCCCCCCCCAGGTGTGAAATGTGTTCCATTGTTGGGTGCTCCGCCTCATGCTTAGGGGAAGTAGCTACTTCTATCTGCTATTCCTGTACTACTCTTTGACTTCTTTTTACCTTTTAACAATCGCCACCCTTTTACTAGTTAATAATTCTGTATATTAAATTTCCTTGTTCAGTTGCGGCATGGCTTCTGCCTTTTGACTAGACCGTGACCGACGCTTCCTCCCATTTCAGTTCTATCTCCTGAACTTCTCTCGGATCCAACAACTTCAGATACTGCCAGGGTCTCTCCTTGAGTTTAGGCCCTTGTCATTCTTAGTTTGATTTTCTGGTATATACATCCTAACAAATTGCCTAGTTTTTGTTTAGGTGTTTTGTTTTATCCATTCCTTAACATACCAGGGAAATCATTCCATAATATGCAGTGGGTATGAATTTTGACCCACCAGCTTGCGTGTGTCTGAAACATCAAATTATTTCTTCTAAAATATAATTGAAACTAACTTCTAGCAGAAAGCTTTGTTCTCAGTTCTTATTGACCTTCTTTTAACCTCCCTAACTCTCTCCCTCCAGGATTCTGTGAGTATCCCCAAAGCCTTATGTCAATTAAGAGAATTAAAATTAGAAGTTAAGATTTAAGAAAATCTTCCCCAGGTAATGACAGAGGATTAGTACTAAGAACATATAAAAAAACTCAACAAATTTAACACCAAAAGAACAAGTGATTCAGTCCATAAATGGGCAAAAGACCTGAACTGATACTTCTAAAAAGAAGACCTACAAATGGCTGATAAACATACGAAAAAAAATGCTCAATATATTTAACCATTAGAGAAATGTAAATTAGAACTACACTGAGATCATGTCTTGCCCCGGTAAGAATGGCTATTATCAAGAAAACAAAAATAATAAATTCTAGCAAAGATGCCTGGAGGAGAGAAGGTGAGAATGAACATTTATACACTGTGGTAGGAATGTAAATTAGCCACTGGGGAAAACAGTATGGAGGTTCCTCAAAAAACTATACATAGAACGACTGTGTGATCCAGCCATCCTGCTCAGGGTATATATCTGAAGGAATTAAAGTCATCATACAAACTCTGCAAGACAGCAGTATTCAGGAGAGCCAAGTTATGGAATCAGCCTAGATATCTATCAGCAGATGAATGGATAAAGAAAATGTGATAGATAGATAGAGATATACACACACCCACAATGTATTCTCCAACCATAAGAATAAAGAGTAAAGGGGCTGCGGTTTTAGCTCAGTGGCACAGCGCCTGCCTGGCAAGCACAAGGTCGTGAGTTCGATTCCCAGTACCGGAAAAAAACAAAAACAAAATAAACAAATACAGAGTAAAATCCTATCATTTGCAGGACAATGGGTAAAGCATATGTTAAGCAAAATAAGCTGCACTCAGGTGAGTCTCAGGTGTGAGATCTGCATGAAATAGAGGGGTAGTGTCTGAGATGCAGAATGGGAACAGTGTGGGGGCCAGGGAGAGTAGGAGCGTGATATATCCATACACAAGAGAGTTAAGGCAGTTGCACAGCTCGTTCCTCTTAGGTCACTGAAAAGAAAGTTTTGTGCTAATACTTTTTTGGACAATACTTCATGCCTGTATCTTGTACTCTGAACAAGTACTATGACTATAACAATATGCAATGTATTAATTGTTGTTACTCTCCTACTAGCTGTTTTGCAACTCTGTTTTATTCTTATTTTCACTTTTTTCCATTTAAAAATCTTTTTAAAGAAGTATAGTAGAGAGGGCTGATAATATCAGAGCATGTGTGGAAGCTTGTAACACTCAGCTGAACTGAATCAGCGTGGTGCTGGGTGTGGAAGGCCCACCTGAGGACTGTTGCCAACAGCATAAAAGGCGAACTGGAGGGGAAGATGGTGTGCTGCCGTTGATTCTCCTGGAGAAGCTTGTCACACTGGCTTTCCCAGTATGAACTCAGCTGTTCCCATCCTCAGAGTCGCTCAGGACCTCACTGTCACTGAGGATGGCTGCGGTTCTCTTTGGGGGAACTCTGATCTTTACCTTGAGCGTTGCTTCCTGGCTCCAGTGCAGATCCCTCAGCCTGCTGGCACAGATCCTTCATCCCGCTGGTGCAGACTTTCTATCTTCCACCACTGACCTTTGGACCTTCCCAGCACAGATCCTTGATACAGAGTTGCATGAAGCATTGTCATGGGCTCTAGGCCTCCAGCTGGACTTGTGCAGAACACTGCCATGGGACCCAGGCCCTCAGCTGGATTCTTTGGGTCTCTAGTGTGTGGACCGATCTCCTGCGCCCTTCTGCGTTTGACTTTTTGGATGAGTATTATAAAGTAATCCTATAAATTATGTGTCCTAAATTAAATCTATTCCCTTGCGAACCCTGACTATAACAGCATGTCACATGGAACTGTCACAATAAAATCCATCAATTTAATACAATTAATATGCACAAATATACAATAAAAGTATAAATAAAGTATGATCCCTTGAAGAAGGGGGGCACAGCTAGTTCTCCCTAAGCACAAGAGTCTTTGCTGAGGTTGGCAGACCTGCCCTGCCCTGTGCCAGCTTCCCAGGAAACACAGAGGAATGCGGCGCATGTCCACACTCGACCCGAAGACCCGCATTCCTTCCTCAGGCTGGAAGACCACTGGCCTCCTTCCTGGTTCCCCTTGACAAGGTCCGTCTCCTTCCAGTCAAAGGTGTGTCTCCTGGCAATGGTTCTTTAGAAACTGCAAACCAAAACTCCCCCAGGCAAAGAAACAAAACCTTGGCCACGTTCTACAAGGGGGAAGCAGAGAGAAATATGTGGGAAAAAAATTAAAATTACTATCTCACACAGGTCAAATCTTTTTTAGTTTGGAAAAAAAAAATCAGTCCTTTCCGTCTCTGTCCGCAGCATGTTGAATATAAGTTGTATCCTCTTAAGAGCTTTCTTTTGGTTGATTAGCTTTGTATGTCTATATGTGTTTTCATGAGAAACTACATTGAAGATATCAATATGTAATACAATAAGCATTGTTAATTCCCTACCACTCTGTTTGTAACTCTGTAATGTCTGTACTGATCTTTTGCTGTTTTGTAAAATGTTGTCGGTCTGTTAGTATTTTCCTCCTTTTATTTCTAAAATTAAAAAAAAAAAGAGCTTTCTTTTATTTTTCCACTAATCATCGAAAACTCTCAACAAAACATTTAGCTCTCAGAAATAGGAGCTCTCCGACTTTTGGTACTTTTGTTTTTTTCCGCAGCTCCAAGGCAACAAGCACAGGTCTGGCAGTGTGAGGCGGGCGAGTCAAGGCAGGCAAACAGGAGGGAGCGAGGAACCCGGAAGAGAGGAACGTGTCTCTGCTCCAGGCACACCTCAGTGCTCACCCTTCGCTGATGTCATTCTCCTCCCCTTAACCCTTCTTCTGTCTGGAAGATTCCAAAGAGTCTATCACAGCAGTGTTACAAGTAGCATGGAAGTGAATAAGTAATTAAATGCCTTCCTGCATAGCTGGGATTAAAGAGGAGTTTAGTGTGTGGTTCAAATGATGGAAAAAACTGGGAAACTCAGTTCTGGCACTTATACAAAAGTGTAAGGAAAAAAGGGTGGAAACATAAAACCTCAACTCGGAGCGCAGAGAGCACGCCATCCTGAGATTTCACTTTTGCCAACAGCGCCTCCAGGGAGGTTCTGCCAGTGGAGCAATGCACGGGATCCTGAAAGGCAGGGCTGGGGAGCCCCGTGGGGGCCTTGGGGCTACGCAGCTGTGCTCTGTTTCCGCATTCCCTCTGGAGCGTGGTGCCCATCTGAACGTCACAGGAAGTCAGTTCTCACAGAGAACGACTGGTACCAGCACCCTGCAGTTTGCTTACTTTATGCTGGATTGGCCAGCACTTGTCTTTCCCTTCACAGCTTTTATGTCTCTTCCTCCTCCTCAGTGCTTGTTTTACATACTCTCCCTGAGAAGCCCTTAATTACTTTTTAATAGACCATAATTTGGAGAACTTTATTAACGTGATATTGTAAAATTCTTCCAAATGTTTTTTGAAGAAAGGCACAAGTAAGCAAAGCAAAGCAGTGGTCTCTTCAGGTTGAGCATTACTGTCTCAGCAAGAGCCTCGCGTGTGTGGGTCTCATCCCCACCCTGTACCCTTCAGGAAGGGTCCCACTGTTCCCAAGCGCCTTGGTTCACAGAGCCATGGAGGAGGCCTCTACTATCCACTCCTCCAACACAGTTCACTCAGACTTCGACCTTAGAAAAAGCTGGGCGTCTCCCCCAGGACTCAAGGTAACCCTCCAAAGTGCAAGTCAACAGAATTCCCATGAGTCCAGAAGACTCCGAGTGTCCTTGTACTTTACATTCTCACAAACTTCCATTATGCTCCAAGATATTCACCCCTGCAGCCACCTGCCCCCACCCCAGGACACTTACTCACGCTGCTCTCGGCTTCCTCCCCACGAACGTGAACGTCCACGGCCTTGCTCTCTCCTGCTCCTTCAGGGGTGGCCTGGGACTTCTTCCCATGGTCAGCAGACCGCACTGGCCTCTTCACTACAAGTCCTTCCACCTCCTGGCCTCACCCTCGACAGCAGAGCTGGGAGGCGCGGTCGGCACCCTTGGGACCCTCTCCTGGCCCTCCGAGGCTGGTAGCATTTTACGGCCTCTCATGGTTTTTAGTCATCTACCAATGTCACTCCCTTCTCCCCGTTCACCAAAACCCTGGGCACACTATCTTCATTGCTCAGAATACCAACCCTAGGAAAATGCAACATCCCTAAGAGCCACCAGGCTAGCACACCGGCCACCTAACCCTTGACTTCAGTCATCAGCCACAGAAGGACCAATTTTTAAAAATTACCATTGCGGTTATAGGATGACCAGCACTGATCACACTGCTGGCTGTCTTTGAAATTAGACTGTAAGCTCTTTGAATGCAAGGATGTTTGTCTTCCCGCTTTATTCCTAGCCTCACTACTGTCCCTGACACAGAGCAAATTTTAAAGAGCTGCTGTGTGAATATGTAATGCCCTGTGTTAGACTCAATAAATAAAATTGCTTCACAGAGGAAAGAACATCTGAGAAATTCGTGGGATTTGAGCGAGTTTTTATTCAGTAATGTGGCAGAGGTGGATGCCAAACTGACCCATGTCTTAGCGACCCATTTCCCTGCAGCAAGTAACTAGTGGCCAGAATGGGCAGCGAACCATTTGCTCCGTGAATAGGATCATTGTTTGGCTAAAGAGAATTTTATCTAGCAGGGAATTTCCAGTGAAGCTTTCCTGATGGTGCTTACAGACATTTGTTTCTGTTCATCCTCGTGCAGAGTGTTCTGTTTGGTAAACAAGTTGATTTGTTGTGGACTCAGACAAGACTGATCTTGTTGAATGCCCTCGCTGAAGACTGCCTTGCCACATAGTGGATACTTCCCGGATTCAAACCTAGCCACACCTCGCTGAATGTAAGACAAATAGGAGAGGCAGGAATTTATCAAAATAGATTAACTTGGCAAATATTCTGTGGGTCTGAACTGCTGAGGCATTTTGATACCACAAAGATAATAGTGAGATCACCCAATCCTTTATACTCCTTGGAAGAAAGTTATTATTCAGACTTGTAACTCTTCAATGGAGTAGTTTTATTCATCAAGATGTGACTTTTAAAAATTGTAACTACAGTCAAGGGTATTGATGAATGGTCATGTGAACTCATGTTTTTAGGAAACTGAGATTCAGGATTTCTGAGATTCCAGTGCTGCCTTCACAATAGTTGGTAAATATTTGAGAAGAGTTTCTATTGTACAAAAAGCGCACAAGCCACCTTCTTTACCTTTCTATGCAGCCTTCAAGAACAGCATAGAGCGCTCCCAAAATTAATTCTTACCCACTCCACATAAATACACAATAACAAGAATATCTCCACAAAGGATGTATACTCATGTTATCAGAACCACTGTCCTTTGTGTTTAGAGTAGTATGAATGGATTCCCCATTAGCTGTTTTGTGAAATACAGCGCTTTATCAACCACAGAACTTCAGTTATAGAACCAAACTCCTGAATTTCATTGTAAAAGTAATCCCAAATGAATTTCTATAAAAATATGTAGAGATTTTTAAGCAAAATAAAATAAAACCATAGTAACAGCCATCATTTCCTGAGCACTTATTGTGTGTCAGGCTCCATGCTCAAGTGTGTACATGCATAATTTTTCCCTAATGCAGGACACTTCAGAAGTCCATGAAAAATGATGGGCATCTAAGAGGGAAAATTTGATTGCAAAATAGAGACATTTCACTGGCTCTGTAACATAGCAGGAATATGGGAGATATTATTAAGGTAATCAGCTTTAAAGACATAATCATAAAAACGTAAATGGAGGAGTTAAATCAACTTTTCCCCTTGGCTCAGAACTGCAGTCTCTGGAGACGGAGAACACAGAACCCTGCAGGAGCTCTTGAGAATTGTCAGTGGAGGCTTAAAAAACTTTACTCACAGACTCTCTTCTCTAACAGATTTCTCTGAGCATTAGTAGAGCTCCCAACTTGCTCTAGAGCTCTGGGAAAATGTGGGACAGCTGAAATGTTGTTAGTGTAAGTATGATATTATTATTAAGCAGATGTTCAGAAAGCAAAATAATAAAAAGCAAAAAATGCAATATAAGTCTCAAGTAATTTTAAAAGATTCTACTGGAAAAAAATACAACTTTTAAAAGATATTTACTAAGTAAAAATCTTGAAACCTGGAACATGAATTCCATGGTTATTCAAATACCAAGTTAGTAAAACCAACTTACATAATAGTGACCATAAAATAACTAATGTATTTAAAATAAATAAGCCCCAAAATTACTTTCTTCCCAATAAAGATCAACCATTATTACAATTAAAGGCTAATTCATACATTAAATGATTCAATAAGAGGATATGAAAAGTGGGAACAAAATACATTTCACCATTTGGAGTACTCAGAAAAAAAATGAGTTGCTAAGAAAAAAAAGCGGAACACATCTATTAAGTGTCACTGGTAACTGAAGTGGAAATAGTGATTAGAAAAAACCACAGCCATAAAAGACCTTGCCTAAAGTCACACGCTAAGAGGGTGAGAAATGTAAGGAAAAGTTCATTCATTTGCAGGTCAGCTCAGGCGCTCGTTGAGCACTTTGGACATACGTGGTGTGAGTCGTGCCTGACTTGACTGTCCGTGTTGCTTCTGTGATTTTTTTTTTTTTTTTTTTTTTTTTTTTTTTTTTTTTGTTTTGTTTTGTTTTGTTTTTCCGGTACCAGGAACCAAACTCACGACCTTGCGCTTGCCAGGCAAGTGCTTTTGCCGCTGAGCTAAATCCCCAGCCCCTCACAAAGCTTTTTACC
>NW_004955432.1:22361375-22390762 GCF_000276665.1 Chinchilla lanigera
TTTGGTTTTTCTCCGGTACCGGGAACCGAACTCACGACCTTGCGCTTGCCAGGCAGGCGCTTTTGCCGCTGAGCTAAATCCCCAGCCCCTGCTTCTGTGATTTAACCTGGACAGCCGTGAGCTTTCTCTGGGACTTGTGAGCCCAGCCCAGTGAATGTGTACAATCCCATTTACGGTTTTAGAAAAAAGCTGGTGCGACAGGAGTCAAAAGCAGATAACAGTTTATGAAAATTGCTTAGCATTGATGTTTCCCTAAAATTTCTCTGGGAACAACGACTATTTCCTGTGAACGGC
This sequence comes from Chinchilla lanigera, assembly GCF_000276665.1. Classification (NCBI taxonomy): domain Eukaryota; kingdom Metazoa; phylum Chordata; class Mammalia; order Rodentia; family Chinchillidae; genus Chinchilla; species Chinchilla lanigera. The sequence goes on from NW_004955432.1 coordinate 22,361,670, forward strand.
AGAAAGAACAAGGGAGTGTCCTCCTCCCGCCTTACAGTTTGCATTTTTGGGACACAGGGCACAGAAACACCTCTAGGATAATACACAGACAATTACTAAGACAGAGCTTAGTCTTTCTTTAGAGAGACACTGTATGGTAGGCCTCATGGGCCAAGAAGCACAGTTGAGGATAATGTGTGAATACTTGTATGACAAGAGAGAAAACATATTTTCACAAACATTGTATTGGCAAAATTCAAAATTGAGTGATAACAATTGAGTATAATATTTTTAGAACACAGATCTATTAATGAGAAGAATGAAATTCTTTTTCAGTGGGAAACAACTCATTTAACTGGGAGTTCAAAGTTACAGTTGCCTATCATTAGATTAATTACAAACATTAGTCTGTAAAAACCAACCTTTGCTCTCACTCTTGGGCCATACAAAATTTGATGTCCTTGTTTAACCTGCAGATACAGTTTGATGTCAGAGAGACTTTTACTGGTGTTGTGAAGCATAGAATAGCAAAAGAAAGCCAAGGCTAGCAATGTTGACATCATAACTTTTGCTTTTTATCAAATACCTTTGTGTTCTTCCTTATTTAACTTTATTTTTCTTAACTTTCTCTTTTGCTGGCCAAAGGCATCCATTTGCATTGGAAATGGACTAAAATTATTTAGCAAAAGTGAAAATAGAAAAAAATTCTATGTTTATTATTGACTACTGAAATAAATTGCTTAGTATTCAAGACCAGAGTATTGAAGTTAAGCATAATTAAAGAAGTTAAGTATGTTTTACATTCCTTACATCCTTATTTATACATCAGTGGCCAGGTTTGCCTGACTTTTAACCTTGGCTTTACTAAGCAAAAGGAAGACAATTCAGGATACGTCTTAAGTGAGGGAATTCCCCGCCATATGGTATATTAGTCAGTGATTGCCACATCAGTGCTGAGTAACAAATCTCATCAAATCTCAGAGTACAAAAAGACTTCCTCTAATCTTCTTAGACTCTGTAGGTGAACTATGGTTTGGTGGAGCTAGCCTGGGCTTCGCTGAGTGAAGGTTCCTCAGGCTGAGGTCTGTGCTCAGGTTGTAAGTTCATTCAAGTTCACTGACGTCTGCTCATGCTGGCCCTGGGGTATTCGGGGGTATTAGGGCAGCAGCTAACCACAGAAGGTCCCTCTCATGGTGGATCACCAGGCTGCAAGAGGCCAGCCACACTGCATAAGCATATTTAAGACTTCTGCCCAAGTCGTGTCCACTAATACTCCACTGCCACAGCAAGCCACCAGAAAGTGCTCTGCGCCCCGACAAGACAGGAAAAACGAAAACTGCCACATAACAATTTAAAACATCATCACAGGAGAAAGAAAACCTTTGCAGAATCTCATAATGTGTGGAAGGAAGAGGAAGAAGAAGGAGGAAACACTCCAGTAGACACACGTCCTGACCTTCCCATCGTGTTAATCAGGAACGCATTGTATGACCAGCTGTGTAGTTAGAAAATTCTGCACCGATTTCAATAGAATTTACTTGTCTCACCTAATAATGAGCTTTGAAGTGGGAAGCGGAGGGCTGTTGTAGCTTCCTACCGCAAGTGTTCAGAATGCTTTTATCCTTCTTCTATCTTTCTGTTTGCCGATCTTTGGCTCTTCCTTCCTTCCTTCCTTCCTTCTTTCCTTCCTTCCTTCCTTCCTTCCTTTCTTCCTTCCTTTCAATCTTTCTTTCTTCCTTTCTGTCTGTCTTCTTTCTTCTTTCTTTTTCTTCTCATCTCTCACAATTTCCTTTCTTCTTTCTTTTCTTCCTTTTTATGATCATAAAGATTTTAGCTTATCCATATTCAAGACAGGATTAAAGATGAAGTTGTCAAAAACTTTCTCCTCTCGTGCCTTTAAGTTATGTTATAGTTGCTTCAGGAAAGGAAATTCTTTCTAATTTCTGCTGCATTTTTTTTACCAGAACTGAGTCCCATGGCCAGCACTAGCCAGGTGACTGAGGAGACTTTGGACTTGGTTTTCCACTCTCCGTAGCAGGGCAGAAAGCAAGGGGAGCAGTTCGGGACTGGACGCTGAGCGAGCTGACCCATACTCTGCGCCAGGTCTTCTGTAGCCTGGAAAGGGTTTGCTGCGGAAATACTCAGACAGCAACGGAAAGACCTGCGAGCAGCGCAGAAAGTTAGCCACTTCCAGAAGCCTGGCGGAGAGGCCCGGGTTTAACCTGGATGCACATCCAGTCTGGAGCAGGGTCAGTGAAGGGCGGCGTGCAGAGGGATTGGCACGAGATCTGGGTCCTGTTTCCACTTTCGGATGCTCTGAGATGCAGACGTTTCCTCCGTCCTTGTGCGAGGCTCCTGCAGGGACAGAGCCGGCAAGCTACCCGGACAGAATATTCCGTGCTCAAACCCCTTTCCTAATAATTCCAGATTACAGAAGTAGGCCATGGAAGACCGACGTGCCCTCAGCCAAGACTCAGAGACAGGAAAATCCAACAGACCCTAAAAAAAAACTAAGTTACTGCGGAGGTAGAAAACTAGCCCAGGCCCAGGGAGCTGGACTGGCGCTGAGTCTGGGTCAAATGGTTCTGAATTTTTGATGGGACTAAAGCCAGCCTTCCCAGCCCTAAGCCCTTGGAGTCAAGCTTGTCCCCGAGCAGTAGCTCTGTAAATGACTCTCGGGGTTGCAGTGGGAAGGAAGCAGGGGACAGTGGGGGTCTTCGCTCGGCACACGGAAGGACCTTAGCGTCCTGGAAAGGTCAGAACCATGGCGGCGAAGCCTACAAGAAGGTGGCGCTGTTGTCCATCATCTCAAACAAGACGCTCTCAGGCTCTTGTCTCATTTTCCAAGGACCCGCGGTGCCCTCGGGTGCCTGCTGCCTTAAAGAGTTTGTTCACAGGCGGGGAGGGCAGCGTCCTTCCTCACAGTGGTGCCGCCTAAAGCAAACCCAGACACAATTATAAAGCCAGGAAGCTTCCAAGGGCTGTCTCAGAGGATACATCTTTTTTAGACAAGACAGGAGCTGAGAGTAGAAGTACTTTTCATAAGGCCAGTAGAGATAACAAGCTCTCTGCGACAGGAGGAGAAAAGGCCTGTATGCCTTTGTTATTCTCTTTCTCCCCTTATAAAAACAACAACACAGCATATTTTCTTATTTACATAAATGACAGCATAAATCTTGATTTTGTTTCTGGGATGCATGAATTAAAAATGCTCTACTCATTTGATAATAGCCAACGCTGTTTGCAGCTCTTAAAACCTTTTGGATAATAATGATAAAGAACACCTTTGACAGAATGCAGTAGAGGATAGTTTGTGAAAGATAACATCTCTATTAATAGATTTCAGCAATCCTTTGCCTCTGCACTGTACTCTTTCCAGAGGAATAGCTGAAATATACATTAAGAGTCTGCAGGACAGACTTCCTGTAGCGATCCTTCTCCAATACATGTGAAAGTTTGCTCCCCTATACCAACAGTCAGCCCTCTCTATGATGTGCTGTTACTGGATAGTAAAAAATGATAGTCACTGGGAAGTATATTAAAATAGAAAGAGGACAGAGGGGAAGGAAGGCCAGGGGAGAGAAGGAGACTCCACAAACTCTCTGAAAACAAGGAAGGGGACAGAAGTGGAGCAGAAGGAAATCATCCAGGTGCACAGCTGAGGTCTACCGTTTATCTGTGTTAAATGAGCCATTTCGGGTGCCCTAATGTCAGTCACTTTATCTGTAAAATGAGAATGATAGTTCTTACTTTGTGTGGTTCTAGTGACGATTAAAAGATCTATATAAATACGCAGCACTTTCCAGGCTATATAGCAGTACATGTTGAATATCCACTATCTGAAATGCTTGAGGCCAGAGGTGTTGTGGAATATTCAGACACACACAGTTAGATATCTCGGGGTGTCACTCAAGTGCAAACACAAAATTCCTTTGCGATACGTGTATGTCCTGAAGGTAAATTTGTACAATATTTTAATAATTTTAAATATGTTAACCATGTTTCATGGAATGGACTTATCTATTTGGGCTATCATGTCACTGCTCAAAAAGTTTTAGATTTTCTCATATTTTGGATTTTTAATTATATATGTTCAACCTATAGTACTTAGTAAACTTTAAGTACTATCATTATAGCACATAAATGCATCAGACAGTTCATCTCCCCTCCTTACCTACAGGACATCCGTTACATCGCATGTAATCTGTGAAATGGATTTTTCCTTAAAGGGAGTCCCTCTGTTACAATCCTGCGGAGCCCATCTCTCCTCTCACCGCTTGCACAAAGCTCGTCATGCTCTTCCTCGGCACTGCCCCCTTTGCAGGTCCCACAGGCCCCCCTCCTGGGGCCGCTCCTAGACCTGGGTCTCCCTGACAGACAGGAGGTGGTGTCCGCTGCACCTGCTCCTCCACTCCTTCCAGCCGGCCTTGCAGCTCTCGTGGTCCCTTCCCAGCCTCGGCACCCCGGGCAGCCAGGGGTCAGTCGGCCAGGTCAGAGTCACAGGCTCTCCCTGAGTCACTCAGCAGTCACGAGACCCCAGTGTGTGCGTCGAGGGAGAAGACGGGCCGTGGAGAACCGCGCACACTGTCGGTCTCTGGCTTTAAGCTTCTCCTAAGACAAAGGAAAATTGTCTCATGCTTGGCAGAGACGTGTTTCCTTTGAAATCTCCCCTCAGTGGGGATCTGAAGCAAGCTGTGAGTCTCTGGATGGCCACCTCTCCGAATCGTAATATTTTATGAATGAATTTAACAGGTGGCCGGTACAGCCCCCATTTCATTACAGAGGAAGTGGGGGACCGTGGGGGCTGCTGGCTTCACTGAGTCACACAGCCAGGTCCCAGCACAGCTGGGACCTCCGTCCTGCTCATGTGTTTTTCTAGTAGCTCCAGCTATTTTCTTCCAGAGGCGAAGACATTTGGGGATTATGTCATGCTTGTTCCTTTCAATAGCACAATCCAAGCAAGTCCATCGTACACAGACTACTGACAAAGAGTATCTTCCCCCACTGAGCTCTCCCCTTTCTTAACAAGCAAGCCTCTTACATTTAACCTGCTTATCTCGAAATTGAATTCACATACCTAGAAACACGTCCACAATTAGGATGGGATTAACGCAAACCCAAAACTCTTACTTTTTACCTGTGAAACTTACTTTCAGGGTCCTGAATAAGGATAAGGGAAAAAATCCAAGATGTTCAGCTTTCACCCATGTGCGGTGCATGTGTACAAGTGTTTGTCCTGACAGAATAGGACAAGTCACAATTATGTATTGGTTAAGTCCCTGCAAAGAAGCAAAGGGCTGACCCTGAGAAGAATTCCTGCCCTCACCACCTTCCACTGGTCAAGCTGGGCTCTATGAGGATGAAGTCCGATCCTGGAAGCTCTGTTTTAGATGTCATTATATCTGAGCACAGGCTGGGAATTTAGCTCAGTGGCACAGTGGCTGCCTGGCAAGTGGGAGGTGCTGAATTTGATTCCTGGTACCAAAAAAAAAGTTATCTGAGCACAGATTATCAGAAAATTGCATTTATCTAGATTTTGGTTAAATATAAGGGTTATAATAAAAAGGAAGAGTATATCATGTCGATCTAGTCCAATCCCTGCACACTCTGACCTAGTCAGCCTACTGTTTGTCAGCTGTAAACTGACTGATGCCTTAGTACTTCATACTAAGCAGTAGTTGACTGATAAATCCTCACTCATGCTACTGAGCAAACAATAGAACACAGAGTTGCTATGAGGCTTGGTCTGGAAAATCTTTATATTCTCTACATACCTACTAACATTTGATATAGCTTAGAATGAACACAAAATATAAGCATAAAATAAAGGAGGTAACAGTTGTGATGGTTTATCTCTAGAAGGCCCCGAGAGCTCTTAGGGGTAGGACTTTTGGACAGTGATGGGAGTAGAGCCGCTGACCGCTGGCTTGCTCTTCGGGGCTGGGGCCTGGTCACTGGGGCGGGCCTTGGGAGGGTTTACCTCCCGCCCGGGCTCCTCCCTCACTGTAAGCCGAAACAGACCCTTCCTCCTTTAAGTTGCGGGTGTCCACTGCTGTGTCTCGGCGGGGAGAAAGGGACCGAGACCCAAGGAAAGGAAGGCGGGTGATTTTACACGAAGCTTGCGGGCAGGCAGAGGCCACAGCTGAACACAAATCATAGCACAAACAGCAGCGAGGAAACTAAGGTCCTTCCCTTTACACCTTTACTGCTGCCTAGATCGCTCTTGGTTGATCTCATTTCATTCCCTTCGGTTCATATATTTTGAACCAAGGAGAATCATATATGTAAAAGGGCTTCCTGCGCTGCCTGTTTATAAGCCCAGACTGTCTAAACTAACGTAATAAAATGACATTATGGCCACATTCAAGGCCACACTCACTCATCCAAAGCCACAGGGAACAGAACTGAAAAGTACTCAGTGTCTGAAGACCCTTCCAGTTATAGAGAACCTGTATTATACATCATAATAGGAGCGGAAGGGCGGTGATCCTTTCCTCATCATGAAGTCGCAGCTGACGCCACTGTAACAAAAGACAGGTAGACAGGAGAAAATTTCAATCACAACTTTACATGGCGGGAGAGCTTTCCGATCGAAGACCCAAAGGCTTAGTATGAACTTTTTTTTCAGTACTAGGGGGTTGAACTCAGGGCCTTTTCATAGAGCTACATCTCTTACCGTTTTTCATTTTGAAAGGCTCTAAGTTGCTAAATTGCTCAGGCAGACTTCAAACTTGCCATCCTCCTGCCTCAGCCTCCCAAACCACTGGGATCACAGGCACGTACCACCGTGACTAGCTATTTGTCAGGCTTCAGTTCAATGAAACGTAGACAGCTGTGTGGACCTGTGATGGGATAAAAAGGATATAAACTCAAGGAAAGAGGTTTAGTGGGGAAACCAGCAAGACCTGTCTTTTCAGATTCTTTTTGGACTCGGTTGTAACATTTCCTCCGCTCTGGAGTGAGAGGTCTCATCGGTCACAATCAAACAAGGTAGCTCAGAGAATTCCTGCATGGCCAGCTCTATGCAGAGAGGTGTGGGGAAAGTTAGGGTAGTGTCTTTAGGCTTTATGGCTTACCTTGGGGAAAATTTGTCCTGGTTTCCAAGAGCTGTCTTGCACGAGAGGAACTCTAGCTTCTGCGTACTGATGATCTCCAGGGAGGATGAGGGGAGAGGCTGGAGAACAGGAGAAGATCAGAGAAAAACTTTTAGCTCTGAGGCTGCTTCTGAGACCTTCGCTTGGGGACATCACCTTCTGAGCCTCAACATCTGTTATGTGCCATCTCTACAAGTCTGAGACCGTACCCCACTTCTAACACAAAATGAAAGACAAGGTCAGACCTGCTGGTCTAGAAGACGTCTTTAAATATATTCACATCAGTCCATCCCAAACTTTTCATCACTGGAGCCTGTCAAAAATGTATTTTTAAAAAGCTCTTTTCAGAGCTATTCGTATTTGAGAATAATGAGTAAAAAGGGCTGTGTACCTGTGCAAGGCTTGCACACACAGAAACACACACACAAGTCAATAACTGCACAAAGGAAGTATAAGTAGTAAAAGCTTTGCCGTTTTGTAAAATATTCATTTGACCTGGAACAAATTGTGCCCACCTTGGCTAATTTTGCACCCACAAAAAAATGAGAGTAAGTGTGGAATTAACCAAGAGAAAACTGTGACTCGGGGTTGTAAACACACTTTGAAGCACTCTCAGTAGATGAGCAAAGCCACAAGGTTAGGAGACCCGAGCACCATCACAGCCTTGCTGCTGACTTTCCCTGTGACCCCAGGAAAGTCACATTATTTTCCTGGTCCTCAAATTTCCTTTTTGTAAAGTGAGATTGTAACAGATAGTCTCTAAGGCCCTTTCCAGTTCTATAATCTGTGCTTTGAATTTTTTTTTTTATTTTCTCGTGTCAGCCAACATGTTTAACCTTTTAAAATTAATAACCAATAATAACATGTGTTAAATCATCTCTTGGTCTAGTGTGGCTATTGTTCACACAATTATGTATGTTCATCACCCTTGAGTCATTGCATCGCAAGAGGTATGGGCCAGCCATTTCTTTCCCATTTCTAAATATAGTATTTTTACATCCAAGGAGCATGAACAAGCAAGCCTGCTAGTAAGAACACGTGGCGTGTTCTGACATTCCAGCTCCCTGCAGCTGGAATTTGTGAACCTCTTCGTGTTATTTTCATGCCCCAGTGCCTTTAAAACAATAGCAGCAAGTGCCACAGGACTACTTCTTAACTCTGGAAATATTTGTGGGTAACGTTGCCGAAGTGTGAGCCAGATCCACTAACTGCACACTGCCGATGGCAGCATCACGGTCACCTTGCTTTGCTAATTTTCCTCTTTGAAACTTGCCCTCCTAAGAAAACACGCTGAAAAGAAATCGCTTTGAAACATTATCTTGGACATGGAAATTAGCTCCCCGGAGCTAGAGAGCGCAGACTCGCACTTACGGCCTTTTTGTGCTATGCCTTTATTGTAACGGCACAATGTCAGTTTCTAAAAACTGAGTTTTGGAGTAGCCTGGTGGTAGAGTATGGTACACTGAGTTTCTGTGAAAAGCACTTGCCAGTTTTGAATCTAACTGAATCTGTGGAACTCAAGGAGACAATCACTGTATCTTCCTTCCAGTGTCCTTCTGAAGCCAGTGCAAGTTCCAAGTTTCTAATGACCTTGAAAGAGGCTTTGTGTTCATGTCAGCTCTTTGGCTACAAAGAGTAGAATGAGAATCTAGGTCAGTAGTGGTCACTTTCAAAATTGTTGCTATGTATATTCCGCCATGACTTATAGTTTTGCTAGTCCAGACTCCCTCCTTATCTGAAAATATGTCTCTAATACTGTACACACAAACGCACCCAGTAACTTCCCCATCCTCTGCTCAAAACTGGCGACTTACGCCACTATAATTACTTAGTTAATTAAAGTGCTAAAAAGATCAAATATTGTACATTTTATTTTATATAGTTTTTGGCCAGGTCTTCCACATGCCAGCTGGATTTTATACTGTGTAATATGTATACAGTCAGCTCACCATGTTTATATGTTCTGTCTATGTGGATTCAACCGACAGATAGAAAGTATTCAGAAAAAAGTTTCTCTCTGCCCATGTACATCTTGTTTCCCCTAAACAAGAGTATCACAACTATTTGTATAACATTTATATTGGATGAGATGGTAGAAGTTATCTAGAAATGTTTTAAAGTATATAGGAGGATATGCATCAGTTATATGCAAACACTGTGCCATCTTATGGGTCTTGCACACCCACGGATTGATACCCTCAAAGGTCCTAAACCCATTCTCCTTTATACAGAGAGGTGACTATACTTTCTTCTGTACTCTTGTTGCTCATTAAGTTCAAAATGGAAGTTAGGAAAAAAATGTAAGAAGAGAACAGTTTATATTTTCCCCCTTTCAACTCATGTCCCACGCTCTCCCCTAAATTTTTATACTGCCTCAAATGATAGTCTGAATTTAACACATCAGAACATGTATATTTATGACTATAGAGACACAAGTTGATGTCCAGAATATTCAAATGCATATTGTTGTGGGACTCTGCCTGTCGTTTATCTAGCCCCGGTTAGTTGAAGAACTTGTGTTCTAATATTTGTAAGAAATGTTTTTATAGTTATGCTTATACTTTTTGGACACTGCAACTAATTTCATAACCCAGGAAGCTTTTCTAGACTTCTTTTAAAAGTATCTGTTTCTATTTCTATTTATTTCTCTACTTTTTTAAGTGAGAGTCCCATTTTATTAATATCTGCCAAAGTTCAATGAAAAAAGTTCCTCTGTAACTTCTCCACCATTCTGTTCTAAGTGCATAGCCTTGAAAATACAAGAAAAATTATATGCATTTATGGTCACAATAAAATATGTCGTGACATATTTTTATAAGTTCAGAGATTTAAATGAGAAGATGGAGAGAAAGCAATTTCCTTCCTCCTAACCCTGCTCCTGACCTAACACGCGCTCATACAGTCCCCTGAAAATATTTATTGGGAATGCACATTAATGCTCCCATGTCTCTGTATCATATCCCTCAGCTACCTCCCAACACTTTTTTATTCTACCCATTGGCCTGCCCGCTAGTAGGAAATAAAGGAGAATCAGGCGTTGACCATCAAGGACAGATGGAAGCAAGGCTAAAACATAGAAGGAGGTAGGTGCAGAGAGTTTAAGCAGGGGGGCTTTTGTGATACAAACTCCAGAGTAGCATTTACACTTGAAGGAGACAAAAAAGAACCTTTTTCAGCACTTCTATGCCTTTCCTCTCTCCCCTACAAATTTGAACTGTTAGTTTTTTGACACGAGTTTTCTCATTAAAAAAGAACCAAATAAGCAACCATGAATAAGATCTAACCTAGATTATTTGTAGGATCCAGCCTGGATTATTTGTTTTTATGTTGGGCTAATAGATCTTATCGTGCTTAGCTGTAATTATAGTTGTTTGATGATTTTGATGAAAAAATTGTGTGTTGTTAATAATTTATAGTACTTCCAGGGTATATTCAGACAACAATAGCGGACCTAGGGTATGGTGTGGGGTTTTCTTGTCACTGCTATTGTTGGGTTTGTGAGATGGGGTTTCCCTTTGTAGTTCAGGATGGCCTCCAACTTGTGGCAGTACCCTGCCTCAGCCTCCCAAGTGCTAGGATTGTAGGTATGCACCACAACACCTAGTTGGTATGCTTCTACGTACTATGCACTTTCATATATTCTAATACTTTATATATATTAAATTAATAGTCACAGTAGCTGTATTGACATCTTTGCTTTGTAGACAAAGACATAGAGACATTAGAATGTTAAATAACTTGTCCAAGGTCATCAAACTCATCAATGGCTTAGCTAAGGTCATATATATCTAAAAGGAATTTTCACTAACTTGAAAGACCTATGAAAATAGATAATTATGCAGCTGAACAAATAAGTAACAATATATTTCATTGGATGGAAGTTGGCTTCATATTTAATTAATCACCCTATATTTTATTAACTCTTTTGGAATTTATGAGGGAGGAGTTGAAGTACTCAGATAAAACAAAATTCAAACACATAATGAATAACTACTCATGAAACAAGCATTTCATGTCCTTAACTACCCTAATGAGTAAAATATTTTTGTTTAAGCAAAAACATAAAAATATTATTTTCTTATATTGAGACAAGGCTAGTTGAATGTGCCGATGCTCCAGCAAAATTTGCAAAAATTTATGTGTGAGAGTGAATATTATATATTAAAAGAAGCTATGTTATGTTCTCTAATGCTGAAAATATTTATTGGGAATGCACATTAATGCTCCCATGTCTCTGGTGAGCGGTATATTAAAATTGCAGCCCTTCCTGACTTTACACTGAGAATTAAACTACATGTGTTATTTAGCTCCAATCTTACCACCACCTCAGTTGTTATGTTTGTAAACTTACACCTCCTGGTTCATTTTATAGGATGCAATTAAATCGATAGCTGCTAAAGGTTGTGACACCATAATATATTTTAACATGGTAGTTTGATTTAAGGCCATTGACCTATTTGCTCAAAAGCCTGAAGATTGAAAGTTACGGTCAGACATTTAAAAAGGTGGGGTGCTGTAAAATTGGATTGCAAAAATTATAGTGGTCTATATCCCCCTCACAAAGTTTTGGGCTTAGTATTTATTGTTTTGAGAAGCTAAAATATCTTGCATAAAACCTCATGACATTAGTTCTCTCTACAAAATCAAATAAAATCACTGTACCAAGCCTCTGGTTAATGCTTTAGGTATAGTATTGGAATAGAAACACTACCATGATTTAAGTTTTTAAAAAATACCTTGAGAAATGCAGTAGTTTAAAGCAGTTAGGAGTAATAGTATGAATAAAATATAAACAAATACAACGAATTCCACAAAACATTTAAGACCTATTGTGGACATTACTCCACCTCTGTCCCAAAATTCATTTTGGTATCAAATAATTTAGGGACATATAATGTTTCCTTAGAGTTTTCTTTTTTAAACAAATCATCTTGGTAATTTTCATATGTTAATTGTCTGTGAATCTCCAAGAATGAATATAGCGCATAGCATTTCCTAACATGTTTGACTATAAAAACTCGTTCACAGAACATCTTGGAAGGCTCAGATTCCACAGAAATCTTTTAGGGATTTTTGAATCAGAAACGAGATTCTTGCCACAAATATATGTGCTGACTTCTGTGCCAAGGTACGCCCAAGCTCTTTGGGCTCCCTTCTCCACGGATTTCCACTCGATGCTCAGCCCCTGAAAGAGAAAGGTAGCGCCACGCGCATTTCATCCCCAACCTAGCGCGCTGCTGACACACAGTAAGGACTCGGTCAATATTTGTTAAAATTCTCTGTTTGAGATTTTGTTATTAAGCAAATTCTCACGGCCCCGCCCCACCATTTTCTCTTGTTCCAGCTCCCTAAAGCTGAACCCATTGCTTCAGTGTTTAACTCTGGACATTTCTAGTGCCTGATTTAACTTTCTCAGGACAGAAATCATAACACAAGGTCCAAACAACATCCTACTACTCAACATGTGCTTGACAGACAAGACCTGGTTGCCAGGACTCTGAATTAGGTGCATATGACAAGACCAAATATATTCTCTCCGTCCCTTCTGTGTGGACACAGCGCCGAGATCTGGCTGTCTTCCATAAATTCTCATTCTTTCTTTTACATGAAGTGTTACAAATACTTCAGAAATTTTAAAAGAATGACTTTTAAAACGTACTAAAGTTTCAACGTACTCAATCTGTGGGCTGCCGAACTGTTCACATGATGAGCAAAACTTAATGGTGCACCTGAGACCGTCTCGTTTCTCTCCTGACCCCATTCCTGTTCTTCCATTCTTAAAAAGTAACTGCTACTCTCACGCAGGCAGTATGAACCTATGTTTTAGTACCTTTGTGAATGTCTTGCAGCCACACAAAGAGCAAAATAGTCTCTCGTAGTATTAGTACGCACAAGTAATAGCACTTAGGCATACCATTCTTTGACCTGCTTTCACTCAACGTTGTACTTTCAAGACATATCCATGTGGCAGGTGTAGTTCTGGCTCATTCATATTAACTTCTACGTAGAATTCCACTGTCTGCCCGTGCCCCCATGTTTAACCCAGTCTCCGGTTGAGGAACATCAGGTGTGCTGTGTTGTATTTTTAGGTGAGTTGGGACGGCAGCAGCAGCATTGAATGCTGGCTTCCTACAGCTGCAGCTGGCCCATTATCCAGACACCCTTTGGGTGAGAGGAGCTGTCTTTCTTAGAGGCAACTCCTCCCCATCCCCACACACCCAGGTCAGTTACACGAGAAACCCAAAATATGAATAAACAGCAAAGTAAAAGATGATAGGGGCAAGGAAACAGAACTTTCTGAATAGGAATAGGATCAAAAGGTGAGGGAGGGGAGGGAAAGAGGATGAAAAAAGAATTGAGATGAATGTGATCATTATGCATATCTAAACTGTACCAGTAAACTTAATGAAAAAATAATTGAGATGTGTTATATACGTGTACCAGCATTTCACGTGGAAGGTAATCATTATGTACTACAAATATGCACTAATAAAATTTTAAAACTGGGAAAAATAAATATACCAGGTACGGCCTGGGGGAGCAGGTTGACCATAACGAGGAAGCAGGAGGGATGTTTGAGGGGACAGATAGAACTCTTCTTTGTCTTGATCATAGTAGTCTCACGAATCTCTGCTTTTTTCAGAACTCATAAAGCTTACACCAAGAAAGTGAATTTCACTGCATATAAGATGAAACATAAGTTTTAAAATGAAAAATAAAGAGAATAATGGCTGAGTCTCAGGAAACTGTGGGTTAACTAAGATCCTTCAAGCTCACTTTAGAGTAGCTCTGCAATTTACATCTTTTACCAACCTGCTGGGACCAGTGAGGTGGCCCAGCCAGGTTCTCCTCACGGCAATGATACCCACACACAGAAACATGCAAAACTTATAATCATAGCCTAGGTTAAAAATGTACATTATTCCGTGAGTTGCTGCAGGAAACCATGTAGCTGATTCTAGAACCAAGATCTGGGAAACACACTGAATCCTTTGTGGGAGTTACAGCATGTGACATTGTGTTCTCCCAAAGGGATAGAGAATTTGGGGTTGAACAATGCAATTGACCACAATGTCTTTTTTGTACTATCTTTTTATTACATTTTTAATTTTCATTTTTAATTGAAAAATAATTGTTGAATATATTTATGAGGTATAATATGATGTTTTTATATAGCTACAATGTGGAATGATTAAATCAGGCTAAAAAATCGTCACCTCTGGGCTGGGGATTTAGCTCAGCGGCACAGCGCCTGCCTGGCAAGCGTGAGCTCGTGAGTTCAATTCCTGGTACCAGAAAACAACAACAACAACAAAAATCATCACCTCATATACTTATGTGTGTCATGATAACACTTAAAATCTACACTTTTGACAACTTCTATCTATTTAGTGGTACTTTAATCTGTTATAGAAATCTAAATTGATTGTTATCTTACTTTAACGTCTAAAATTGGGTTCCACTCTTTCCTGACATCTAATTTTCCTATGAGAAAACTGCTCTCACTGCAACTGCCATTTCTTTTAGATTACCTTCTCTGACTCTCTGGATAGCTAGGATCTTCTGCTTGGTTTTGGGGAGTCTGGATTTGGATTTGTTTGGATTTTTCTCACTCAGATCTCAGTATATTTTGTCAAACTAAGGATTTTTGTCTTACTTCATGTCTAAAGTTTGTAATCCTATAATTCCTTTCTTGTTCCTTCTGTTGCAGAATTCAAGAGTCCAGAGAGACTGAGGGACAAATGAAGGACTGAATTATTTTAGGTGTACAAGGACCCTGCGGACACATGTCCAAAGGCTGAGCTCCAAACAAAGGAAGGACTCTCATTTTATATATGTTGCTGAGGGGGTTGGTAACCGCATGAAACTTGTGAGTGGGCAAGTTTACAGAAGTAAAACAAAGGCAATTTGTTAAACTGTGACAGTTTTACAATAATATATCTTGGTGGCCTTGGTCAGGAAAAACAGGATGTTATGGGAACAGGAGGTTATAAAACCTTACTTACAGGGACAAAAGTTACTGATTTTATCTGTAATACAGTAAAGAACAACAGCTGCAGGGAGGGGGAAGTAAACATGTTTTTCTTTTTTAAGTCTTGCCTCACTTTCACTTTGTAATTCTGGAAGATCCTGTGCTGGACTTTCTAATTCTGTTCATCTCTCTTCAACACCTTTCTCTACCTCTTTATCTTTATGTACTGCATTTCGATGGACATTTTTTCAAAATAACCCCCCAGTCCACTTCTCCTCTCTTGGGCTGTGTCTAATCTGCTCTTTAACATGTTCATTGGCTTTTCATTTCACTCACTGTATGTGCTAGACTATGCCTTTTCTCTTTCCACACTACTGTTTATTATTATGTTTTTATTTTCCCTTTTTATCCCCTTAAGCTTTTTAAAATTTGTTTTGTTTTGTTTTCTTTTTCTGGTACCAGGAATCGAACTCACAACCTTGTGCTTACCAGGCAGGTGCTGTGCTGCTGAGCTAAATCCCCAGCCCCGCCCTTAAACTTTTTAATGTGTTCATTGTGTTTCAGATTATTCTAAAATCTGCAGATCCTGGGGTACAAATTCTCCTTCTTTCTGCAGCTTCTCCCTCTCCTTCAGTTTTGTTTTCTAATTTTCTTTAAATTCCCTGTTCTCTACGCTGTGGGACAATCCTTCTGAGCTGTTCCACTCTTGTTTCTTCCTTCCAGAGCCCTGGGAGGTTCGTGAGCTCAAGTGTGCTATCGGTGTTAATGTCTCAATGTAGGATTCCCGCACCCCAGAAGGGGTGTAAATTCAGAACTCACACCTGCTCTGTGCCGACTAGGGTTTCCAATTTCTTGCTGCCTTCTTTATCCGACTTACCCAGGTAGAGTTTCTGTTTCATACAAGACTTTGGTTTACGTGGCAGCCTCTATCCCAACATTTGAGTCATGCAGGTCTGATTTGGACTCTAGTCCTGGCCCCCAAGCCCCTTCTGCTTGCAAATCTGACTTCACGTTCCCTCTTCATTTTGGGAAATGGAAATTTTTACTTTATCTCTTTCAGATCTGGTTACCTGCTTTTTAAAAATGGGCGTATTTTTTAATATTTCTATTTGAAGCAAGAGATAGTTGCTTCTCCCATCATCTTGTTTCACCCTGATGACAGAAATCTTTCTTTGCTTTCGTTCTGCTGTGTAGGTCTCATTCAGGGTTCTTATTTAATCTCCACCTGTCTTTAGGACTGGGACTTTAAAACCAGCCAGCATCTATGAGCCCTAATACTTCCTCCTAGCCTTCCTCCCCGAGGTTGGACGTGCCAGTCACAAGCACCACTATACAAACATCTTCCAAATCAGCCCCGCTCTCTGTGAACTCCCACTTCCAAAGTCAGGCTGGACTGTGACCATGTTGGGATGCCAAGCTCACTGGCCTCACTCAAGGCCATCTCTCCATCTGTTCCTTAACTGTGAGTTGTACCTGTCAAGTGAATCACTGCTGGATGGTGGGCCAGACCTCAGCAGTCTACTCCTGCACTCACGGAAATCCTACCAAGGATACAACAAGACTAAACAAACAAGAGTTGCTGAATAAACATTTCCAGTGCCCAGCCATTCCTAAAACTCTACCTCGAGGGCAAAGAAAAGAAGCATATTTTGAGAAAGGAAGTTCACATCCAACATTTATTCAGATAATCAATTCCTTAGTTATGTGCTGAAGTCATTACACATTCATCCCAGTTTCTAACTGTACAATGGTTATTGACATTCAGAAAGATCAATGTCTCAGACACTGGGAATTTTCATTGGCCGAGGCAAGATTAATGCACTTTTTGTATTTACTGTGACAGAAAGGACTCTGAATACATTTTTTAAAGATTTTCAGTAGGAATTGAAAATGAAACATTTTATCTTAAGTTAAAAAGAAAAATGCAATTAAACAAAACAGAATGTTACCCAAATATTTTCATCAGTTAAGGCATTTCTAGCTAACGCCTCTATTAAGGTAGAGTATCTTTTAACGAAATTTTTCTGTTTCCTGAACTTGTTTCCCATAGATATTTTAAAGCTAGATTATAAATTTAATTCACCTTGTGAAAACTTGCAGTAAATATTTTCTTTTGACGTGGCTTTAAGAAAATCAATAATGCAATTTTTAAGTTGATTTTTAAGAATATTGTAATCAATACTGAGATAGGTACTACTGAAAAAAAGATTTTATTTTGAGTTGTAAGAAAAGAAAGAAGAATATAAGTAATTCCAAATACTATTTTTATTGGATGTTATGAATTTTTTTAAAAGGAACTTACATACCCAATAATTAACACAAATGAGTAAACCCACCCCCTACCTCTTTCCCCCAGCAGTTTCCCCCCAGTTTCCTCAGAAACTTTTGTTTGCTTGTGTATGTGTCCTACTATTCATTTCAACTGTCCCATGTCTGGTAATTTTCTTAAGAAAATCCCCTAAAATACTTTCTAACAAAGAAGTCCTTTGTATATGCTATACCATGTTTCTTATTTGATAATTTTTTTAAATTAATTTTTAGCAACATTAAATGGGGAAATTTTCCATGATTAGAATTCTTTAAATTCTAGTACTAAATATAACCTATCTGTATTTCTCAGCACTGATTTACATAATATTAAATATTTCTATACGCAAATTAAGATGTCTGGAGATAGGATTTGTATAGGATGCAACTAAAACATGAAATAAGGCCTATGTCATAAATAGAAATCTATATGGCTCTTGAAGATGCATAGAGGAAAATAGTGTATTCTCTTAATACTGCATAGGTAATTAACAAGGCATTTGTAAAAATATGCCTATATTCATTAAAATTCATTGGCCTAATTATTCTTTCCCCACATCTCTGGATTGGAAATGTAACTTGTTTTTATGATTTGATAGACTATATTTGCAGATCCTTTTCTTTAATGAACCAGGCAGAATGTTGCAAAAAGTGTATAAATAGGCTTTGCTCTTAACTGGGACATTTCTAATACTCAAATAGGTTTAGATTTGCGTAGCGAAATAGACTTATTTGGTCTTCCCTTAGAAGGCAGTTTTTATGGTAGCTTCTGTTAATCACAGTTTTTGTTTATGATTAAATTTCTGAGTTTAAGTTGCTTGCACCAATCTCAGTCTCTCAGGCTTTTCAGGCTGTTGGTTACCAAGACGGCATGATTCCACTCCTAAATTAGGGAGTTATCTCCCTCATTCTTTTTCCTATTCTAATGAATGTTCCCACTATATAAAAAGACATTTCTTTATCTGAACTTTGCATATCACAGTGTAAGGTTTTGTTAAAACTAACTTCCTTTCAAAGGTCTTTTTCCTCTTTTCTTTAAATGCAATCAGAATTCGAATAGGGGCTAGTAAGTTTTAAACATTTCACAGAAATTGTCCATTTAATTTTTCAGTGTTTTTTGAACTTACAGATCAAATGTTCCTTCATCTTAGAGTGGTGATAAAGTGCTATTCCATGAGGTTCTCTTGTCACTTGTGAATGGAGAGTCTTAAAAAAAAGAAGCCGTTTGATAAAGTGACACAGCTCGGGCATTGGAGCCGCACAGACCTGGCTTCAGATCTGTACTGTGAGAGCTGATTAACTCTCTGAGACTCATGTTCTTCCAATGGGGACGATTCTGAGCTCTTAGAATTAAGGGAGATAAGATGAAGTCAGCACTGTCACTAGTTCTTTTCTCTATTAGGACTTGGAGATGTGCATATTTTCTGTGTCTGACAAGAATAACGGACCACTACACATGATCAGTCTGTCTTCTAAAACAGTAGCATGTCTCCCATTTATTCTGGCTGGTTACTCCCTAGCAACCGGAGCTGTCAGGAGCAGATGGAGACAGTTTGTAATACAAACCAAGAGAAAAAAAAGCGGATCCTGATGAGCCTCACCTTAAATTAGTTCATTTCAGTTAATGAAGCACCGAGCAATGGCTCAGATCCATGTGGCCCCCCCAAAGGGGTATCTGCACCTCGAAGAACAAGCGGGAAACGAACCCCAAAGGCCTCCTGCCTCTCTAAAAAAGGAAAGATGGCTCAGAAGAACTCTGGTCTGCTCTGACTCCATTGTCCTCTCTTTGACAGGAAACGACTCTAGGTCAATGAGATTTTTCCAGAAAAGGAGGAAGTTCTTTTTTTGAAGGTCCTAAAAATGTTTGTGTGTGTATTTATTTATTTTTAGTTTACTAGTTCGCATGTGTGGCACACAACGCTCGCGTCCCTGTGTGCAGCTGGAACCTGTGCGGGACACACCTTCATTCCTTTGTCCATCCCCTTTCCCTCCCTCCTCTCCCCGTCCACCCAGCCCTTGATCCCCTTCCTCTTTCCTTTCTTCTTTTTTCGGTACATATTTGCAGTAAGTAATGTTTACGTCCCTCGTGTGGAATTGGCCTGTGTCAGAACACATCTTTATCCCTCTCTTCCTCGCCTTTCCTTCCCCTCCCCCGCCACACCTCTAGATCCCCTTCCTTTTTTCATACATGTTTGCAGTACATGATGTTTACATTCCTTGGGTGGAGCTGGTACATGTACAGAGCACAGCCCAATTCCTTTTTTTAAAAATCTGCCCTTTTTAAGGCTTTAAGCCTTGGACCCTGGCCCAGGAGTTCTCTAGAAATTTAGAGAGCACCACAAAGCATGTATACAAGGTTGGCTTACCTCGGGTGATGTGATCTCAATTTCCAAGTGTCCTCACCCCTGCCCACTGCCACCCTGACTCTAGCCAGCTACATCAGCTAAGCCAGTGCTTTTGTATGCGCCTGTCTTCCAGTCCCTGCCTGCCTTCTACCGGCTTTCCGGCCCCAGACTGCTTGTCTCACCTCACCGCATCTGTTATGTTCTCACTACAATTTTGGTGATATTCTAATTTGACCATTCCCTTAAATATCAGTGTTAATCTTCTCTTAACTAACCCAATCTAGGTTTCTAGCCCTCCTGTTCCAATCTATTGTCTTCTCCAGCTCCAAGGTGATAACGTTTCCTCAAGAAAAATAGTATTAAAAATGCTTGCCTTCCCAGGATTTCTGAGAATGTTAGCTACTTTAGCAAAATTTTTCAAACACACATCATCAATGAATATTGTCATAAAAGTAAGTTCTAGCTGGGAATATACCTCAGTGGTAGAGCACTTGCCTGGCATGTGTGAACCCTGTGTTTGACCCCAGCCCTGGAAATTTGAAAAGTGAAATTAAATTATGTAAATTATTTAAAGAATTCTACCTTTAGAGACTCTCAAGTTCTGTAAGACAGTCATCACTGATATAATCCTATGGGTCAGTGATTCGCAGAGGACGGCATGTGGCCACTGGTGGGTGAGCAGTGATTTCCCCACATGGATCAAGAAAGAACAAAAATCCCTTCTTAAAAGTCCTTCACAAAAGAATGTGAGCTCCCATAAATTTTCCCTTGTGTATATGAGTGTACAAGAGCCAATTTCTAAATCCTACTATCTTAGCCAAGTTCTACAGAAAGGAGAGACAGAGACGAGAGATATGCTTTACTATTTTATTCTAGAATTAAGAGTACAATCCCACAAAGCATGAGACTGCTAGAAAGAACCAAAAAAAAAAGAAAGTGAAAACATGGTAACTAAGGCCACGTTAGGTATTTATTATGTCATCTGCTTCCCTCCACCATGCGTTGCGGATTCCCTCATACATGGATACCATTTTGACTGATCTGCCCAGTGGGTAACACAGACCTTCGTCTCTGAGGGTCCTAGGCTCTTCTATTGTCTTCTTCTTAATGATTCATGAATGCCACCATCACCCATTTTTCATTATCACTGGACGCAAAAGCACCAAGCGATGCCCTAGAAAATCCACTATCTCCAAGCGTATTTTTCTCCCTGCCGCTATTGAGGGCAGACACTGAGATCCTCACGATAATCAAGGACGATCCTCTTCACTATACCACAGTCTCATTTCTTTGTCTAAAGTGATCAGACGATACGTGCAGCTTCAAGTTGAAGTAAAGGTTCACTGTGTCATCTGATGATGAGAAATTACCCTGAAAACCTGAACTTCTAAAATGGTAGAACCTAAGTTATGGGCTCAGAAAATGTAACTTCCAGTGTGTTGCTGGAAGTGACAGCGAGAAAATCCCACTTTGACCCCTTGGCCCCTGCCTCTGCACACTCTAGCTATTGAGGACGTACATGACACCTCGACTAGCGACTTGGCACGTATGCAACAACTTGAAGGCCAGTGCTGTCATCCATACGGAGGTGTGCTGGGTCAGCCCTTAGCGGAGCTTCTAATAAGCTATTCTGTGAGGCCAGCTATTTCTGGGTGATAGAGTATATATGGTGCTCATGAAACCCACCACTCTGTGCTCCCTATTGCAACGCCTTTGCCCTAAAATGAAAACACTGATGTTAAGTAATATCATAATGATAGTCTGTATTAGCTGCCTAAAATGCCTTAG
The DNA here is from genome assembly GCF_000276665.1 of Chinchilla lanigera. NCBI lineage: Eukaryota > Metazoa > Chordata > Mammalia > Rodentia > Chinchillidae > Chinchilla > Chinchilla lanigera. Next base: position 22,383,155 of record NW_004955432.1, read on the forward strand.
CAAAGTAGCAGAAACCACGTTTAAAGGATGGTGTTAGGGTTTGTGTCTAGATGTCCCCCCAAAGCCTCATGCAGTCAAGGGTGTGAGCTTCTAGAGTCTGTGACTGACTCATTGTCTCTGGGTGTGAGTACCACGCCTTCCCTAGGGCGGGTAGCCTGCATACAGTACGAGGGACAGAAAGAGTCTTCTCTCATGCTCCTCCCTTTTTGCTCTTGCTGCTTTTGCTGTCTTCTGCGGCCATGAACAGTCGCCCCTCTGCCATGCCATCCTGCCTTGATGCTAGCTGAGTATGGACTGAAACCTCCACAAACTGTGAGCCAAAGAAACCTTTCTTTCCTTTAATTTGAGTGTCAGGTGTTTTTGTCTCACCAGTGAGAGAAAGTAACTAAGACAGGTGGTTTAAAGAAACAGCAAAGTATTGTCGCCCACTTCTGGAGCCCATAAGTCTGAAATCCAGGTGCTGGTAGGGCCATGCTACCTCTGAAACCTGTAAGAGACTCTTTCACTGCCTCTTCCTGGCTGCTGGTGTTTGCCAGTGGTCCTTGGTATTCCTTGGTTCACAGCTGTATCACTCCAAACTCTGCCTTTGTCATTAGATGGCATTCTCTCTGTGTATCTTTCTGTGCCTTCTCCTCTTCTTATAAGGACACCAGTCGTATTCAGTTAGGGACCCACCGTACTCCTGTAGGACTTTATCTTAACTAATTACATCTGCAATGAACTTCTTTCCAAATAGGGTCACATTTTGTGGTACCAGGGGTTCAGAATTCGAGTCATTTTTGGAGGGACATAATTTAACCCATCAGAAATGCATGCCAAGAAATTAGGTACTCAAAATCAGATCCTGATGTTTCAAGAGTTTTAATATAATGTGTATTGCAGTTATAGGAAATGACAGTACTTAAAACTTGCAGAGAGGACCCCTAGCCTTCACACAACACCTTAAATTGACATACTAAGGCTTTTCATAATAGCTAATATACTCCACAATCTTTATTATTATCGTCATTCCACAGGCTTCTTAAACCCCAATACCTCAGCTTCAACCTTTAATTAACCACAAGCAGATATTTACGGTGATGTCTTGCTACCCAGTGTTATCACCATCCCATTCACCATCATCCGTGTGGTCTCCGTTGCTTTGATATGGGAATAACCCAGTTCCAAAATCGTATCCTGAAGTTCTGTTTTCTAGACCACTCATGTCACCAATCATGTCACCAGCCTGGGTTCTCAAGCAGAACCTGAGGCAAAAGCTTGACTCCAGCTCCTTCATCATGTAGAAGATCTCAGGGAAACAAGAGTGGAAGAAAAGAAAGAAGGGGTGTGGAAGACGGGAAAGCCAATTCCAGGACATCGTACTGTGCTATCACCCCCTAGCATGAGATGCAATTCATCGCTTGATCTCACAGGACTGTCTGCTACGAAGCTACACAAATGACTGCAGCTCAAGACAGGAACTCAGACTTTCAGAGCAGGGAAGGGATATTTTTGTCTGCTGCCTTCACCGTTAGGCAAAGTTTACCCCATAGGGTGTTAACTAGCTCCTCCTTATTCCCAGGTTGCAAATATCTGGGTGTCAGGCAGACCCTGAGGCATCACCGTCTTCACCATCAACAAGTCTTACGGTAAATGGTGAGTGACAAAAGGTCCATGATAAGGAGGAGCACCGTTCAGCTGTGCTCTCCTCAAGTCAGCTGCAGCCCTCTCCGCTGGTGTCCCTACGGCAGCAGATGGAACGACATTTAGAGACAAGTGAAAAACCCAGAGGGAGACAGGCATTTACTCCTAGCAAGAGGGTTATTAAAAGTGAAATTATTTAATCTGAGGAGAGACAAAAACACTGCATATTAATGATCTAAGATCCCTAAGCTGCTTATTTACTTGTAAACTTATTTTTACTTCTTTTTTATTTTTATTTTTTGAGACAAGGTCTCACTATATTGCCCAGGCTAGCCTAAAACTGTGCTCAAGCATTCTCCTGCCTCAGCCTCCCAAGTAACTGGTACTAATGGAATATACCACTGCACCCAGCTACCATGACTTTTTTTTTTTTTTTACTGAAGAACTTGAAATGGCTTGTCACCCAAAGCAGAGCAACATGATAGACTATAAAATAGCTGAAGCAAATGTGGAAAATACTAATATGCTAATGGTATGTTTGCCATAATTGCCATAATAGAGCTGCAAATTTGGCTGAGTTACATGGTTCAGAAAGCATGACATGTTATACAGCTCTCGTTATCAGCTGGGAGAAGCAAAGTTTTTTCTGGCAGTTAAATGCAAGAGAACTTTCTGATGTGGCACTTTATAGAGAGGAAATTGAGTGACGTAATGGGCAATGTCCTCAACACTTTACAAGGAGTGCAGGAGCTGATTTCATGTTATAATGAGGTGGGGTGGGGATGTTAATTATTTCAACAGCTGGCACTGGGACTCCTTTTAGGGAGTAAACAACTTTCCCTGAGAATGTTACTCAGGATAGAAGCAGAACCTTCTAAGGGTCTGAGAGGACTGTAAAGGCTTCATAGCATCGGGAAGACATTTTTGTATAAAGGAGGGAAAATAATTTGGAAGCCCTCAATGCAGTTCAGACATAAGCGAGTGAAGAGCTGAGATGGGAAAGGAGGAAAGGAAGGGCAGAGGCCACTAAGCAGGCCTGTCTCCCTTACCACCTGCCAACCTGGTCACCTGCCACCACCTTTGCTCTCCAGTTAAGTTTGGTGAACGTGTGATTGCTTTGGGGTATTTCGATATGTATGTAAGCTGTCATTCAGCGGAGCGGTTAGGTGAGATGAGGATGGAGCATAAAGACCGAAGCCAAGGAAAAGAGGAATTCAAGAGTTGGAAGCTACCGGATGGACAGGAAAGCTAGAAAACACAAGTTGCAGCTGCTCAAGGGCAGCTCACAAGTTTTCAGCAAATGTCCACTTTGACATCCCCTCTTTAAAGCCAAGGAGCACAATAGGACCAGTTTGACAGAGGGGGGTCTCTGAAGGTGGATGAGATACTCATTGTGAAAGAGGTGCACAACTGCCACCCTGCATCCACTTCCCCCACGTTTTAGTGATAGGACCTTTCTGCCCTCGGCTACACATGGGGTTGCAACTACAGCCACTGCCCAACAAGTGGCTGATGCGACTCAGATAGAAAGGATGTGGACAGTTTTGGTATCGCATTACTTTTATATGTGTGTAAGGTACTCGGAGCTGAACCCAGGCCCTTTACAGTGAGCCATATTCTCAGTCTTTTCATTTTTACTTTGAGACAAAGTCTCACTAAATAGCTAAGTTTCCAAGTTAGGCTGGCTGGAGCTGTCCTGTCTTAACCTCCTAGAGTGCTGGATCACATTCTCACAGGAAGTGACTGCCCTTTGACTATTTCCCCACTCCTGGAGTCTAGAATGTACATGGTCGTAGTGAGAGAGCTTTAACCTTGTGGATAAGGACAACAGTCTAGGCTATAGCTCAGCAATGACATAGAAAGAAGCTGAATTTTCTAGTGAGCCACAGCTGTCTAGCTGCCTATCCACCCACCACTTTATCCCTAACCACTCCCAAACTCGGATATTTACATGAGGAAAAACTCATTCATAGTTAGGCCACTTCTATGAGATCTTAGATAAAGCAGCCAAATCTATCCTTTTATTTAGAATGTATAATCACTTATTCATATGACTCTACTCTTTGGGTGTAGCCTTTAAGTTTATGTGGTACAAAATACTCCAAACTTAGCCAAAACTATAACTCATGAGTTCCAACAATGGTTTCACCACTGGTTTACTGCAAGCACTTCATTAATAAACTGGTCCATTTATTTATTTTTCCTACGTTTTAAAATTTATTTTCCCATGCTGTCTATTAGATGGAATGTTGAGTGGGCCATATTGTGCCTTATAGAGCAGATTTCAATATGCTGAGAAAAGAAACATCTTGTAATTTCATAAGGGCACCTAGAGCTCATGTTTATTAAACATGCCAAAATTTTGCTACATGAATATAGGAGACAAGGCAGCCAGAGCAAAACTCTCTCTTCTAACAGAAATATAACAGGGGAATGCTGCCAATGCTTTTGTAGATACACTGTTGCTCTCTAGCAATGATTATAATGATTGCTGACTTCTTAAGCGCACTAATTCAATGAAGAACAGTATTTGAGTTTATGCCCCCAGAAACTCAGTGACGTTGAGCAACATATAAGATTATTTCTATCATGTTTTAAGAAATCTAGAGCAGAATCCAGGTGAAGACCTAGAGGGTGACCCCTCTCATCACCACCACTGCAATCTGGGTGAAATGCGAGGAAGGCCCAGAGACCAAAGCAAATACCAGCCACACAGGAGGGTCCCAACTAGGGTGCACAGAATGGACGGGCAGGATTAGCAGTGAGGAAAAGTCTGAAGGAACAATAACAATAGAGCCAATAGGTGATAAGTTAGGTGAACCTACTTTGTGCTTAGGGACAAGGACACACAGAACAGAAACGGGAGTGGAGCCATCCCTGTTCTCTCTTTTTTCTCTTTCTCTTTTTTCTTTCTTTTACTTTTGCCTTTCTCCTTGCTTTTTTCTTATCTTTTTTCTCTTTTCTAAAAGAGAAAAAAGTTTTCTTTTTTCTGGGGAGAGCTCCAGTCACAGAAAACTTATCCCATCCCCCAAATCCAGAGACCAAATTCAGATAATCCCTTGTGTACTCCTTCATTCTTTCTCTTCTGCCTCTTCTCCAGTCTCCCAAAGCTTGCATGATCATCCTTTGTCCTGCAGCCCTGCTTCTACTTTCTTTTCAGTTATCTCTGCTTTATCCACTATCATTAAATTTCCCCACCAGAGGGTAAAACCACTCTATCAAAGGGAAACACTTTGCATACAAGCTCACAATTTATAATCAGTTCTGTTGTATAAATGTAGATTTTGCTCATATGGCTGATGGTACAAAATTAATAGTCACCACAATCTGTCAGTTTCTAGGCTGTGCTTGATGTTATTGTTATTATTAATTATACTACTTTAGCTAGAATGTCATATTTGTTGTAATCAGTTGTTCTCCCTTCTGTAACAATACTAGGAAGCTCTGGGGTAATAACCTCAGCACCAAAGAACTAGGTACTGACCCAAACAGATACCAATGTCTCAGTCTTAATTAACTGGGAAGATAGGATATTGGAACAGACACAAATCAAAAACCTCCTACACACAGAAGACATTCCTGAACAACAAACTTTTCCTAGACAGGACTTGATACTAGCAATATAGCTACCTACTACAAAAACTAACAAGGCTCAACACAGAAAACAAAATAAAAATTTTTGAAATAGAAAATGACAAGATGCAGAAGCAAAATGCAATCTCAGACCTCCAGCCACCCAGAACAAGTCCAGGAGATAATGAGATAGAGGAAAACAGAAGACATACACCTAAAATTTCTCAAATGATAGGAACCAAAATAAAGAAACAAATCCAGGAGGCTAGAGAGGAAATCAGACCAGAAATAATCTCTCAGGTAAAAAAAGAAATGTCAGCATTCATAAAGGAATTGCTCAGCAAATCGAGAGTAGAGATAGATAAAAAAAAAATAGATGATTATAGGAAAAGGATGGAATGATCAATATAAGAAAGAAATAGAATATATGAAACAGATTCAAGTGGAATATCCAGGAAATCAAAAATTCCATTGAGAGCTGGCAAAACCACTTGAATGGAGCTGAAGGTAAGATTTTCAGACCTTGAAGACAGGATTGGGGCTAGTGAGTGAGAAAGGAAAGATCTCTTAAAAACTGTAAGAAGGGCTGGGCATTTAGCTCAGCGGCAAAAGCGCCTGCCTGGCAAGCACAAGGTCGTGAGTTCGGTTCCCGGTACCGGAGAAAAAACAAAAAAAACAAAAACAAAACTGTAAGAAATAACAATTCAACATTTGCAAGACAATGCAAAGAAAAACAATGTAAGACTTACAGATGTCAGTGAAAAACAAGGAATCAACACAAATTACATAAAAAGTCCATTTGCAGAAGTAATGGTAGAAAATGGCCCAAACATGGGAACAGAATCTGGCATACAGTTGAGTGAGGAATATATAACTCCAATTAGCAATGTCCAAAAAAATCTATACCCAGACATATAATAATCAAGATTCCAGAAATTCAGCCCAAAAACAGAATATTAAAAGCTGTTAGAGAAAAGAAACAGATCAGCTATAAAGGAAAGTCCATCAGAATCAGGGTCAACTTCTCAACACAAACTCTGAAAACAAAAAGAGCTTGAAATGAAATATTTCAAGTCCTGAAAGAAAACAACTTCCAACCCAGATTGATGTACCCTGCAAAACTATCTTTCAAAATTATTGGAGAAATAATATATTTCGATGGTAAAGAACAACTGAAGAAATTCATGACCACCAAATCAAACTTACAAAGAGTACTGAAAGATATTACTGAAAGAGAAAAAAATGACCATTATTCCAGAACAAAAACAAAAAGGAATCACCAAGCAAGGCAAGCAATAAAACAGAGGGAAAAAGCAGGGAGCCAACAGCAGTAAAATAACATGACAAAGATAAGCCAACACATGTCAGTTAAAACCATCAATTAAAATGGCCTCAATTCAAAAAAAAAAAAAAAGCAGAATGGATCAAGAAACAAAAATCCAACAATATGCTGTATACAAGAAGCACATTTAACTCAAAAAGAAATTCCTGGAGAACCCAGGAATCCAGAAAACAGCAGAAGTAGCTACTATGTTTGCAGACAATGTGAACTTCAAACCAAGAATGATCAAAAGAGATAAAGAAAGTTTCTACATACTTGTTGGGAGAAAACTTCAAGAGGAAGAGATAACAATCATAAATACGTATGCACCAAATATGAGAGCATACAACTATATAAGACAAATATTAATAAACATGAAAAATCAAATAAGCAATAACAATTGTAACAGGGGATGTTAATACCCCATTGTCATAAAGAGATAGATCAAGTAGACAAAAAAACTTAGCAAAGAAATATTAGAACTGAATGAAACCTGTGAGCAAATGAACTTAGTAGATGTTCACAGAGTGTTCCACACAACATCATCAGAATACACATTCTTCTCAGCTGCACATGGGACTATACACTAGCCCACAGACCATGCTTAAGTAAATGCAAAGGAACTGAAATTATCCCATGCATTTTATCTGACCATAGTGCAATGAAATTGGAAATTAATGACAAAAGAAACCCCCCAAGACCCCATAAACACATGGAAATTAAATAACACCCTCCTGAACAACCAATGGATCACAGATGAAATTAAAGAAGAATTTAAACAATATCTACAATTAAACTAAATTCAGATGTAACATACCAGAACCTATGGGATGCAATGAAAGTGGTCCTAAGAGGGAAATTTATACTGGTGAATTCTCACACCAGGAAAACACAATGACTAAAAATAATCAACCTAGCGCTGCACCTCAAGCTTCTAGAAGGCAAGCCCAAAGCCCATACAAGGAAAGAAATTATAAAGATCAGAGCAGAAATTAACACAATGGACATTAAGAAAAACAATACAGAGAATTAATGAATTGAAGAGTTGGTTCTTTGAAAGAATAAATAAAACTGATAAACCCCTAGCCAAC
>NW_004955432.1:22390997-22392174 GCF_000276665.1 Chinchilla lanigera
CTTACCAACAAAGAAAAGCCCAGGTCCTGATGGATTTGCTGCTGAATTCTACAAGAAATTTAGCAAAGATTTAACGGCAATACTCCTCAAACTCTTTAGTGAAATTGAAAGGGAAGCAGTACTTCCTAACTCATTCCTGGAGGCAAATATTACCCTGATGCCAAAACCAGAAAAAAATCCAATGAAAAAAGAGAACTACAGGCCAATTGCCTTAATGAATGCAAAGGCAAAAATCCTCAATCAGATACTAGCAAACAGAATGTAGCAAATCATCAAGAAGATTATACAGCAAGACCAAGTGGGATTCATCCCAGGAATGCAGGGATGTTTCAACATATGCAGGTCAATAAATGTAATACTGCATATCAACTATGTCAAAGACAAAAATCACATGCTCATCTCAATAGATGCAGAAAAAGCTTTTGACAAAGTCCAACACTCATTCATGATAAAAACTCTACAGAAAATTGGAATATGTGGTCTTTACTTCAATCTGAATAAAGCCATCTATGACAAACCAACAGCCAACATCATAGTAAATGGACAAAAACTGAAAGCTTTCACTTTAAAATCAGGACCAACACAAGGATGGCCACTGTCACCGCTCCTATTGAACACAGTTCTGGAAACATTAGCCAGAGCAATTAGACAAGAGAGAGAAATAAAAGGAATAAAGATAAGAAAAGAAGTTAAAATATCGTTATTCACAGATGACATGATACTCTACATAGAAGACCCCAAAAACTGCACCAAAAGACTTTTACATTTACATTTAATAACCAAATTCAATAGTGTAGCTGGACACAAAGTCAACACTCAAAAACCAATAGCATTTCTGTACACAAAACAAACTCACTGAGAGAGAAATTAGAGAAACCACATCTGTCATAATAGCATCCAAAGAAATTAAATACTTAGGAAGCAGTGTATCAAAGGAAGTAAAAGATCTATACACTGAAATTTACAGTACTCTGAAAAAAGAGATCAAATAGGATATAAGAAAATGGAAAGATATCTCTTACTTATGAATAGGAAAAACCAGCATAATGAAAATGGCCATACTCTCAAAAACTAGGTCAGAGGTCTCATTCAATCCAGCTATTCCCCTTCTGGGTATTTTCCCAGAAGATCTAAAAACATCATATCACAGTGATATATGTGCACCTATGTTCATAGC
>NW_004955432.1:22393609-22410819 GCF_000276665.1 Chinchilla lanigera
TGGCAAATAAATATATGGAAAAATGTGCAATATCATTGGTCGTTCAAAAGATGCAAATTAAAACAACACTGAAATTCCATCTCACTCCAGAAAGAATGGCTATCATCAAAAAAATCAACCAACAGCAAATGCTGGAGGGGCTGTGGGGAAAAAGGAATCCCTCTCCAATGCTGGTGGGAATGCAGACTGGTGCAACCACTGTGGAAATCAGTATGGAAATTCCTCAAAAAGCTAGGACTAGAGGTCCCATTTGACCCAACTATTTCCCTTCTGGGTATCTTCCCAGGAGAATTAAAAACATCATACCACAGTGATATGCATGTACCCGTATTTACAGCAGCACAATTTGTAATAGCTAAATCCTGGAAACAACCCAAATGCCCATCAGCCAAAGAATGGATAAAAAGATGTATTATTTTTGTACAATGGAATACTACTCAGCCAAAAAGATAAACTTGGGACTTTTATAGGTAAATGGATGCAACTTGAGACCATACTCAGCAGTGAAATAAATCAGATCCACATGTGTAAACATATTGTCTCCCTGGTGTGAGAAACCAAAAGCATAAACAAAGTCTAAAATGTTCAATAGATACTATGAAATAGAAAGAAATTATTAAAAAGGAAAAAGGAACTAGGATGGGGGAAAGGGGAAAGGAAGGAAGGGAATAGGGAGAAAAAATGCAAGTTAGTTATACTATTAGTGTAGTGTCTCTTAGTTCATAGAAAAGGAAGGTTTGCATTAATATCAACTGAAGAACATTTTACACCCATATCTTTTACTCTAAGTAACTACTTTAAAGATGATAATAATATGTGATGTATTAACTATTGTTGTTCTCCTATCTCTTGTTATGAAATTTTATTTTACCTTTTTTCCATAAAATTTAAAAACATCTGGAGCAGACAGTATTAGAAAGCCATGGTGATTCCTCAAGGTTGGGGCTGGGGATTTAGCTCAGTGGCACAGTGCCTGGGGATTTAGCTCAGTGGCACAGTGCCTGCCTGGCAAGCCAAAGGTCGTGAGTTCGATTCCCGGTACCAGAAAAAAAAAAAAACAAAAACACAAGGTTGCCACAAAGGAGCCTTCTCCCCTCCCTCCCAGCAACCCTTGGAATGTTGTGATGCTGGCCACACCCTGTGGATGCAAGGCTGGAAGCCATGGTTACCAAAATCACGATCTAGGCAGGAAGATGGGGAAGAATGGAAAATACAAAGAACTTCTGCCCCCTGAGAGCTTTTCCCTAGATTTATAGATCTAGAGATTTCTATTTACAGTGAATTGTCCAGAACTGGGTACCATGACAATCTTTATATGCAAAGAACTAAGAATTTTTACCTGGGCACAATGCTAACATAAATAAATTCAGAGATCTCTTAGTAAAGATGGAGAGAATCAAATGAGCACTGGTTTGGTAACCATCAGTATCTCCTTTATATAGACTGTCAGTACAAGTCCTGCTGCTAAACAAAAAATCCTGAGTCTGAAAAAGTTAAAACCAATGGAATACAAGACTCCAAACTTTTAAAAAACATGTATCCATCCATTCTATCACTTTTTCTTTTTTCTAGTACTGGGAATCGAACTCAGGACGTTGCGCTTGCCAGGCAGGCACTGTGCTGCTGAGTTAAATCCCCACCCCCTAGTTCTATCACTTCTTAGGGGTTCTATCACTTTTTCACATGAAGAGTGATGACTGCTCTTCATTTGCCTTTTAAATTTTTATTTTCATTTGCGCGTGTTTGCAGTGCATAATGATTATGTGTGCTGTGGGGAAATGGTACACATATATAACACAAAGTAACACTACTTCCCCTTCTGCTCCCCTTCCTCTTCCTTTTTCCCATCTCTTTCCTTTTTTTTTGTCTTTAATATTAGTTGAGAAGTGTTTAATACTTCAATAGATTTTAAAAAGTGCCACACATTGTTTGACATTGCTCCAATCAAGAGGTGAATAAATGTCCCGCCTTCTTGTTCTTTGATGGGCCCTGTGATTGCTTGACCAAGAGAACAGGGCAGAACCGATGCTGTGCTAGTTTTCAGACTCAGGCCATATGAGACTGGCAGCTTCTTCATACTGTCCTTTCAGACATGTGCTCCTGAAAACCACCACCGCATTGGGAAGAAGCTCACGTATTAGTGTGACTTGCTGCGGTGCTAGCTATTGGAGACCCCTGCAGTGGGTTCCAGTGTCCTACCTGGGTTTCGGCGCTTGGCCGAAAAGGAAAGAAAGAGCAAGAGACACAGTTGAGGGTGCATACACAGCAGGAACCTGGGACCACCAGTTGCTCTCTAAGAACAAAAGGCCACCAGGCGCCAGACCCTTGGTATTTACTCATTACATCTGAATCAAGAACAACGGGTGAAGGGCAGCGGTCTATGTGGGCTAGGCAGAGCAAAACATTTTTGCAAGGACAAGGACAAGAACAAGGACGAGAGTTTTCGCAGGTGCCCCGGCCTCTTCGGCAGGTCTTCTCTTGCCCTGTGAGTGCCACAGCAATTATTAGCCTTAGGGCTTGCAGCTGTGACCAGAAAAGAGCAGAGAGTTCCCAGTCTTGCCCAAAAGGGCAGCGCAAAGTGGTTTCTCAAGAAAACAAATAGAGACATACAAGATGGATGAAACAAGTGAATATATCAATAAGTAAATGCAACAACCACTGTTAATTTCCTACCACTTTGTCTGTAACTCTGTTTTGTTTGTATTGTTCTTACACTATTTTGTAAACGGATGTCTGTTTGTTAACATGTTCTCCTTCTTTTATTTCTTAAAATTTAAAAAAAAAACAAAAAAAAACAAAAAAAAAACAGGAAAGAAAAAGGGCAGGGCAAGGAGAGCCTCGGACAGACACTATGTTAATTTGCAATTCGGTTTCTGCATTCCAAAACCAGCCCAGGAGGCAGACACAGCAGGGAGAGCCTAGGGCAGATATTGTGTCAATTTACAATTCGTGGTCCCAACATTCAAGCAGCATTGCAGAGAACCCCAACAAAGCAATAAGCCAAAGCCCCTAGCTTACAGTCCTGGCTGACATCCCAGCCCAGAGCCGGTACCAAGTTGTCACTCAACGTCGGAAGACTGTTTAGAAGCAGATGGTCATGGTTGATACATTGTGTCAACTTGGGGAGTCTAGCGGTTTGGCTAAGTGACTCAGCAGGAAGCCAGGGTGCTTACTTTGTATGCTGGGCCTGTGGAAGAGGAGGGCACGGAGATTTTGTGAGCGCTACATGCCCTTAGGTGGGGGTAGCCTGTTTACAATGAAGGGAGGGAAAGAGGCTGCTTGGGGCGATTCCTCCCTTTTGTTCGGCAGCCATAACCCCCTTTGCTCTTGTTGCTTTGTTATCTTCTGCCTCGGAGCCAGCCAAGTAAGGAGACCTCCACGAACTGTGAGCTAAATAAACCTTTCCTCCCTTCATTTGGGAGTTGTGTATTTTGTCTCAGCAGCGAGAGAAAAGTAACCAAGACACAGGTCCTTAGTTGAGTTGTCCTAGCTGATGCTTTGTGAAACAGAACTGAGCTGCCCCTCTGAACAGGGACCAAATTTCAGAACTGTGAGCAAAATAAGCAGCTGTTATAGTTTTATGCCACTGAGTTTTGGTTTTGTTCTTTTTTTTTTTTTTTGTCCGGTACCGGGAATCAAACTCACGACCTTGCGCTTGCCAGGCAGGTGCTTTGCTGCTGAGCTAAATCCCCAGCCCGGCCACTGAGTTTTGAGGTGCTTCACTTAACAGTATTATTTTCAGTGGAAGAAATTAATAATGCCTTAGTGAAATGTAAATCTAGGTGAATTTCTAGTGGTAAAAAATTATGAAAAATGTAAATGTCCTCCTGAATACACCACTTGGCCTGAATCCGGAACTGTGTTTATTACATATGCTTGCCTTTGTATTTCATCTAGCTATAGGGACAGAACCATTCACACAAATATTTAATCAAAAAATTTCAGAAGCAAATTTATTAAAAACACAAATACTTCAAAGGCAAATTAAAAGCTATGCCTGCAAAGCATCTATTATAGCAATATCACCTTTCTGAGCTCTGGAGAGTGAGTGTTTAAAGATCAGAGATCTCTTTTAAAAGCAAGAAGAAAACTGTAGAGTTAGGTTTGCTGGGTTTTATAATTTTGAGAAATCAGTCACCGCCACTAAGCTACTCAGCTGAAAACACAAGCATGAGTTAGAATAGGGTAGGAAATAACGGTCAGTCTGAATTCTTTATCCATCTGCTTATTAGAATTTTATGATTGTAGTTAAAATATTTTCTTTGAGATGTTACTTCCGTTATAGTTTGAGGACTTTTGGAGGAGAAAGTTGTTTCAAAGTACAGCTGTCTACCCTGTTTAGAGGCACAGCTAAAGAAAATTTTCCTTATCCATTTTAGGAAGAAGGGTTATACTCCAAAATAAAACAGTTTAATATGCCCAGAAGATAAATAAAACTTACAGTTGATTTTCAGTGAGACCCACTTCATAAATGGGCAATGTGGTGTAGGATCTCAAATTTTTTTTTTTCCCCCTGGTACCGGGAATTGAACTCACGACCTCGCACTTGCCAGGTGGGAGCGCTGTGCCGCTGAGCTAAATCCCCGGCCCCCAAGACCTGCCAATCAAATCACTTTTCTGCCCCTTGCTTTCCATAGAGATAGACATAAATTAGGAAATAGTTGTTCATAACCGAGACGCAAAATAATAGTGTCTTAAACACATTCACAGGTAGGCAGTGTAGGCCTGCTATGCCTGGCCTGTTCTGTGAGTGCCCTGGAACATCAGCTCCTTTTGATTTTTTTTCTCCTCCAGCTTGAAGTTGTTTTCTTTGTCCATATATTCAACAGGGCTTGTCGCCACAGCAGCCTTCCAAATAGTGGGTGCACAAGGAAGAAAGAAGGCCACGCTTTCCCCTTAAAGACATAACCCAGAAATGTCACATGTAAACCCCTCTTACACCCTACTGGCCAGAACCTAGTACCACAGGCCACACCCAGCGGTAAGAAGAGTACACAGTGTAGACTGTTCAGGATGGCGTGTGCCCAGGAAAAACATTAGGAATTCTACCACTGTAAGAAAGGGTGCAAGTCAGATACTGGGGAAGTGGAGTGCCTGCCAGGGCGTGTACTCACTTGGGGGCAAGAATTAATCTTCCAATTAATACTTCACTTTTTATGAGGTCCCCGATTTGAATGTTCCACCCAAGTGAACACCAGACAAATGCTCTAAGTAAACTGCTCTGACCACCGACTTCTGCACTGTGAAAAGCTGATGTACCTTTAAGCCATCCATATGCATTAGCCATTAAATACCTTAATAAATTAAAGAAGCCAGAAGTCATTGATTCAGATGTTGCTAATAGATAGGGCATTTTTATCTTTTCTAGGCAACAATTTCTAGAGTGCTCTACATGGTTTTTTTTGTGTAATTTTAACTCATACTATATCTTTCAGCAGACAATCTCAAGAAGCTTTTATAAACATTAATTAACTAAACTTCACAACATTCTTGAGAAGTATGTATTAATATATCCATTTGCATGGCAGGAAGCCAGAAGAACATTACAATCAAGCAATATGGAGCTTAGCTCTAGCTGTGTAAGGACATCAAATAGGCAGTATTGAAATTCAGTGTTATTCTGGAAATTGGGTATTGGGCAACTCTTACACTGGTAAATTGTTATCATCCTACGTTCAATATAAGCGTAACCACATTACTAAAACTCAAAAAAAGAAAGCCTTTATTTTGAAATACTATTTCAACTTAAAAGTGACTGTTGTGTAGTCTATCGATGTAAATCGAAAGATAATGAAATTGGAAAGACTTTATCAGACGGACTTTTAGCACCAAGCTTGATGTACCTTGTTTCTAGATTAAATTTGAAAAAACAGATGCTAAATAAAAGTTATTCAATTCATGCATCAGGAAAGGAGAGCACATATCAGATTTCTTTGAATGAAATAATAAATTATGTATGAATGTATATTATGTGTATTTTCTGATGCTAGCTTGGAGTTTTTGTCATGAATACATAATAAAGAGATGGCAAAATACAAGATTATTTATGAGTGCACTCTCCAAAGACCTAACTTCTTTAATATGACATGAAAGATATCTCTTGACAATATTTAAAACTGCAGACTTTGTATTATTGAAATTCATTGGAGAAATTCATTTCATATTTTCAAAGGAATTTTCCAAATACACAAGAGGTACAACCATGGCTCTTTATAGTGGAAGATAAACCTGTTTTAGTTGCTAAATGAGAGTCTTAACGTTGCACTTATTTTTAGTAATCTGATCTATGTTTGCAAAAGAACTGCAGTGCAAGCCTCAGTTTAATGGAAGCTGAAAAAATAGAAAACCGGAAATAAAGGCAAGAGTGATTTTCATTGGAATGGACAAGTGTCTAGAGGAAGATTTACTGCTGACAGCCAACACGAGAACTAATGAAATATGAACCGATGACTTTGAACTCGGATTTCCATCAGAAATCTTCCTAAAAATCCCCTTAAGTAGAATTGTTTAAACCCCTCAAATATGGACAATTTAAAATTTAAACATAGGGCAATATTTTAAAAGCTCTTTTGAAACTGCTGGCTTTTCAAGTCACAAGAAACTTAAGAGATTTTTGGGAAGAAAATTTCCTAGGACATCTATTCAGGCTTAGCTAATACAGAAGTGGACTGGGTTTCCTTCTAACTCTTACTTACAGGTTGACATGTTCCAAATATTATAGTGTTTTAAATCAGATAACTTAATTGATCAAGGGCATTTCAAAGCTAATAGTCTAACCTTAAAGATTATTTTGTTTGGTTGCAGGAAGTGTGTGCGTGGAGAGGGTACTTTTCTAAAAGATACTAAATTTACTTTCAACAACTTAATAACCAAAAATTCTGGTCATCAAAACGTAATAAACATGCAAAGTCTCCTTCCTAAAGAATGAAGGTGGAACAGAAAAAATGATCATTGTTTATGATGGTATGGGAAGTAGTTTTTTAATCCAGGCCTATAACTCTTTTAAGAAGGGCACAGAAATAGACTTTCATATATAATTAGACAGATTTTGCTTTTCAATAAGACTGTGGTCACTTGTCTGCAAATTTATTCCCTAAAATCCATTTTAGCAGCAGTCTGTGTGTGTGTGTGTGTGTGTGTGTGTGTGTGTGTTGTGGTACTGGACCTTTGCACTGAACTATACCCTTTAATCTTTCTTATTTTTTACTTTGAGAGAAGGTCTCCTTATGTCACTAAGTTGCCCCAGAATGGGCTCAAAACTGTCATCTTTCTGCAGCTTCCAGTGGGTAGAAAATATTCAGATAAGCAGACTCGCTTCCTGCCTTCAAGAAGCTTACATGTAAAAGGAAGAAAGAAGGATATGTTTCCAAAGAGAATAAAGTAAGTATTGTCATAAAGGTACAAATAATGTGTTATGAGCTTTAAAGGAGAAAAAATATTGACTTTCCTGAGCAGGCCAAGAAAGTCTACCTTGAACAAGAAAATATTTGATACGGGTCTTGATGGATGGGTGGGATTTTGGTGATTGAAACCCAGTGACACAGGAAGGAGGAACAGCTCCGATAGAAGAACTGTAGGAAACAGAAAGCGGGGAGCATAGTGTAAGTAGAAAGCAGAGTGTAGTATTAGGAGACAAGGATGCAAATACAGGTCAGAGTGAATGTTATTCTTTGCTTCAACTTACAATATTACATTTCAGATGTTGGCTACAATCTTCTGAGAGGAGATTTAAGAACTCACTCCATATAGTCTTTGTTGCTAAGAGCACTCACTCAGTGCTTATGATGGAAAGCTATGCCATATCACTATGTTAAAGGTTCCAAAAGTTTTATTAACTGCACCGTTGAAATGGTCATGGCTATACCAAAGCCTCACTTATACTCACCCGGTGAGTCCCACATTGCCTGGACCCAACAGGAATCTATGAATAAAAAAAAATAGAAGAATTTTAGAATCTATAAATGGACTTAGAGGTCCCTTCTAACCAATCCTTCTCCAAGAGATACTGAATGAGCTTCAATATTAATTGATTTTGTTTCACTTCTCAGGCCTTCCCCTAATGGAAGTACTAATTACTATTAAGAGAACCCAATGCTAGATCAGCTTCTGCAAGCAAATGTGATAGGAAAGATTACCTGTACCTAATCATTTGTTTGACAAAAGTCCATAGAGGTAAGTTCCTCCCACAAAGTTACCCAGTAAATTATCCTAACAAATTATCCATGTTAAAGGTGAAATAAATCACATTCAGAGCAAAGGAGAGAAGTTAATTTACCAAAATGTTTTCCTTACTCTTTTTACTTTCAAAGATCATTTACTAAGTGAAGACCTCCTGATTTATTACAATAATTAGGACAAATACATCTGAGATTTCTTCCCTCCTTTACCTTTCTTTGACCTCACTGGCCTCTCTGTTTCTCCTCAAAGATGTCCGGTGTAGAGACACAGCCCTTTCTCAAGGCCTTGATAGTTGCTTTTCCGTACGCCTGCAATGGTCTTGGCCCACGTACTACATTCCCACCGTCCAGTTCTTGATCATGGCCACCTTTCCAATGAGGCCTTCCCTGGCCACTGTGTATAGAATCACATCCCCTGAAACCGTGCCAGTTCCCACGCTATTTCCTGCTGTAGTTTGCCCACTTGCTATTTACCATCATCTAACCTTCATAAATTTTGTTTATGTGTTGACTTGTTGTTTTTCAGATAGATTAGAAGTTTTGTTGTTAATTGCAGTGTCCCCATGACCTACAAATGTTAAGTAAATGAATTATGTGAAAACAAGAATTGTGAAATTCAAATGTGTTCACAAAATGATAGGATATGGTTTTTGATTATTGCTTGAGAGCCCAGGCAGCACCTCTTTGCTAGGTCAAGAGAGCTTAAAGTCCAAATGTAAAGAGAAGGACATTTCACAAAGTTTTTTTCATCAGCAAACTGATACGAAACAAATGGCACACTCACAGGAAAAGTGAGCAAAGCTCAGTGTGTTGCATTAGCCTCTCACTGCTGTAAAACAAAATACAGTCAACTTAGTGACTTAAAGGAACACTGATTCGATCACAAGCTGCAGGGTGGACCTCTGTGTGGTGTGGCTGAGCTCTCTGATAAAAGCATCACAAGGCTGAAATGGAGGTGCGTCCAGGCTAAATTCTCACCTGCAGTCGTGGAGGTTAAACAGGAGGTTAGGTGCTCAGAAGCTGATCCAGCTCCTAGGGCCACCTACGTTCCTTGCCCCGGTGCTCCTTCCATCTTCAAGGTGGCAGCCACCTGTCAAATCCTCCTGCTTCTCATCTTTAACTTTATTTTATTTAATTTTATTTTATTGATTTTTTGAGACAGGGTCTCACTATGCAATTCAGGCTGGCCTTGAACTCACTTTGTAGCCCAGGCTGGCCTTGAACTCTCAATGGTCCTCCTGCCTCAGCCTGCCAAGTGCTGGGATTTTAGGCATGCACCACCATGCCTGGTGCTACACCTAGACTTTAAAAGCTCATGTGATTAGATCACTTGGATGATGTCCCTATCTTCTGCCTGCTGACTTATCAGCATTTGTATTTGCCTGAATTTAGGGAGAAGGTACTATACGCAAATCAGGGATGGCAAAGCTGGAGGGATCATCTTAGAATTCTGCTACCACAGAAAGTAATTACAAAAGCATGAGTAGGATTAGTGCATATCAAAGGGATGGCAGAACCTATCTGAGCTAAAAGCAGGGAGCTTTTTCTAAGCAGGCCTAAGGAGAAAAGAAGGAGTAGTGACTGCACCTGAGGAGTTGTAATTGTGGCTGCTGGGAAAGGATGGATCCACCTGACAGTTGCTTCAGCCTCCATAGAGAACCAAAGCCATTGATGCCGCTGGCTCCACAGGGACAGTATCCAAGAAATAAAGTGCCTAGCCTGCTTGGCTCATTGGCTGAATCCAACCAGAAGTCAGAGGACAAGGAAATATGTATATGTCATCTACATAGGTGAGCTTTCCAGAGCACATGCCCAGGTGGCCCATGTGGAGTATACAGTGAGAAGCAAGTGAAAACTCTCCAGGCAGTTATTGTCTGCAACAGGCTTGTATATGCTATTAGCACGCACTGTACATTGTCATGGTGCGGTGATCCAAGTGAATTGACTTCGGAGCTTGTAGCCCCCAAATCCACAGTTAATTCCTTAACTCATGAGTTCTAATTTTCCCCATACCAATTTCTCTCGTTCTTTATGCAAATGGAGAGCCAAGAACTACCAGATATTTGAGGAAATTTTCTTACCTGAAATATAGAAACCAAGAAATGGAATAAAGGAAGGAAGCAAGGGAGAAAGGGAACGAGAGAATATACTTATATCTCATATGTATGTGAAAAAAATTGGAAGAAAATTTCTGCAGGTCTTGCAAGCCCATTACAAAATATCAGAAAACAGAAAAAAATGAAAGTGGAAAATAGGATTTAAAATACCATTAAACATTGTCAAGTGCAAGAGTGGAGGTTTATAGAAATGGATCTTTTTCTTCTAGAATTCTACATCCACCCAAACTCCTAAAAATAATAAGGGTAAAATATAAAAATATTTAATACTTATAAGATCTGCAAAGTTTTTCTCCATCTGTATTCTTTTTAAAAAATCTCCAGGGGGAGCTGGGGATTTAGCTCAGCGGCAAAGCTCCTGCCTGGCAAGTGCAAGGTCGTGAGTTCGGTTCCCGGTACCGGAGAAAAACCAAAAACCAAAAAAAAAAAAATCTCCAGGGGGTGTTCCACCAAAAATAAAACAAATCAAGAAAGAAGCTCAAGAAGCTCAAGGACCTGGGAACATGTGGAATGCCAGTCATTCCACTCCTGACCTTTGGGTTCATGTCTTACCACGACATGCCTCATTATGCAATCCTAAGAGAACGTTCTACTTCTGCAGTGTGACCTTTACCTTCCGTTCTGTCCTCAACCTTACTTCAGGTACTCTAGATAGGCTGTCCTGGCCATCAGAGCTAAATCAGTGAATTTTCTGTTTGAGTGTCTTTGATATTAAAGACCTTACAAATCCACAGTTAGCCCCCAGCCCCTGTGGGTAAATTCACTATTAGCACCAAAGCCCTGTGAGTGGACCTCTGTTTGGATGACTTTGACTCAGACCCGGCGCGTGGCATTTGACTCACATGACCCATCACTTTTCTGCGGTCACATGCACACCCCCAAGGATTGTTCTCTTTTAACATTCAGGCCCTTGCTAAACAAGTTTTAGAATATTGCCAAAATCAGGGCCATTTCCTAGGTCCTATTTTATTTCACAGCATTTTACTATAACTGGAATGAAACTGTGGACCCTTAAGAGACAAACACAGGTTTATGCAGTCCAGAAGTTTTCACAGGTGTGATCAACTTGGTCTTAGGGTAACAAAAGGATTCTTGCCTTACTGCCCAGGGCCAGGGCATGATCAACAAGTGCTTCTGCTATGGTTGATACATTGTGTCAACTTGGGGAGTCTAGGGGTTTGGCAAAGTGACTCAGCAGGGAGCCAGGGTGCTTACTTTGTACACATCCTGAGGCTCTGGAAGAGGAGGTGGAGATTATGTGAGAGCTACATGCCCTCAGGTGGGGGTAACCTGTTTACAATGAAAGGGAGGGGAAAAGATGGTTTTAAATACCATTAAAGAGACACGGCCTGCATTTGCAGGTGGGCAGCTCCACAGTTTCATTCCAATTATAGTAAAATGCTGTGAAATAAAATAGGACCTAGGAAATGGCCCTGATTTTGGCGATATTCTAAAACTTGTTTAGCAAGGGCCTGAATGTTGAAAGAGAACGATCCTTGGGGGTGTGCATGTGACCGCAGACTGCTTGCCTGCGATTCTGCCCTTTCGCTCTGGCTGCTTTGCTGTTCGGCTGCCATTCCTCCCTTGTGTGCTCGTTGATTTTGCTGTGTTCTGCCGCCATGAGCTGTAGCCCTCTGCCATGTGCCACTTTGCCTTGTAACCTGCCAAGTATGGACTAAAACCTCTGCAAACTGTAAGCGAAATAAACCTTTCCTGCCTTAATTTTGGTCTCAGGTATTTTGTCCCAGCAATGAGAGAAAAGTAACCGAGACAGCCTCAAAAGAGAGAGGTATACTTGAGTCCTGGTGACACTGGCACAACTGTTTCCCCTCAGAACTGTGAAATGGGTCTACTGGTCCTCTTCAATCATGCACTTCCTCATTTGTGATTAAGTTTAATGCCTCATTTGAGGCACTAAGAAGTAGTGGCTTTTGGACTATCTAATAGACAATAGCTAGCAGTCATTTCATTTAGGCAAAGAGAGATTAGTCACAAGAGTTTTGCACACAGTGCATGACTCTTCCTTTGTGTAATATGTGTAACGTGTCCTGTGGAAAAGCCACACCGATCTCAGCGTGACTTCCTTAAGAATAATAGACACTGTCACAGTTTGTTATTCTCATTTGTCTCCCAGGAGAAGGGGGAGATTATTAATTACTCAGTGCAGGTCAGGGGGTCATCAGGCCCATTAAGGGGGTTTACTCAAGGTTGCCTCTCAGGACATGAATCAGTTAGAGCTGAGAAGAACTTCAGACCCTGCACATGAAGGTTCTGCTCCCAGGACAAAAACTCCAGCACTGTATTTACCTACTGAAGAATTTTCAGACTTGTTAGTGAATCTTTAAAACTTTGCATACACATTTATGTGAAGGTTTTCAGAAAAATAAACTATTATAATTGTCCTTTCTGGGCTTTGCTAACCAAGCAAATACAGACATGGCCTGCATTTGCAGCGGGGCAGCTCCTCTGCACATACAGGACACTAAAAGAGACACAAGACCCGACAACATTATGCCCATAACGTTATGGACAAACTAGTCCATAACGTTCTCCTAACCATACCGTGTTGTACCAGGTGTGCTGGTTTACACGGCAGTTTTCAGGACTGGAGTCTGAAGTCGTCAGTGTTAAGGACCACACAGCTGACTGCATCAGTAATCTTTATAGGTGCAGGCATGAACACTGCCCTGCACATGGGAGAGCCTCAATGTATATTTGGTTAAATTAATTTACAAATGTTGAAATATTTTATTCTGTATTTATAACTGCTTCCGTACAAGTTATGATGCCCATAATATAGGTTAAATGTGCAAAAAAATGATTAAAAGCCAGGTGTGTAGTGCTTGCCTGTACTCAATCCCCAGTACCACAAAAGAGATGATAATTTAGAGACAATACGATAAGCGTAGATGGCAAAATACTGAAATTCAGTTTAATTCTTGAAATTTTTCTAAATCATATGACTGCATTGATCAGGTTAATAAAATAATATCTCAATCTCAATTTCACTGCCTCTGTTAATAGCACACTCTTAATCTGCTCTCAAAATGCACAACAGCATACTTTTGATCTGTTCTCAAAATGCAGAACAGATATGTGGTTTTTCTTAACTCTGGGGCAGCAAATCCATTTGTTCACAGTAGCCAACCGTCCTTGATAGCAGCTCTAGCGTGGGGAGCTCAGACCAAAACAGATGGACCCGACACTTCAGGGATAGCTTGAAAAAGATGGCTTTTCTAATTCAGGTTAGACACTCCTGGGAAGTTTCTTCAATATAAACACGAAAGTTAGCAGATGATTTTATCAGATCTGACAGTTCTGTCTAGAAGTTAGTTTGCAGTTGCCTCTTGGGGTAATTTGGTTGCATTTTGCTGGATTTTATAAGTAGCAGCAGAAATATTCATAACTGCTCCATGAATGGGAAGTCCTAAGCAGTTTAGATCATCCTCAACTTTCTGAGCATGAGCCTGGTCTTGACTGGTCAGTTTGTCAGCGCTCTTATTTTTTAAATTTGTCTTGGCAAGTCAAAGTTAATTCAGAGTTACTGCAATTTTTCCTGTGTGTTGAACATATATTAATAGTATTCTGTGTAGGCTCAAGGTGTTAAAGGCCAAAATCTGACCAACACAGAAGTGTGGGAAAGTACTTTAATATAATTATCTTTATTATATTTTAGAATATATTACTCATGTGTAGCAGTTATAATGATCCGAATCAAACCCTTCAAATACTCTAAACAGTTAAATTTCATAGACATTTTTTAATTGGCTAATTTACTTTAGGGCTCACCAAATATATCATCCCTAAGTTGATTATTAAATTATTTGATTTAGAATAGAAAAAAGAATTTTGTCATATTTGGACAAGGCAGTAGTTAATAAAACCCACACACTGAAGTATTTCTTTCTAATATAACGTCCCCTTAACATACAATGCAACTAGTAAATTGTTTGGTCTATTTGCTCCAAATAGACTGGTTTCTGTAAAATTTTGATACTTGACATTTATCGAATCATTTTCATCAGACTTTAGGGCTGCTCTTATAGCTGAGGGAACCGATCCCCCGGGATTATGTGCTAAAGCCCTCACCAAGCCAGCAGTAAAACCTAGAATTGTAGCAATTACGCAAAATCACACACTCACAGGCACATTTTTTAAAAGAAATGCTGATCAACAAAATAGAAAATAGAGCACATTTATTTTTGTTGGTGCATTATTTTCCCAAGACTGACTAATGCATTTGTACTAGTGCCAACATCTAAATTAACTGACAGGGTTGATAAGCTAATTGAGAGATAATACTCCGGAGTACTACGCTGTGTAAAAATAAAAATTTTCTTTCTCAAATGCTTTTTGCTGACTTACCGCAAGGTAAAAGATAGAAAAAGAAAAGAAGAGGAAAGAAAAGGAAAAAATAAATGAACACGGCTCTGAGGAGGGAGGCACTGATAAGAGAATTTCGGGCGCAGCCTGCCGGGGTTTTGTGCGGGTCTTGGCTTTCATTCTTCGCCTTATAAAAGGGCAGAGAAGCTCCACAGGCCCTTCTCTCAAACTCCAGACTCTGGTGCTTCTTTTTCTCTGGCAAATTCTCTAGCTCCTGCTATGGTTTGGATATGGAGCCCCCCCCAGCACACACACACACACACACACACACACACACACACACACACACACACACAGAGGACCATAAGCTGGAAGCTTGATCCTCAGTATGGTAACATGAAATTGATAGAATCTTTAACAAAGGAAACCCAATGTAAGATACAGTGGATGCTTGAAATTCGCGGGGTTACATTCCTTGAGCACCAGCGAATTGTGAAAAACTCTGAATACCGCCCATGGATTGGCTACTTGCAAACCTCCCTCCAAAAAACAATGGTGGAAGATATTTGTGATTTCTTTGAAATTTCGGGGATTTCCCAGAACAATTATTAGTTAGGTTCTAAGAGAAAAATCCCTGAAGGACTGAGGCCTTGAACCCTGAACTGCCTCTGAGAGGGGGTAATACTGAAATTAGATCACTGGGAGTGGTACTGCCAGCAGGGATTTGTGCCGATCTCACAAAGTGAGTTAGTTCACAGGGAGTGGGTGGCTGTGCAGCAGGAACGTCCCGTGTGCCGGACCCTTCTCTGACCATTTCTTTGCCTGTTTTGACAGTTGGCAGTTTCTAGCCAGAAGTTGAACAGGTAAAGCCATCTAACATGGAAAATTCATCCTCCAATTCAGTAAGCTAGATAAACTCCTTCCTAAGGTCCCGACCGCAGATAGTTTGTTATACCAGCAGAAAATGGACTAATACAGTTTCCACAAGAGATCTCGGGAGTGCGACGAGGCACGAGAAAAAGAACATTCTCACTCTGCTTCCCACTGGCGAGGCCTCGGTCCCGTGCACCGACAGGCCCCTATATAGCCCACCCTGACTGCCTAGGACCCTTGCTCCAGGTTCTGTAGTACTTTCCAGATGGACAGCATCAGGGAGCCCACACTTCTACTCTCCCCTGGAACCACAGCGGCCAAAGGTCAGGCAGAGAGCAAAGTGGCCACGCCTTCCGTGGCTGGCCTTGTGGACAGGGAAGAGAGGAAAATAACAGGCAATCTTAATTTCTGCTGTTCTGAGTTATATGTTGGCATCACTCACCATTGGGTCAGAGACCACATCTAATCATCACGGTGGGAAGTACAGTTGTTCTGGGAAGAGACGACTTGGCCAGTTACGCAACCCTGGATTAGTTACGTGATCTCTCTGAGTCTCCTTTCCCTCACTGCAAACCAGGAAGGGTGATACCTAGTGCGGAGTTCTGGTACAGCACACAAACTCCAAACACGGCAGCTGCACTGGAGACATTAACAAAAGAGAGCTAAATACATTACACCTCTGCCTGGCTTCAGGACAGAGACGATAAACTGGATATGAACGTCAATGAAGTCAGTCACTGACAACATGGCAGCACCTTATTGGAGATAATACATTTAAAACATTTTTTCTGCCTACAGTTTTCCAGGTCTTCTGGTTAAAATCATCATACTTATAACTTGTGGCCAAGCAATCTTGTATTGCCCTCAGGATTGAATGTGCTCAGCTGTATTTTTAGATGACTTAACATTGCATATTTATTTTTAGAGAGCCCAGCTACAAGCAAATAACCAATACAAATCAACATAAAAGTGGTTCATATGGGAAACACCCAGTTCCAACTTTCTGTAGCTGGCGCTGCCGTTCTTTAAAGCAAGATCTCTCAATATATGGTATCCATAAAACTAATTTTATATAAAATTGCTTCTGCAGATGTTAAGAGAGAAAAGAAAGTATCCATGGTCAATGAACTTTGGGAGAGGGTAGGGTAACTGAAGTGAAGAAGGATTTTGTTTCTGTTTGTGTTTTGTTCTGTTCTGTTTTTCAACTTAAAATTTCAGAAGCTCCATTCCAATGTGCATGATATACCTCTAAAAAGGTAATACTAGTCTGACATTTCCAAAATTCATTTGCTCACAGAAATAACACCAGGAACCGTCTTCCGTTTTGGGGGTGGGCGTTCTTCTGTTGTTTTCCTTTTCTTTTCTTTTCTTTTTTTTTAACCTATTGAATAATCATTAACTATTCTCAATGGTTGTTGTAGGAAACACATAGTGATAAACATACGTCCATTTACGAAACAGCATAGGAACAATACAAACATTACAGAGTTATGGACAGATTAGCAGGAAAATATCAATGGCTGCTGTAATACATGGTGGTATCTTCAAAGTGGTTTCTCAGGAATGCAGAGATATGCAAGAAGGATCTAACAAGTAGTTACAGCCTAAGGGTTGTGAAAAATAGCGTATTACCTCCTCACCAGTGACTCCTGTCACTGAGGTGCAAGGGCTGGATCTTCTGTTGTTTTTCGATGAAGACATCTTTCTAGATACACTAACA
>NW_004955432.1:22411154-22413466 GCF_000276665.1 Chinchilla lanigera
CTGTGAGCCTGCGAACCCGCCACACTGCTCACCACGGGGTGTAGCCATGACGTCCCTATGCCAAGGAAATTGCTCTCATTTTTATTTCAAAAAGCACGATAGCCAGGCATGGTTGTGCACTCCTGTAGTCCTAGTACTCAGGAGGCTGAGGCAGAAGAATAAGTTCAAGGACAGCCTGGGCCAAACAGTGAGTCCAAGGGCAATCTAGACCTTATAGCAAGATCCTGTCTCGAAAACCAAAACCAAAACAAAAATAAGAGCGCCGTGTAAGTGAATTTTACAAAACTCTTCGAAGATCCAAATATCTGTGTGTGGAAAGGAGGACAGAAAGGATGCGGCCTACCTAGCGCCGGAGGCGGAGGCTGTCTCCCTCCACCAGAGCTATCACGGGCCCATCTCCAGGCGGAGAACTGGAGTCTCACTGAATGCTCAGGGATGTGTGACCACAAGTCTGCAGGTCAGGACAGCTCACGCCTTGGACCCCTTCGATCTCACCAGGCGCTGTTCCCATATGCTCTATTTGTAGCTCATTTCATCTTCATAATAACTCTATTATTATCCCCATTTTACAGATGAGACCAGAGAGTTTAGCTCAGAGTTAGCTGGCAAGATAGTTAGCTGGCCCGGAGTTAGCTGGCAAGATACAGAGCAGGGCCTGACATCCAGGTTGTCCAGCGGGGCGTGTATCTATTTTGAACGTTTTCGGCTGCAGGTGACAAAAGCCCTATGTGCTAGGAACAAGTGTTCTTCCACAAGAAATCTGAAAGCAGGTGTCTGCTGGCATTGGTGTGTCTGCTCAGCAAAATCAGTGCCAACTTCTCCTGGGTGGCAAAGTGCCAAGCCCTGCACCAGACAGCAGCAATGAAATCAAGAAAGTAAGAAGGAAAAAGAGATGCCATCAACTTTCTTTAGAGATAGGGTCCACCTTGCTAAACTGTCCTGGCTGGGCCTTGATTTGCAATCCTCCTGCCTCAGCCTCTGGAGTAGCTGGGATTACAGGGAGGCAGCATGACACCCCAGCTCTCTTAGGTCCATTTAATCAGGAAACTAAACTCTTTCTGAAAGGCCCTATCATATTTCACCTTATACTTCACTGCCAAGATAACATCATAGCGCCTTATCTGGCTGCAAAGGAGTCTGGGAAAACAAATATTCATCTTTCTCCAACTGGAAGAGTGGAGACAAGCAAGGGAAGTGTGGCTGGGAACAGGTGCTGGTTTAGGCCGCCAACAATGTTAGCCGCTGGGTGCTTTGCTTTGGTCTGGTTAGGTTTGGTTAGGAAAATACCCATAGAACTTCATCATGTACCACCCATGCCAAGGGCCCAGCAAAGTTAAACAGCGATAATTAAAGTTCATTGCAAAACCAGCGTTGATTGTGGGACTCCAATTATCCTGTGAGTGTGTGCTTTGGCCCATTTCCAGAAAATTATCACCAGGGCTTCTTCTCATTAAACCGACCCAGGTAGTGTGAAAAATTAAGTACTTGACTTTTACAAATTCTGGTTCTTTTAGTTAGCTGTTTTCATTTCTACAAATGTATCTCCTTATTTGCGTTAATAAATCAAAAGGACCATTTTCAATCCAGTTTCAAAATCAAATGGGTATTTGTCCATGACTATAAACTAGAAAACTTCAGTGCTAAAAATATCTAGATTATTTGCACTTATAATCCACTTTATTTTTGCTGGCTTCTCTGGATCTGTCTACTTTAATTGTAACTTTTTTCTTTAATATTTTTATCATGGCACTCAGACTCAGAAAACCTGTTAAGGCGGATACCCTTACTTCCATGTAGAAATCCAGTTAACGTGTTGTTATGGAAACCAGGAAACAAACAGTACTGTAATCATTTTGTGTGTGTGTGACATTTATTCAACTTTTATTGAAAGCTGTTACTTACCAACAACAAAAATCAATTGATCTGTCCGTAAATACATCTACTACTCTATGTATTGACCTACTCTACAATTAGTAAATTCACATTTTAGTATCAACAATAGTTTTGAAGTTCTGCTTTGTGGTATCAGTGTCTCTTTGGTAGGGCCACGTCTACCCGGCTAAGGCCTCAGCTAAGGCCTCCTGGCATGGTGCCGGAACACCTGCCTGGGACTCTCGAGCTGGGTGGTAACCTGGCCTCCCTCAATACCAGCTGTGTGACCCTCCTAAGAACTCTGAGACCGTTTCTCCATCTGCAAAATGGTTCCATACTGGACTGTAACATTTTCATAGGAACTTTCCTTTCTGTGAGGCTAGGGGTGGGGAAGTAATCGGGAGGACTACCTGGAAAGAACTTTTAAGATTTAACAGGCA
>NW_004955432.1:22414751-22431620 GCF_000276665.1 Chinchilla lanigera
GTGCGCCCGGCCGTGTCCCCGCTGCGCGCGCGGCCCCCGGCGGTGCTGGAGGGTCTGCGCGCCGGGCAGGTGTTTCTGGGACGGGCCGAATTCCTCGCTTGGGACCAGCGCGCGGAGTCTGCGGTCCATCATTTTTCCAGGCGCACCCCATCTCTCTGCTGAGGCTCTGTGGGTTAGAACGAGAGAGTGACGGTCGGGCCGGTGCTGGTGCTGACCCAGGCGGGAAAGCACCCGTGGAAGCTCGATGTCGAACTTACTCCAAAGTCCGGTTTGCCATTTCCTACCTTTTATGTTTAAAAAAAAACACTTGCTAATTTGGCAGTGGGAGAGGTTTCCAGGGGCTCCGGCAGGAATAGCTGCACAGTGGGTTTTCCCTTATCACGGTTTTATGTTCAGGAAGAAATACTGTCAGCTGTTGGGCAAAATAATGAGGATACTTTAATTGCCAAGTTGAGATGGGTCGTGAATATCAGAAGATTGTAAAAACTGACGTTGAAGGGAAGAGGCTGAACGTGAAGACTGCTCAGGTTTTGTAGCGTTGCGCGGTTTGCTCTGTTCTTGCAGCAGACAGACATGCACATTGCCATGCAGATGGATTCAGAAAAACATCATTTTCCTTTACAGCTAAACTATTACAGCTGACTAATAAATTTTTTCTGCATGAAGATGATCTGAGCATGATGTACATCGTGTTTTTCTTTGCTACTGGGACATAAATTGTGCTTTTATGTGAACAGTGTTAAGTGGCGCTTGGATTATTTACAGGTACACGGCTTTCCTTCCCAGCTAGAAGCTTATTGGGCTTTGTTTTGAACATGTGAACTTCCATAGCAGAACACAAACGCGTGCTGTAGTCTCAATCATTTCAAGCTTACTCAGGGTTCGTTCTTTATGAACTGATGGATGATTAACAAGTAAAATTTATATCAGTCATGAGAAAACTTGTACCAGAAAGGTGTCTGGTTGACTATAAAACATACTAGTGTTCTAAAGTTTGTGTTCAGTTTCCAAACCTAACTGCATAAACCTGTTGCTGTTGACTTCACGTGTTTTGCTTTTTTAACAACACAATTTATCGCCTAAAGAGGATGGTCTGCCGAGTACTGCTTTGTCAAAGATTGCTTTGTTCTGGGTAATTTGCAGTAGAGGCTTACTAGATGTGCACTGCACGCTTTCAGATTTAGAGGATAGGATGTCTCTTTTTTTTTTTTTTTTTTTTTTTGTATTTGTTTTTTCCGGTACCGGAAATCGAACTCAGGACCTTGCGCTTGCCAGGCAGGCGCTGTGCCGCTGAGCTAAATCCCCAGCTGCGGATAGGATATCTCTGATTGAGAAAAATGTGCCTGATTAAGCCTAGCCAGTCAATATGGTAACTTATAACTAATCTCACTATTTCTAAACCTAATAATAAAAGAAAAATGATACGTTTCTAAACAGGAGAAATAATTTATAAATTCCCTTTAAGACTGTTTAAGTGTATGGCCCACATTAATCTTGAATTTTTAAAAGGTTTGTTTTAACGATGCCTGGACAAAGAAATATGTTTCAAAAATCAGTTTCTGTAGATATCGGTTAAAAAAATAGTTCCAAATAGAATTGGTCTGGGGGCTGGGGGTTTAGCTCAGCGGCAAAAGCGCCTGCCTGGCAAGCGCAAGGTCGTGAGTTCGGCTCCCGGTACCGGAGAAAAACCAAAAACCAAAAAAAACAAAACAACAACACCAACAAAAAATTAGAATTGGTCTGGTTTTTCTTTTGCAAATGTGTACCTTAGCCTCAAATAGGCTTTCCTCAGAGGTCATCTAGAGCAAAGTCAAGAGCTCAGAGGGCTGCCGGCTTCTCAAAAGGCCACTCCGATGGCTGCCCCAGAGCTTATGGTGATGGAATTGCGTGTGGCCCGGCCCCTCACACTCGCACATGTGGACCCCTCCCAGCTCGGCGCCCTCTGCCTCCCAGTCCCTGTCCCTTTGGCTGGTCATGCTGCTGCTTCCAGCCCCTGTCTGTCCTCACTTCTCCATGCCAGCCTGCTGGTTTCTCCTTCACTGTCAGTGGGCATGGTGATTCTCACCAGAGCCCTCTGTGCTTTCTTTGCCTGTCCCTAGAGTTTCCCCCGGCCCACTGTATTCTTGGGACACCCAGTTTCCTTACTGTGTTCCCTGAGTGGGAGAAAATACACACAGAAGTTCAAGTGCGAGGGAGTTGTTTCCTTTTCCTGGCTGGGCCATGTTGAAACTCGTGTTTGTGACACCCGGCCCTCGGGGCAGCTTTTCCATGGGTTTTTTTCAGGGCAAGGTAAATGCAGTACTCACCTTCCAGTAATAAATGATAAGTACCCTGACTAATGTCAGTCAGGGATCACTCTGATTGTATTCTTAAGAGATGCTGATTTGCTGCCAGCCCCACATTTGCCTCACTAAAAATAGCTGAGATCTGTACTTTCAGCAAAATATGTGTTGGGTACTAGGAGAGTATTTTTTTTTATAAAGGAAGAAATGAAATCTTGACTCTTGGAGTTTACTAACCTGGTTATCCAGAGAGATGTCACACATAAGTGCAGCCCAAGTGCACAGTAGCTAAAAGGGCACTATATGAAAAAAAAAAAGATCTTGGAAATCATCCCGTTTGCTATTAAATGATAGAATTTTTAAAAATCAAAAGATTGGCACCTTAGGAATTCCAAGCTGCTTATGTATATGTAATTTTGCTGATGCCACAAGCCGGGCATGACTGGTATTAAGGTCTTAACAGTTCCCTGCCACAGACTTGAGCCTCCCTGCTCGTGTCAGTCATGTCACACTGCCACGTGTGCCAGCCACTAGCCAAGGTCAGCTCCTGGGAGCACGGTTCCCACTGAGTCAGGTTGAGAGCCGTAAGTTGGTGACGAATGGCGAATAAGTGATACCAGGAAGGCGGGGTGGAGAGGGAGGGTGGGCAGAATAAAAAGCTTCATTCAAGTGTGTGTGGGATAATTTCTTATCAGATGAAGAACTGTGAGTGATTTTGTAATCTGTCCTCTGATAGAAAAGCCCATTCTCAGGTATCTTTTCAGCTGTGTTAAACAGGTTGATATATTCCCCTTGGGTTTTGTTTCAATAAAAACATTCAGTAAAATCTGACTACTTTGCTTTTCAAGGGAAGAAATGAAGAAAGTGTTTTTATAAGCTGTAAAACATAATTGAGGAGAAAAATCACACGTGTGGCATTTGTAGCAGGAGGTGTGAGCTCTGTGAAATGAAAACCAGTTAACTTTGTAATCACACCCACCCAGGCGTGCATATTTCCTTGTGTGATTGTGTCAGCATGTGCAAGTAAGTTTATGCAGGTTCCTTTGTTGATTTTAATTTCTGTAATAAATTATGCAGCCGTTGAACCCCTAAAAATTATATAGAGACATTCTGCTGTATAAATTTGTATGGTGGGCAATGGAGCTTGAAATGTTTTCATCCTAATACAATAAGGATACCAATTATGAAACGTGGCTTGAGAATCACAGGTTCTCATGGAAGCTCCTGTACTCGGTGACTGTGATTGAGGATTTAGTCAATCAGGATAATTCGTTGAGCATCTAGTGGACACAGTTCTAGACACTGGTGTTTGGGTAGAGAGTAAAGCAGGCCGAAATCTCTGGGTTCGTGATGGTGTATTCTGTGGAGGGAGACAGTAAAGAGGAAGGGGGGGAAAGAGAAAATGTGTTTTGTGTTAGGTAAGTGATAAGAGGCACAGGGAGAATAAAGTAGTGAGTGGGACAGTGAGTGACGCAAAGGTGGGAGGCGGTCGGGTACTGATGGAAAACTTCAGCAGTGAGGTCGGGAAGGCCTCGTACCAAAGGTGGCCACTAACCAAAACCTGAAGGAGATGAGAGAGTCACGTGCATATCTGAAGTGCCCTTCAGAAGTGCCCTTCTGACTGCGTTTTCCTCTGGAATTGCACAGCGCACAGTTTGTACCGCTGTGCACACAATCCCTGGGTTTGAGGGGCGGCATTGAGGATGCTGTGGTTGAAGGTAGAAGGTAGAGGGCTGGCCCCACACTCTTGGTATGGAAAAAGATGCAGTGACACTTTTCTGCCTTCCCCGCTCCAGCTCCATCAGCCATATGGGTCCATTTGGACGCCTGTTCTTACTTTCCGCACTGCGACCCTGGCCAGTGGGTTTGTTAAGAGTGAACTCCGTGGCCATTGCTGCTGATGCCTTGCATGATGTAAATCTGGAGACAGCGAAAGAGGCAGCTGGTGAGGTGTAGCCCATTTGCTATGCCCCTCTTTCTTCCCTTCTCTCTCCTCCCGTTCCCTTTCCAGTGTCCAGGTACTGCCCTGGATTCCCTTCCTCTGCCGTCCTTTTATGACCTACCTGTGTGCCGTGTACGGTGACCTGCAAGCAGGCAGCTTAAATGAGTAGAAGCAACCATTTCACTAGGGACTGAAAAGCTGCTGGAAAAAGCCCTGCATAAGCAGAGACGGTCACTGCGTAGTTACCAGAGTTGCCCAGAGGCCATGGTGCTGTGGGCCCTTTCGTGGTGTCGTCCAGATTCGTGCGAGAAGCTGGTCATCTCCTGATCTCAGAACGTTGACTCAGTATCTTTAAAGTACTGTGCAGTCCCGAGAGAGAGAGTTTGCAGGCTAGGTTTGGTCTCGGGTCCCAGTCATACTCTAGGCCCCAGGTCGGGTGCTGAGTGCCATCCCGTGGCACCTTCTGGTCCTGTTGAATTCAGTATTGTGCCCAGCCGAGGAACCTCAGGAACGCCTCAAAATATATTGTATTTTCTGCTGTTCTCAGTTTTGTCCTCTGGAAAATTAAGCAATTCAAAAAGAAGAAAATATTTCATTAATTCATTTTCTATTGGAGCACACTTGACTTCTCTGAGCTCATCAGCTCACCTTGCACAGAGCTATGCACATGTCTAAACTAAAACGTGATTGAGTTATTCATCCTTAAGCTGAGCAGTGAGTCTCTGAAACCTGAATCCGCCTTAACTTCGTATATAAACTTCGGTTTCTGTCTGTCTCTCTCTGTCTCTGTATCTCTGTCTCTGACTGTCTCTCTCTCTCTCTGTCTCTGTCTTTCTCTGTCTCCTGTCTCTGTCTCTCTATCTCTGTCCCTCTCTCTCTGTCTCTCTCTCACCTGACTACCTCACCTAATGTTACTCCCATGCTGTTGAAATTCAGAATGCATTGCCTTGCTGGTTTCAAGTGCCCTTTGAAAGCACTCCTATCAGTGTCGCAATCAGTTTTTTTTCCAAAGGTATAGAAGTTCACAGGTTATGTGCTAGCTTGTTTCCTTTAATCCTAAAAACTGTGAAATGCCCAGGCCTTCTGGTAAGCCATTGTGTTAGAAAGAAAGATTATGTACTGTATTTCTTCCTACTATTTTAGGTGTAAATATAATACCAGCAACATTGTGTATATTAAGATCAGTGCCCTTTTCCTGTTTTGAAATGATCTTGCATTCTCCAGTAGTTGAAAATCTGAGACAGGACCTAGAACGTTAGGTCCAGTTTTGAAGTTGTATCTTTAAGAAGATGATGACTTGGGCATTCAGGAAGTACTCCAACCATTGGGTAAGACCATGGAAGATTGAGACCTTTTACTGAAAATACCAAGAGGAGGAATCAGAGCTGGAGTCCTTTGAAGTAAGGTAGCCTTCACAAGTCTGAGAGAGAGATGGAATAAACTCATTTAGCAGAGGTAGTTTGCATTGTTTGGGACCTACTCGTGGGAGAGAAAAACCCAGCCAAATTTTGGGCCCATAAGAATTTAGACTGGCTTTAAAAATAAATTTAGGCTTTGCTTGGACCAGAGCATTTTCTTTCTTAAGCTTTAAACCTAGGGGTCTTTTAAGGGAAATTTAATCCATGTGTTTTTGATTCATCAGATCTTAAACCATTACCCATAAACTATATGTCTCTCTAAACTCTTTGATGTCTAAAATCTTCGAAACCATGTAAGACCCTTTCTGTTCCAGAAAATAGGAAGTTAGTTTTTGCCGAAGGTCAGTAAATAGGATCTTCAAAAATCCATGAGGTATGAAATCCTGCAGCCACAATAGTGTAGATGTTTGAATGAGTACCAAATCCATTTTCTGATGCAGTGTGAAAAATATAAGTATCTTTAAAGATGTGTTTACTATAGTATTCAGTTGAAATCCTTACTAATGCCAAGTGAATTTTGACACCTCTCTTTCTATTGTAACATAAATATGAAGCCTAAATATTTATCATTTTTTCTTGGCACATAGTAGGCACTTGGTAAATATTTTGTGGAGTGTGAAATGAATGACTTTTTCTTCTGCCCAGAACCTTCCTGCTAATGTCAGTCTTTCTATTCAGTATCAATATCCATCTGTCACATCTTGGAATGAAATCTACTCTGAGTTGGTGACCTGCTTCAACACATTTTTAAAATAAGCCATCTAACTAAATATATGACATTTATTGAAATTCATTTTGTACCATGAAGCAACTGCCTTGCAAAGGGTGCTGAAAATAGGAAGGAATTTCTAGGCTAATTTGATTAAATATTCAGTTGTTACCATATGCTTTCTGAAAATTGATTTTTTCCACTTTCACTATTCCTGCCATCCTTCCTCCCACCTTGACATTTACTGATTGAGAGCTATGCACAGACAGGGGAAGGCCACTTGTTTCTATAAGCGGGAGCAGCAAGTTCACACAAGCTTAGGAAACATAAGGTTATAATCACAAATTGCCATAAAATAGAAGGAGAAAAGGAAGTATTCAACAGTAATAGTGGTTTTGAGTTTTGCTCCGAATTATATGGATGACACATCTTTGAACTCTGTTGTGTGGAGAAAAGATTTCCTGTTCATGAGTGTGTATTTTCTAGTAACTGGACTTCTCATAGGATCTCAGAACGCATATGTAGCTGTTAAGTGCGATTGGAATGCTCACATTTAGAGCACATGGCTGCCTCGGGACAGAGGAAGGTACAGTACTGAAACAGGTGTTGAGATCCTTCTGGAGACTGTGTTGTGGATGTCTCACTACTCATCACGTTTTGCACTCAGAAAACCTTTCTTAATCAAAATGTGTTGCTTTAGTGTGACATGTAAGGGTGACAGAATTTGACAGTTTCTTTTATTTTGATGGTGTGGAGGATTATAGTCTTGAAAGAGATTTTCTCAGGTGACCTTGAATGTTTATGGAATACATACATCATCATTTAAGCTTTTTTAAAAAAAAAATTTACTACAGATAACACTATAGAAGGAATAATTTATTTATATAGGTCAGACTTGCCTAAGTTTTATTTCTGTGCCTGGCCAAATCATGAGCAGTAATCATATGTCAGTCTGTTCATACACGTTTGTCTTTAGATGCTTTTTAAGTCCAGTTAAAAGGACTCACATCGTAATAATAAATGAACAAATACTTCTATACTTAAACATTTGGGGAAATGCAGTTTAAGAAAAAAATCTGACTCATACTATAGATAATAGGTTAAAAATAGATAAATGCAGGGCATAGATAAGACTTTGATGAGGTATTGGATTGGTGAGACAGAAGCAGGTTGGCTGGTAGATGTGTCAGTGGTCCAGGCATGAAGGTATCGTAATCATAAAGAGAATGTCCCATGTGGGGTCAGACTACCTTCCTTCTAATTGAGAAAGAAAAAAAGGTCAGGACAGGAAATAAAATCAAGTTCACAGAAAATGGTAAGGCGCATGGTAAGCAAAATCCAAACTCTCCTTTACTTCTGCCACATGTGGTCTGGTTCTGGACGAACAGCACATGCACCTGTGCTGTGGTTTAAATATGGGTTGTGCACCCCGCAAAGTTTGTGAATGGGGAACTTGTTTTCCGGGTGGTAGTGTTAGAAAATGAGGGGAACCGATAGGATATGGGTTCTAGGGTGAGGTCTCCAGGTCATTGGTGCCTGCCCTCACGAGGGACCGTAGGACCCGAGGATCTCTGGTTCCTGGTTCTCAAGATGTAAGAGCTCCTGACCGTCCTCTCGTCACTGCCGTTGCCTTGCACTGTGAGAGAGCTCAGCTGGTACAAAGACCACACCCTTGAGTCCCCAAAACTGTGAGCTAAGTAAACACCTTTCCTATAAAGTTAGCTGCCTTGTGTATCTGGTAGTGTGTCATAATGCACCCCTGACAAGTGCAGTCAGTCCAGTTCTAAATTGGGCCTCTTCGCCCACCCTACCCTGAGCTGACAGTAAGCATAGCAGGAAAACGAAGCAGTTGCAGAAAGAGCTTTTATTTTCTGAGTGTCAGTGATGCGCCTTGAGGACTGTCACCTACTTTCACACTGTATAAAACTCCACCTTTTCAGACAGTCATAATATTAAAAATCAGACAAGTTTATAAATGTTTTACACCATTTTGATGACTAAAAATTTCTAGCATATCTCCTCATTATAATGTATAAATTGTTTCTGGAACCAAAAACTAGGAGCCTAAAAACCGTATCAACAATTGCTTCCCCCTGGTATGTCATCTGCCGTGAGCATGAAGTAGCTTTCCTTGAAGCTGTTATTTCAAGGCCATTTCTATGGATCTTGACCATACACAGTTCATACCAGAGTTTGCATAGGAACGGCACTTTCGTGGTCTAAAATGAACTCTCATGCTGATCTAAAGATTTGAGAGAACTCGTATTAAAGCTTGCTTTTACTTTGTCTTTTTCACTCCCCCACAATCTTAGATGAACCCAGCTGTCTTATAACTGGCCTCACATTTAGGCAGAGTTCTTCACGCTGCAGCCAGAGGGTGCCCTGTCTAATCACTATCTAGTTAAAGACAAAGACAGTAAACAAAAATAATCACATAGGACGCAATAGAAGCTTTGGCTTTAAAATACTACCTTCACTATTGTTGGTTTTCTCAATGAATATCAAAGGGTTCAATATTTGAAATTCCTTTGGATTATATAAAGAGGGATCCAAAGCAGAAATTATTGACAGCGGAAAAGCTCCCTCCTAACAGAAATGAATATGTATTTGGAGCTTTTTCAAAATTCCCTTTCTGTCTTGTCAAAAGTAAGAAGCGTCTAAGTTTTATTTCAGTCTCACTAACACATACTTGGATTGTTCATTGAAATCTGTACTTCAAGGCCCAGTGATTTTAAAAATTCTTCTGCTCTTCAAAAAGCTTACAAAAAATTACGTTCTTTAAATCACCAGAAAAGTGCAGATAAAACTCCAGACAGTTTCATTAATAGCAATGAAAGGTGAAAGCCCTTGAATCTGTGTCATAAGTTGATTAATTACTTTCCAAATGTTACTGAAGATTCTAAATGAATAGCTAGAGTGGTATTCAGGACCAAGGCGCTCTCACAATTCCTAAATGAGTTTTAATTTTTGGAGTTAGATGATGATTCTATCTGATTCATTTCTTGAACATCTTTAGATTGTTGGGTTTGCAGAAAAGAGAGCAGAGTATCTGTTTCAATATGATTTCTTTTCCCTGAAGTTATTCCTTGTAGATGTCAATAAAACTGGTTTTGAAATACAAACGATCAAATGCTGGCATTTCCTCTTAATAAAGGCCCATAGATCTGATGAACTTTGTAAACATTATAAGGAATGTACTACAGAGGTCATAATCATTTAACTATTTAATTCCCAAGTTGGACTGCTGACCATGTAGATACTCAATGAGAATGGGCATTATGCATTAAAATAAGGACTACTTTAAGCAAAGTTTTATCTCTGTTTTGAACCCAGGGCCTTGTATATGTTGACCAAGTGTCCTACCACTGACCTACATCCCTAGCCCTTTTTATTTTGAAGCAGGGTCTTTTTTCTTTTCTTTTTTTTTTTTTTTAGTACCAGGAATCAAACTCAGGACCTTGTGTTTGCCAGGCAGGTACTTACGCCACTGAGCTATATCCCTGGCCCTGAAACAGGGTCTTGGTATGTCTTGGCTTCAGACTTTTCAGTCTCCTGCTTCCATCTCGCACGTAGCTGGGGCTACAGGTGTGTGCTGCCATGCCCAGCTAATTTCCCGTTTTGACAAATCTATTACACTTGCTTCTCTTACTGGCAAATCTGTTTGCTGGTCTCTGATCTCATTCTTTTCCACGTTCATTGCCGTAGTTGCAAACTTAGCGTTTTCCTCAACTCTTAAGCTTTGTTGCTTCTCTTACCTTCACCTTCTTTTATACTTAGAGCCACAGAAGCCCAGATGGCTTTCACTCACCCATCACTGCCTTCTTGCTTCTGTCGCAGAGAATGAAATGGTCTTTTCCACCTGCAAATCTGTTCCCGTTCTTGTCCAAATCTTTGATCGCCTCGCTTCATCTTTTCTGTCTGTCCTACTCACCCCTCCCATCTAGAAAGTCTCCACTGTTTTCATTTCATCTCTAACTCAAGACTGATTTAAATATTGCTGTTGTTGCCTCAAGAAAGAAATCGAACACGTGTAGTGCACACTGAGAGGGTCATGAACACACAGTTCCCTAAGTGGTTGCTCCTGTTTCTCTTATCATTTAAATAAATAATTCTTGAAAATAAAATCCTAGCCTGTTTTCTCTACTTTCTTTATTCCTACCCATGCCTTAATTCATTCAGCTGAAGCAGTCCCCTTCAGACTCCCAAGAAAATTTCTTCACTCTACTCACCAGTAACGTCTTATAACCAAATTTTTATGCCACTTCACCCCTCTGTGAAAGTTTATTTTCTATTCTGTGTATTTTATTACTTCATCATTAGAAGTTTTCCTTTAACCTTTGAAAACCCATTCGAACTTTGCCTCTTGCCATTCCACATTGTCTTTGATTAGTTTTTTTTTTTCTTTTTATGTATTAGAATATAGACTCAGTATTGCTTATCTTAAATGCTTGGACCCAGAAGTGTTTCAGACTTTTTCAGATATTGGAATACTTGTATCATCTTTACCAGTTGGACATTCCTAATCCAAACATCTAAAATCTATATTGTTCCAAACTTTCTGCACTCAGAAGGTTTTAAATACTAGAACATTGTAGATCTTGGATTTTCAAATTTAGGACGTTCAACCTATACACAGGATGGATTCTAGTCCTTTTAAGGGTCCGTATGAATTCCTCTTTTCTACTCATCAGACATATCAATAGTTGATCACACTTCATTGACTTCAAACTAATGAATTCTAAACTGCTGTCTTTGACTTTCTCTTCGCTTAAGTTGTTCGGTGGCTCATAGGCATCACCACGTAAATGGCAAACATAGCTCAGGGAGACTCACTCAGTTTTTCCCCCAAACTCTTCTCTCCCTGTTTTCTTTATCTTGATTTATATCGCCCAAGCTACACTTTTTAGCCATCCTTGACTTCTCAGTCTCTCCTGTGATCAAAATCCATGTTGAACCATTACCAGATAGATTGTATCTGTACCACCAGAGTCTTTGCTCAGAATTGTTCCTGCAGGTATTGATTCATTGTGTTATCCATTAATTTGACAAATGCTTGCAAACATGCAGTGACACTAACCTGGGAGCTAGCGCTGGCGCTCCAAGTCTGGTAGGAGACAAGATTAATGTGTTACAGCACAGCAGGATAAAGGCGAAAGGGGAGGCAGTTGGGTTTTTTTGCAGGGGGAGTCTTTTGAGACAGGGTCTCGCTATGCAATTCAGGCTGGCCTTGAGCTCACTTTGTAGCCCAGGCTGGTCTCGAACTCGCAGTGATCCTCCTGCCTCAGCCTCGTGAGTGCTGGGATTATAGGTGTGCGCCACCACGCTGGGCGGTGGGGAGGCAGTTTTGAGGTATGAGCTCACGCGGTTTCCTGTTCGCAGAGAGGCTGCCCAGCACTCTTCCCAGAGGTGAGACTTGAGAGTACGGGTATGCAGGGGGAAGGCAAGGGCAGTGGGGCTTTCAGTCAGAGGGATCCACAAGTGCTGACACAGTGCGAGCGCACATGGCTTGCTGCGGGAACTCGAAGAGGACAGGATGGCTCATAGGGCAGTGGCAAGAGGGAAGGCAGGAAAGATAGGCAGAAGCCGAACCAGGCATGGTTTTTAAACTTAGCTGAAGAGTTGACTTCTGTTCAGTAAAGAAAATGACAATCAGATTGGCAGTTTAGAAAATATCTGTGGTTCAGTGGGAAACAAATTAACAAGGAAAGTGTGCCCAGGGAAGACCCGCTAGGAAGCAGTTGTGCAAAGGTGAGAAGCGACCCTGCCTTACAGGGCGGGAGTGGAAGCAGATGGGCAGATGGCCATGTCTACTAAACGTGTTGGTGGGAGTCAAGGCTGATGTCCTGAAGGTGGGGAATGCCAGGCGCTCAGGACACAGCGGGAGAGCAGATTTCACCAGAACGGAGTTCCCAGGAGAGTGTCCAGGGGCTCCTCCTTCATTTATCACCTTCACCCTTTGTCCAGCCTGTTAGCTTTGGTGGTTCCAGTGCCGGTTCCTCTTTGTTCTCTTCCTTGGGAGTTCCATCCAGTTCTGTGGATTTTCATACCATCTTTGTGGTGTGAAAAAATCTCAACTCCACACCTGCACTGAGTGTGGGCCCGGAACATCCCCCTGCATGCCAGCAGTCGCCACTCGGATGCTTAAACCACCCCTCAACCCTGAACAGGATCCGATAGCCCTTCTCGCATCCCGCCGGACTCCTGGTGCTCTCAGTCCCCATGGTTGTTTCCCCCGCTGGCTTCTCCATGTCAGAGCTGGCAAAGCTGCTCTTGCTGTTGCAAACTCTAAAATCCTTATGGACTCCATTCCCCCCACACAGCTCATATGAAAATCTGTCAGGAAATGCTGTTAGCTCTGTCTCCAGAATATAACTGGAAATCAGCTACATCTTAGCGTGCGTCCCTCGCCTCCCGGGCAGAACATCGCTGTCACACACCTAGCTGTCTCAGCACCGGCCAGCCGGCCTCGCGGCCGCCTCATGTGCCCTCCCTGCCCCGCCACCAGCAGTCTTCTCACAGGGTCGGGATGACTGCAGTCACACACGCTCTCGCTCAGCACCCCGCATGGGCTCCGTGGGAGCTCTGGTGCTTTGTTCTCGCTGATCTCATCTTTTCGTCAGCCAGGTCCAAGTGATGAAACCCTTTATTGTGCTTTAGACCCACCAGTGAAGTGCTCACTTTTGTTCCTCTTGCTTCTACTCGGAAATCTTTAACTCCTCAGACGGCTCGGTCTTCCTCACCCTCGACTCTTCTCCCAAAAGCTACCTCCCAGCTTTTCAGAGCTACAGACCTCTTCACCGTCCTCCAGGCAGTCCTGATCCCCTAAAACCTCTCTTCCCCCCGTAAATTTACCAACTTCTAGCACACTGTTCACTGTTCAGTCAACGAGCTTACATATGTTCACTGTTGCCTGGCTCCCTCTGCTAATGTGTCCCGCCAGAGCTGCAGTGGCTGTTTCGTTTACTCGTTTCCTGAGCGCCTACGTTGTCGGGCCTCAGTACGTATTGACCAAATTTAATAGTAAGTAGCCACTGGGTGGACAGAACTGATGTTGGGGAGATGAATCTCTGGACGGTATGGAGATAAAGACGAAGATACAGATCTGGGAATCTTCGTTTCCTTCGGTGTCTCTCCAAGGCCCTGCACATACCCTCAGGACACAGCCTTGGAGGAGGTGGGAAAAATGTAGACATTCAGTTGTACCTACATCATTGAGAGGAGGTGATTTTTTGTAATGCCTTCTCTTTGCTCTTCTTGTTTCT
This sequence comes from Chinchilla lanigera, assembly GCF_000276665.1. Lineage (NCBI taxonomy): Eukaryota > Metazoa > Chordata > Mammalia > Rodentia > Chinchillidae > Chinchilla > Chinchilla lanigera. The sequence goes on from NW_004955432.1 coordinate 22,428,365, forward strand.
CTCCTTTGGTGATTCCTTCCATTCACAGTTTTCTCATGATTTCTATTGTTATTTATTTATTTATTTGCCTGCTGGAGGGTCAGAGTCAGGGCTTTGTACATGCTAGGCAAGCACTGTCACTGGGCTACATCCCCAGCCCTTATTCTCATGATCTCTGACCATTTTCTTCTGTTTCTCCTGAAGAAGAGTATGTCATAGAATGACCAGATGCACCTTCAAAAAGAGACCTTTGTTCATTCCTTTGTTGGGGTCCATTTTCCCACCTGTATGAGCAAATAAGATTCAGAATACTCAGAATCGTGTGACAAACGCCCACCCCACTCGGCCTCCTGAGGCTGCCCTCCTCATGGCTGTCCTGCCTCTCTCCCTGGGTGCTGTTTCTCCTCCTCTATAGCGCAGCCAGCTTGGCAGGGATGCTGGGGAGTGCATTCCTCCAAAGCTGCTTGGTTTCAGCTTTAGGTGATTCCAGGAGGTTGGTCAGCCCTGTCCAGGGCCCAGCTCCCCATCTGGAACTGTAGCATGCCCTGTGCTGAGGACATTCTCAGTCCCTGCAGCGGGAAGGTCTGATTCATTACTGAGTAATGTGCCAGCTTCCTCTCCAGCTTGTTTTCTTCACGTTCTGACTGTTCAGTCAGGTTTATCCTGCGCATACCCTGTATCTGAATGCAACAGGAAAAAGTTGCCAGGCTCATTTTATTTTAATTTGCATATGGAGCAAGTTCAAATACGATTTGTGGATCTGTTATTCAACATTCCTAGATTAATTGAACAAATTGAGTAGCACGTCTGTACAATCGGAAGTATAAAATTACATCCATCCATTAAGCTGAAAAATACGAATAATTTTGGTTTCAAGCACTTTCACAGGGTGGAGGTTCAACCTTTCCAGTTTCAGAGACAGTGAAACATTTTTGTCTGACCTACAGTCTATCGGGGGCAAGTGCCCCTCCATCAGTCAAGGCTCTGACAGTTCAGTGAATTTTCTGAACAGTATTTTTTTACAGTATGCACAAAGGTAGAACAGATAAACATGTATTCTTCTTTCCCAGAAGTGGAGCACTTTCAACTATTCTTAAAAGGACAAAAATGTTTGCCAAAAGACCATGAATTTATGATGGATAATCTTGCGAATATGGTGCATTCCATTCCCTTTATCTTTACTCTTGCAGTGTCAGGGTTGCACAATGTTCTCAGTCCTGTGTTACAGCTAGAAACTGCACAGTTGGCTTTTCCTTATGCAAAAATTCAGTTATTTTCAACCTTCGTAGTGATTATTAGAAAAAGGGATGCAGCAATAGATAAGAATCTGAGTAAAGCACTGTCTCACAAAGGAAAACGAATTCTGTGATCATCAAGAATGTTCAGAACAGCCTCCAGAAGCATTATTATAATACATGCAAGGTATTCTAGTACCAAAATTAACTTTTCTTCTGTAGTCACTTATATTTGAAATTTTTAATAAATAAAACATGCAAATCTAGGAATGCTTTTTTCTGTTTCAGAAATGTCATGTCATGTGTACACAGCAGTCTACAGTACTTTCAGTTATAAAAAAATCTTTACTGTCTTTCACATATTTACACCATCTCATGATATTTAAAGCCACCTGTCAGGAACAGGTTATCCTGCTAATCACTTTCAAAATAGCACATTTTAGAGACACAGCAGCAAAAAGAAATAAACATTTTTGCAATATGTGTGTACTGCCAAATCTTAAAAAGCTGTTCTACCCCAGAGACAGATTCAGCTGAAAATCTTTTCAATCTGAGTTCTCTTGGTAAGGAAAAAAAGTGATTATTTTGTTATTTTTCCAATGACTTACAACTAGAATAGTCATTTAAATATGTTTAGCAGGGAATAGTGGCGCATACCTGTAATCCCAGCACTTGGGAGGCTGAGGCAGGAGGATCACCGCAGTTTGAGGCCAGCCTGGGGCACATAATTCAAGGCCAGCCTGAGCTATATAGCCATACACTGTCTCCAAAAGAACCCCAGCAATAAATAAGTTTATGGAACTTACTTGTACAAAAAAATAGTGTTTTTCTAAAGTTCAAATTTAATTGGCCTTCCTGCGTCTTCACTTCCAAATCTCACTGGGGTATGGGATTATTCTTTCCTAAAGGGGCAAAGTAATGGTTTCTGTTTGTTCTTCTTCCTTCTTTCTTTAGTATGGGAGGCCCTTACTGTGGCCTCTCCACATAAGAGGAGTCAGGTGATGAAATAGTCACCAGATATTTGGAGCCGTCTCACTCTTGCCCTGGCCAACCGGCTCTTTTTTGTTGAGGGCAGGAAAAAACCGGCTGAAACACAACTTCGGTAATAGACATAGTAGCAAAGTGTACTGGAGGGCGGTGTGCTGCATAACTGCATGCCAGCATCGCTTATAGTTTATTTGTGACCCTCAAAGACAACCCACAAGTCTTCTGCAGGGCGACTCAGAATCAGAAGATGCGAAACTGAGGTGCACATCACATCTGAGACTAGAGCCCACCATCTCTCCACTATGAGAGGTATTTGGGATCATTTAAATATGACTACATAAAAGAGCATCTGGATGGACAAAAAAATCCTGAAGAGTCCTCCTGTCCCTTTGACTTGCTGCTGGAAATCATTGTCAAAAGGATATTCGGCTGAATTAGAAGGGATACCTGTCTAAAGTCAACTGAGGCTCTTTTGATGATTATAAATCTTCATGGGTGAGAATCAAATATTCAGCAAAACATGTTTTAAAATTCACTTTCTCCAGTCTTGGTATATATTTGTTTACTTTCAGGTTAGGCCCACTTCAAATTTTAGAGTTTATCTTGCCATCTTCAAACCAGCAGACTATAGACACACTTTGTGGGCAGAAATTCTCAGTAGCCAGAAAAGAATAGGGGTGTAATTGGTACTCATAAATACTGGATTAATGTTGTGTCATATAATGTGACTCCTCAGAAGTAGTGGGTATTTATAAATACAGTATTTTAAATGGCATAAGGAACTTCCCATTAGAATATTCTTTCTATACCTTTGCTTTATATTCCTACTTTTAAAGTTAGGATTTTACCCTGGCCCAGTAAATACATGGAAAATAACATCTCTGGCCATTAGAGAAGTGCAGATTAAAACAACACTGAAATTCCACCTTACGCCAGAAGTAGTTGTCATCAAGAAACCAAATGAGGGGCTGGGGATTTAGCTCAGCGGCAAAAGCGCCTGCCTGGCAAGCGCAAGGTCGTGAGTTCGGTTCCCGGTACCGGAGAAAAACCAAAAA
>NW_004955432.1:22431720-22508002 GCF_000276665.1 Chinchilla lanigera
GGAGCTGCGGAGATGTCTGGGAAAGAAAAAAAAAAAAAAAAAAAAAAAAAAAAAAAAAAAGAAACCAAATGATAACAAATGCTGGTGAGGCTGTGGGGGTGTGGGAACCCTTGGGTGGGAACATAAATTAGTATAACCACCATGGAAATTGGTATGAAGATTCCTTCAGAAAACTAAAACTAGAAATTCCATTTGGCCCAGATATTTTCCTTCTAAATTTCTTCCTGAAAGAGTTCAAGACGCCGTATTACAGTGATACCTGCATACCCATGTTTATAGCAGCACAATTCATAATAGCTAAATGTTGGAAGTGGCCTACATGTCCATCAGCAGATGAATGGATAAAGAAAGTGTGGTATTTACTACTCTGTCGTAAAGAAGGACAAACTTGAGAAGGATCATCATTTTTAGGAAATGGTTGCTCCTTGAGGTAATAATGTTAAGTGAAATAAACTAGACACACAAGCTTCAATATGGTATGGTTTCTCTTATGAGAAACCCAAAATATAAAGAGCAAAATAGAAGATAGATAATAGGACATAGAGTGATAGATATTTTGCAAAAGAGAAGGGAACCAAGAGATTAGGGGGTGAAAAAGATGTAAAAAAATTAGGGAGATTATACTTTAGCAAGTTCTCCTGGATATTTAGCCGTTACTGTTTTACTGATATATTTTCCTTATTATGTAGCCTCAGCCATTTTCTATCATCATAAATCCCTTTTACATGCTTAAAAGCAGTATTGGAATATTTTCCCATTTTTATAGCTGGAACTCTTCACTTGGATACATTTTTTAAATCTTGAGATTATGTTATAAATATTGCAAAGATTTCAGAATTATATGGCTGGAAAAACTGGTATATCACCTCAGAAGTCTTAATTAATAGATACATTCTCATGTGCAAAGTGAAACAGTTAAAGCAATTATTCACGTAAGATACTACCTTTGTCCCAATTATTTGAATCTTTTATATAAAGTTGTTTTTATGCACTGGACCCAGTGTTCAAACCCACAAGTTTGTAGCATTTAGTACTGGAAATTTTTTCCTCTAGACTTTTATGAAGGAACAGGGAATGAAAGCATCATCGTGAAACTTGCAGTGACAAAGAACAATGCAAGGAGTTAGATTCCTGGCTCCTGTTAGCTTGGGATACCAACACTCACACAGTAGATCAGGAACCTGCCTCTTTTCGGGTCTAGGCGCTCCTGTCAGTTTTGTAGTGGAAAAGGTAGTCCCGGTTAATATCTGTGGTACTTGTGATCTCTGACAGAGAGAGGTCCTCTTCCAGTGGCTTATTAAATGTCAGGAAAGACTTTGATTGGCTGACTTCGGTCCTGTGCTCCTCCCTGCGCAGGTGTAGGTCAAGAGGAGGCCAGCCTGGTTTGCACACTCACTGTGTGGTGATGGGTGAGCCCTGGAATTAACGGACAGCTCTGGTGGATGGGGACGTATTCAAAAGCATCACCCTAGAAGGAACAGTGGGTTCTGTGAGGGTAATCATAGGTGCTCACTACAATACCATGCCTTTGGAAGAGACCTCATCTCCAGGAAATGCAGATTGTTCAAAACGGTAAATGTAAATATCATAAAATACTTAAAAAAATACTTACATAAAATGTAAATATCATATAATACTTAACAAATTAAATACATTGTGAGACATCTGGAAATAAGACCAGCATAAGCTAGTTCAGTGAGAAAACTAGAAGTAGGTAGATAGCACACAAAATTGAGTGGCTCCGTTTGAAGGTTAGGCTGAGCCAGTATTCGTAGCTAAAAGCAGTCTTTTGTAAAGGAAATACTCCTACTAAACGCCAGAAGTTTAATGGCCAAAGTGCAGTTGAGATGATCACTCCCAGGAAATGTTTTGTCAGTGAGGTTATCTTAACTTCCAACTGAAAAGAAATAAAGAAATGTTTTATGGATGATTCAGTTTCACCTGATTCGTGCACATTATTTCAAGGGAATGAATTAGTCAGTCTGTTCGAATCGTTTTTGCATGTTCCATTTAGTAAAGAATTGAAGTTGGTCAAATAGCTAGCACACTTTCAGGAAGAAAAAAAAATCATAAAAGGATATTCTCTGTTGAAAGCTTGATTGAGGCACTTTGAAGGAATAAAGATCAAGACAAAAATATACCAAAAGTGAAAGTATTTCTGAGGTCACTACCCATATAAATATTAAAATTGCTTGTGCAGCTAGGTGTGGCATGTAAGGAGGAAGGGGAAGTAACGTATGCCAGATGAGTGGCATTGGAGTATCGTGAATGTGAAGAACAATCTCAGTGATGAAAATTACTAAAGTTGAAATATCCTTTGGAGTTCATTAGTTCAGTCCAAGAATCACTGATAAACACTTACTAACCAACTCTCCCGGCAGCGGGGGAGGGGGGGATGCCTCTGATTGGTGGTTGCCATTTTCTGTGTTATAAGTACTCCTATCATAGCTGATTTCCTCACCAAGATGAGGTTACTGAAATTGAGTTAGAAAGACATGCACAACATAGATTGTCTTGAGCTAACAGCAGGGAACCTTGGCATGCGATTGGGTCAGCGCTGTAATGTGATAAATTAGACAGCAGTTGAGACCAAAGAAACTGAGTGGCTCGCTTTGGGTCATAGAATTAATTTGCTTCACTGCCTCAACTAAAACTAGGTTCTTCTCAGGTCTTTGTCTCAAGATTTCAGATACATTATGAGCAAAGGATCAGGACCAATTGATTGGTAAACCCACCTCGCCTCCCTGGCTTGGGGAAGGTTCTCTTCATACGTCCTTCCACATTGAGTTTAAACTGTGGTGTTTTTGTCTGTCTGCCTGTCTGGGTTACTTTTCTCTCGTTGCTGGGAAAAAATACCTGATGCCCAAAATTAAGGAAGAAAAGGTTCATTTTGCTTACAGTTTGTGGAGTTTTCAGTCCATACTTGGCAGGTTACAAGGCAGAGTGCCACATGGCAGAGGGCTACAGCTCATGGCGGCAGAACACAGCAAAAGCAACAAGCACACAAGGGAGGAATGGCCACAAGCAGCCTCTTCCTCTCCCTTACATATGCCAACTGTCCACCCCAGAGCGGGTGCAGCTCTCACACCCATAATCAGTCAAACTCTAAAAGCCTGCCCCATGACCGCATGAGGCTTTGGGGGAACACCCAGACACAAACTGTAACACTGCTCTACTTGTCTGAGATCTCTGTAACATTTAGAAAGTAATTTATCTTTGTATCTTCAACACTTTGCATAATATAGATGTTTATCAGTGTTTATTGAGGGAATGAATAAACAGTATAGTAGAGAACATTTGTTAACTTACTGTGTACTGGACATTGTTCTTAATGGCTTACATGCATTATTATCTGATTGAATCCAAGAATAAGTCTCATAATTGAAGTAGGTACCGTAGTCACACCCATACCTTAGATGAGGAAATAGAGGCTCAAGACTTAGTTACCCGAGGTCATACAAGATTAGATTGAAGCCCTAGAGTCTGGCTCCAGAAAACGTGACTTGACCGTTCAGCTATTGCTCAGCTAACTGGAAGTGTTACCAGTGTCTAGGCTAGCAAAGTCTTATAAAAGGTCTCCCTTCATTGCTTAGGAAGGACACATTTCCTGGAGATCTGGTCTGATCCACACACACCCTTGTTAAGAGCCGGGCTTTAAATAATTGGAGTGGTCAAGAAAATGCACTGATTAAGATTTATGTGATTAGGCGTTCCATTATCTCATTTTTACATAGAAAGCAATTAAAAACGTTGATAGTAGAGCCTAATCCTGTTTTCTCTTTAATTGGCAAATTAATCTTTCTTTGCTTTCTTAATCTGAAAAATGGCATCACAGTTTGCTATGAGAGAATGAAAGTGTAGGAGACTAAGATACTAACTGAAAGGTTTTTCCTGAAATAGAGAAAATAATTCTTCATCTCTCTGGTTTCCTTACAGTTTGCTGTCTCATCTAGGAAGATAACACAATGCTCGTGTGTACATTTCTTAGATTTTAGCTAGCTGAGGTTTAGTAGTGAATGACTTATATATATATCAACCTTAAGATATGAAACATTTTAAAAATATAATTCAGTGTTTAGTACAAGTAAGTTCATTTTGAAGACTCCTTCAAAAAGCCTAGAAGGAACAAAAGAAAAGCATTCACATTCTGTACCATATTAATGGGCATCGCTAAAATGCAAACTGTGTGTAATGTTTTTTTCTATCAGTAACAATGGCTCCCTTCTTTCCTTATTTTATTATATTTTCTAGAGAAAATACAGTAATAAATTATTTGTTAGGCTAATGTTCCCAAGTTTGAAGATACAAGGGTCACCATATTGAGAAGAACATGTAATTTCTTTACATAATATGCTCTGGACTGGTGGAACAATTCGTCTCTAATCCTTTTCTTCTACTCCTTGTTTCTCCTCACTGACATCAAATGTTTTTTAGTACATTTCAGAACAATGAGAATTACATATAAAAATAGTAAGTACCACTCTGTACATTTATTACATGCCCTGTAGCAGTCAAAGTGTTCTTAGGGATGAGATCTCTTTTTGATATTCAAAAGCAGTCACGTGAGAATTTTGGACCCAGGGATGCTGAGGTGGATCAATGGCTGGAAGCCAGAGAGCTAGATGAGGAAGGGCCAGCATCAGCGGTCTGACTGTCTTAACTTCTAGCCCAGTACAAGTTCCTTCAGCTCTCAGGGAGCTGCTTCAGGGTGAGAAAAGAATTTATAAATGTGGATGGATTCCTGCCTTCGGGGCATGGAATTGAATCCTGGTTCTAACTGGGTCTTCTGACAAGTGTGCTGATCCGGAAGAGGAGGGCAGTGCTGCTTCCTTGTTCACAGGGTGTTTATGAAACTAAATCCAAGGGCTTAGCAGAACGTCTGGCATGGGTAAGGACTCAGTATGTATTATTGTTATTAATGTGTGGTAGATACCCTTACAGTTCCTCACCTTACTAAAACTTCGCTTTGCTCTCCGGCCCAACTGCAGTTTTCTACTTCCGCTTATTTCTTCAAAGCCTATTGCCTTTACTTGGACTCTGAAGATGGTTGTGTGTCCTTGGCTGTCTTCCCTGTATCTCTTTATCTTCCATGAATGTGAGGAGGGAGTCTAAACGTGGTATCTCAGAGCAGCCCTGAACTTAACAGGAGCCCTCAGAGCTGTCCTTCTAGTCATTCTCCTACCTGAGTTTGTTGTCCTGCTGTGGTTATTCCACCTGAAGTCCCTCGTCCTTCCTCCGTGTCACTTTCAGCAAATGATCGTGCACCTAAGTTAATTTTAGGACGAGATCATAGTCCTGAATTTCCTCAGTGGCCCTCTATTTTCTTGACTTCTGTCCCTGCTGCTGTCTCAGAGGGCGTGAGCTGTCTTACGTTTCAGGGATCTTGGAAAAGCTTCCTTTGCTGCTTGGCATATTGCATCAACAATTTCCTCCCCACTTGGCCTCTTGGATTCCGCTTCCCCAGGCCCAACTCCACGTTACTCGCCGCCCCATGCCATGTCTCTCCACTCCCTCTATGCCTTGGCACAGCTGCTTTGCCTGCCACGAATTTCCATTCCTCTTAGAGACTCTTGCCAGTCTCGCTGATTACCTCTCCACTGCCTTCCTATAGCTGCATCTTTCATTAATTTTTTCTTAGTACGTGTTTGCAGAAGACAGTGTGTACATGCCTTGTGCATAATGGTACATGCACATAGCACATGTGCATACTCTTCTTAATTCTTTTTGTCCCCTCCCCGCTTCTCCTGGTCCCCTTTCCTCTTGCAGAAGATCGGTCTTCCTGTTCCTACTGTTTTGCTCCGTGTGTATACTTTGGGTTTTTCATATAAGAGAAGCTGCGCGTTGCTGAAGCTTGTGTTGTGTGAGTTATTGTACTTGACGTTAGGTGCATCCATTTTCCTGCGAATGACTCGAGTCTATCTTCATAGCAGAGTACTGCTCCAGTGTGTGTGAAGACCACGTTATCTTTGTCCACTCTATCTGTTGGCGGCCATACAAGCCACTTCTAAGACGCAGCTGTTTTGAATCTTCAGCTGTAAACACGGCTCTGCGTCTGTGGTTAACCCATTGCTCCCCCGACTGACTCTGAGCTTCCCAGGGGCGGGTTCCCTGTCTGTAGACACTGAGTCGATGTAAGTGAAAGAAGCGAGGCCCTACAAAGAAACCTGTCTTTACTACAATTTAAGAATAAACTTCCCTAAGCTCTGTTGCTTGCCTTATGGCTATTCTTCCCTTAACAAACACTCTGCTTTCTCCTCAACATACCTTGCATTTTAAGGTCTGACACCACCATTAAAACTGTGTTCTCTTTTTGGGGTTTTAGTTAGCTAGTTTGTTTGGGACAGGGTCTCATTATGGTCTCAACCCTTGAGACAGGTTGGGCTTGGACCACTGTGTTACTCAGGCTGGCCCCAAACTCACGCGAGGCAGTGCTCCTGCTCCAGACTGCCGAGTAACAGATTCCAACAGGCATGTGCCCCAAGCAAAACTATTTTGAAGGCCAACAGAAAGCTTTCACAAGAACTACGTTCTCTTCTTGAGACTCTTGTCTGGCTTCTGTGACACTGTGTGGTATTAGCTTTCAGGATCTCTGTGACCTTAATCTTCCTTGACACTTTCTACTAATATGAGATATTCCCCAAGATTGGGTCCTTTCACTGTCATCTCTTTCACCTAGTCCCTCCATGAACATACCCACTCAGGCTTTTAACCGTCACTTCCAGGCAGATGTGTGCAGTTTATTTCTGCTCCAGCTAGCACCCAAATTTCTCCACCAACACTCAATTTTCACCGCTTGCAGTGTAGCAGTGGCAGATAGATACCCGGCGCTCATGCTTCCACCGGCCACTGTCTCCCAGAACAGCCGTCTCACCGATCACTCATCCCGCTTTGCCAGAAAAGGCAGCTTTTCTTGAATGCCTCTCACTCTTCATCTGCATTCCTGGCAGTATGCTCTTTCTGCTCAGAACTGTCATTCTACTTATTCCAGACGTTACTTCCTGATAAACAACATGAAACCTACTAGTCATTCCTGTTGTGGAACAGTCACTCCTTCCCCACTAACTCATTATGTGTAAACCCAGTGTCTTAGCCTCTCTTCCTGCTGCTGGTGACCCTGGTTTTGTGACTTGCTCCCCTTTTGCCCAGATGACTGCCAGACACATCTGTCTTCCCCTTTGTATTCTTCTCAATTTGAGATCAAATCTTACTTAGATGTGCCTCTCTTCTGTCCTTGGGGTCACAGTTTTGCTTCCAGCCCTTATTACTTCATTATAGGCTACAGTAATAGCTGATCAACTGATGTGGTCATTATCAGGTTCTCCCTGCTGGAAGTCCATTGTCTCCAGATCAGTCTTCCTACGCTAAAACCTGGGTGATAGGAAGCTCAGACTCCCTCAGTGACTTTCTGTTGTCTCTAATTAAGCCCCCAGTTCTTAGAGCTTTCAGAGAATATTTTGGAGTCAGAAAGATGTTTTCAAGTTTTGTCCACCAACTGCAACCTGTTAAGTGATTTTGAACTTAGTGCTTAATTTTTATTTGCCCATTCACTATATATTTGTTTAAAACCAGCTGCGTTCCAGACTGCCTACCAGGTAGTTGGGATTCAGCAGTAAGCCGCACCTGGTCCTTGCTGTCCTGGATCTCACCACATAATAAACTTGTCCCTGTTTCTCATGATTTCTATCACAAATGCAGGCTGTTTCTCTCTTTCTCACTGCTTGTAGCTTTTGGTTTGTGTGACATTGCTGTGCGGTCGAGTTGTCAGTGTATTGCCGTTAGCGCTTGACTGCTTTTTACGTTCACTGAAGGGCGAGAGCCCTGTCCCGTTTCCCGTACTGCACACACAGAGCCAGGCACATCATAGTTGCTCAGAGAATTCTTCTGTGGCTTTGTAGACCTGTGTTTGCCTTTGGCAGGCATATAATGCCCACTGTGCTTGCAGAGACTCTCTTTGTGTTGTCAGAATGACTCTCTTCAAAAAGTAATACCTGTAGTACTTAGTAATACCTAAGGTCTCTCCTTTCCAACTTACTACCCTGCCCATAGCTGTTGTAAGTAGAACTCACATGTTTAGAATTTGTGAACCTTAAGTTTTCAAAAAGGGAATAACAAATCCAAGCATGGTCTCTGGGAAACACTGTCCATGTGCTTACCATGGAAATAATGTTCTTTTGACTAAATAGTTTTTTGACTTGGTAATGAACAATATGTCATTTTCCTCTAAGAAATAGTCTTAGGACTTTAGTTCTAAAGATTATATTTTATTTTATGCTTTTTTCAGCCTGCTGCTTTTAAGTCGCAGTGATATTACATTAAGCATTCGTCTGCCTGAAACAATAGGTTAACTATAGCCAAATTATAACCATACCTTTCCTCTGCACACAAAATCTTATAAACAGCATGTGATCATATTGCCTCTAGAATTTATGATTGTTTTCTTCCAAAAGGAAGCTAAATTTAGCCTAGTAATTCTACATGCTCCCAAGGAAACAATGCCTGCTATGAATTTTAGAATAAATGAATCTGAACCACAGTTCCTTTACTTGACTAAGAAAGTTTAAATATCAACCCCATCATTAGCCACAGATACGAAACCACATGAAACAACCAGTAAGGAGTTAACACGGAACTGTGCTGTGTTTCTTATTTCATTGCTGAGTGAGCCTCAGTTACTGTGTGGACCTTAATACAGAACATTGTTTGCATCTCATAATGATTCCCCAAAATTAATTGTTCATAGCTTGACTTCTAAAAATAAAGCATGTGGAGTCATGTGCGGCCATACAATGCGTCTTTATGCGCTACCAGCCAGAGGTTTTTGTTTTCATTCTATGTAAAAATTCCACTGCGGAGGTTCTCCCTGATAGTTTAGCTGGGGCAGTTCTTCAGTGTTTTCTTGTTTGTTTCGAATGACGACTGAACGGCTCTTGCCTTGAACGTGTTTTGGCAGATCAGCTGCTTGCAATGAAGGTCCCTGCTGCGCTCACGCTTGGTGTCCTTGTGCTGCTGCTTGCCTTGGTGCAGAGGAGTGATGGGGAGTGTAAAGAGGCGCTGGTGAAGTCTGAGATGAACATGGACATGCAGTATCAGCTTCCCAACTTCACCGCAGAAACACCCATCCAGCACGTCGTTCTGCACAGGCATCACATTTACCTGGGGGCCACTAACTACCTCTACGTTCTAAATGACAAAGACCTGCGGAAGGTAGCTGAGTACAAGACTGGACCTGTGCTGGAACACCCAGATTGCCCTCCTTGTCAGGACTGCAGCCGCAAAGCCAACTTACCGGGAGCCATGTGGAGAGATAACATCAACATGGCTCTGCTTGTTGACACATACTACGATGACCAGCTCATTAGTTGTGGCAGTGTCAACAGAGGGACCTGCCAGCGACTCCTCCTCCCACCTGGTGACACCGGGGACACACAGTCGAAGTTCCATTGCATGTTCTCCCCACAGGCGGACGAAGAGACCGGCCAGTGTCCTGACTGCGTGGTGAGTGCGCTGGGAGCCAGAGTCCTCCTGTCTGAGAAGAATCGGTTTGTCAACTTCTTTGTGGGCAATACCTTACATTCTTCCTACGTGCCAGATCACTCACTGCATTCGATATCAGTGAGAAGGCTGAAGGAAACACAAGACGGCTTTAAGTTTTTGACAGATCAGTCTTACATTGATGTTCTGCCTGAGTTCCGAGATTCTTACCCCATTAAGTATGTCCATGCCTTTGAAAGCAGCCATTTCATTTACTTTCTAACAGTCCAGAAGGAGACTCTAGATGCTCAGACTTTTCACACAAGAATAATCAGGTTCTGTTCCGTGGACTCCGGGTTGCATTCTTACATGGAAATGCCTCTGGAGTGCATTCTCACGGAAAAGAGAAGAAAAAGATCCGCAGGGCAGGAAGTGTTTAATATCCTTCAGGCTGCATATGTTGGTAAGCCTGGGGCCCACCTCGCCAAGCAAATCAGAGTCAGTGTGAATGACGACATTCTGTACGGGGTGTTTGCGCAAAGCAAGCCAGACTCTGCTGAACCAATGGATGGATCTGCTGTCTGTGCATTCCCTGTCAAGTATGTCAACGAATTCTTCAACAAGATCGTCAACAAAAACAACGTGAAATGTCTCCAGCATTTCTATGGACCAAACCACGAGTACTGCTTTAACAGGGTAAGTCACATAGGTTCTTCGCTTACAGGCTTTGAGGTACAAAGTAGAATAAGGACGAGTTTAGAAAAGGGTAGCGGGGGCTTTTCTGTGCCTGGTAAATGGTCTTTATTCAAAATATCTGCATGTTCTTTCCAGAGGATATAAGAAGTTGAAAGTTCATTTATAATTGAAATCATATTTTAAGAAGTTAAAGTAGCTAAAAGAAAAACTATTTTTACAATTTGGATTTGCATGTCTGTAACACATTTTTATTGATGAGTATTTTTACTTATATGAAACAGTATTTTCAAAGGAAGTGTTAGGGAAATTTCTTTGTGTTTTGATTTAAATATAGTAAAATCTATCATCTGTACCCAGATTTTTTCTGCTGGTCATTTGGTGCCAGAGGAGGAACACGAGTCTGGAGGTCCATGGTGGCCATCGGCATTCTTGTAGTGAGCAGATTTGCACACGCAGGTCTGGCTATGCCTCCTAACGTAATGACCACTATCAGTCATGAATAAGCAAATAATACAGCTTTTCCAAGGACAGTGTAACTTTGGATATGTGTGTCTCATGTGCCCTAGCAGTTTTGAATGTAGGAAAGAAACATTACAATTCTAAGCAGGAATAACATTAAATATCCTTGATTAGAGAATACATAACTTTGCTAAAAGGTACCAAGAGCGCATGAATTCAGAAGCACTTGGTTGACTTTGTTGCCGTGTCTGGGATACTTCTCTCCAGAGAAACTCACTCTCTTTAACTTTTTTTTTTTTAATGAAGTTTAGGAAAGTACGTCTAAGAAAGTCAGTTCATATTTTGGTGAATTGAAGACAAAATTTCTTTCCTTTCCCCTTCAAAATGTAGGAACATTAAAAACATACATACACATATATCCCAATAAAGACTTACTTTCCCTGTGCTTGCTTAATATACCTTATATACTCTAAGAAAGAATGGATTTCCTCATGAGGCTGTCCCTTTGCTTTACTAGAAAGTACAAAAGAATGAAAGGACACAAGGGACTTTACAAACATGGGATTAGGAAATAAAAGTGTCATAATAGTAACAACATTTCTGAGAAAACACTTTTCCTGCATCCAGTAAGCTGTTTCAGAAACACAAGTTTTGAAGGAGTCCATTAGGGGCTCCTACAGAACTTCTAGAGAACATGATGCTGCTATTTAAAATTTTTGTGTTTTTGTTAATTAAAGACTTGACTTCACAGGCCATATTGGTATCTTATCTCATTATTTTACTTTTTACAGTTCAGCCCCAGATATAAAAGTACTTATGGAGTCTAGAAATTCTCAAACTCTATCTGAACTTTGTTCTAACCCTTTGACATTTTTAGTGTTCCAACAGGAACAAAGAGGCAGCATATCCAATGAAATTCAGGCCAGTTTTATCACCCAGGAAAAGTGCCCAAAATGCACTGACCACACCTGAAACCATTATCACTTCCATCACCAAAATTCTTGTGGGAAACAAGATGGAAGTTGCCAGCAGTCTTCTTACAAGGAAAGCCAACTTTTGTGCTGGCCAAATTCCATGAAGACAAATACCTTTCCTTCATTTATTTGTCTGTTTATCTTTGGTTACTAAAGGTCAACATTTTTCTGAGACCAAGACTACACACTTCGGTGTTTTTCTTTTTTTTGTACCCAGTCCACAGAAAGACCTCAGTGATCCAATAACCAGCATATAATTTCCCAGCTCTATTTTAAAATGGAGGCAACAAGAGCCATTCATCACACAAAAACAGAATGATTTACAAGATTGAACCAGTTTGGAAAGTCTCTTAAGATGTATTTTGTCTTGGCAGATTAACTTGGTTAGACATGAGATGACCCTTCTAATAATTTTTTGGAATTGAGTTTTTATTTTGGCACCAGGTTTGGTGACTAGACACACAGCTTGCAGTTTTGTTAGTAGCATCTCTAATGCATGTTTGGAGGAGCTCTTGTGTGCTGCACGGACAGTGTAAGAATGCTGTGCAGTGCGTGTGCACCCAAGCTCCTACCTGTTCTCTGTGTATGAGAATGTCCACAAGAACGGGCCCTCTATGAGCTCCCTGCCATGTGCAAGATGAGTTTCTATTCCAGGATCAGGCAGTGAAGAGTGCCAGGAAGGAGGACCTTTTATATTCTAGGGGACTGGCAGGTATGTCAGGCCTGACTTGTTTATTAATGACCACATAAAATATTGGGTTTTCGACCCTCACATTTCATAAATATGTCTGCGAACATTCTTCATATGCATCATGTCATACTGATGACATCATGAGAGCACTCTTTTGAGTCATCTGATAATTCCCAGAACTCATCACTTTTACCCACAAATTATCTGTGCTTCAGAGCTTCCTCTCCACACATGATGCTGTTTCTGGAAACGTATCCCAGACCCGAGGTGCCTATTCGTGGAATGCCAGTGCTATTGATTACACTGGTCATTCTGTAAGAGTTTGTTCTTGATTTTCACAGTGCAGAATCAAGAATGTTACCTCTGACTTCCAACACCGAGAACGATGAGATTACACACCCACAACAATTACTGTCTTTAATATGTTTAACTTTTTTATCCACGTATCAGTGAATGTAAATTAATATTGATTGAAGTGTTTTATGCTAATACATATTCTTGCACAGTACATTATTGTTCAAGTAGAAAAATTGAGAAAATAGCTCCGCAATACGTAGACCTTGTAAAAAACAAAATTTGGGGATAAAAAAACCCTTACCTTCTTTTTTGGGGATAAACAGTATAAAAATCCAGTGAATTTACTGAAAAGTAACTGAGATATCCAACAGTCAGATATAAGGTCTCACTTGTAACATGTAGGTAACGATAGTTACTTCAGATGGTTTTGTGAAAGTTTGGGATAATGTACATGAAGTACCTAGCACAAAAAGATGATCATCATTTGGGCTCTGTGGGAATCAGCATGTCTTAATGCAAGGAGACTAAAGTCAGAGTGCACCCTCCTGTTTCTACGGATGGGCATGGGGACACTACTTACACGCACAGAACTCATCTGCCTTCACACAGAATGGTGCGCAATGCAAGAACAGCTATACAAACTCCTAATTTAGTCCTTGGCATATAAATATTAGCTACTGTTGGAAAGCATACTTGTTTAAAGAATGGCAAATTCAAATAATTGGGTTCTGTCCTGGAAAGGGCATTTTCCGGTTCTATGGCTAAAGGGTCTTTGATTTTCTCCCTACCTGTTCTGAGTGACCTCCTTCCATAAAGTTTATTAATGACTTTTAAGATTTAATATTTTTCAAACGATGGGGTAAGGATTGGTTGTTGTTTAAGGGAGCAGAGAGTAGAGAGAAAGATGATTGAATCAAAGTTGTTCTGTAGGCTGATAAAAGGTGTTAAGTTCTGCTTTTTTCCCCTGAGTTAAAATGCCAACTGCTTTATGCTTATGTACTATAAGTCATACTTTGTATTAAGAATTTGCAGGTAATGCAACTTGAGAAAAATTCAACCTTTTAGGTTGTTTGTATCAAGCTTCCTTGTTTTTAAATATCATTTAAACTCAAATTCAAAGAGTAGCCAACTGCTTCCCAAAATAAAGGAAGCTTAAGGTAGTAATTTTCCATCTCCGTTTCATAGTGCCAAAGTTAAAAGGGTCACTGTCAGAGCTACCAAAGGAAGAATCCAAAATGATTGGAACAATTTTCAGTGAGAACAAAAATCAAAACAAGATGCAAACAAGGGATAATATGAATAGGTAGGAAAAGAAACATGCAGTGACGCTCCTTTATTACTGTTATAAAGATGATAGATGAGTAAAATTGAGTTACATTTAAGTTGTAATGGAAGAAAATAATTGCAGCCTTCCATCAGGAAACCACAGAACCATTATTGATCTGTCATCCTCGGGGCATGTCTCATAATATTTAATAAAATAAGCAAAGATTTATAACTCTTTATAGGCCATATATCTATAATCCCCTGCACTGTTTGAACTGCGAATGTGGAGTCAACGTTACAAATAACATCCATGTAATTATACTGCTTCGGCATCCCTTACTTAAACAATCTAGCACTCTCCAGAGAATGTATTTTATATTGGGGATGAAAAATGTGAAATCAGATTACAAAGGGTTTTTTTTTCTTTTTCTTTTTTTTTTTTCTTCTTCTTGTGCTCAGAAATGAATGTTACCCTACATGAAAAGTGTTATTGGGGATTCTTCATTCTTCAAACTAGACAATCTTCCAGATGTAAACACTAAATATCTGGGCTATATGCCAGATGTAATTGCTAAGAAAGAAAAATTTTGCAAGAAAGTCCTTGAGGTATAAGGATACAACACACTTTAGAAAATAAATTTAAGAAATTTATTTTCGCCTGATTTCTTTTCCTTCTGTAGATGGTGTGTTCCCCTGTAGGATGAGGGTGTCTTTGCTGCTGAACTTACTTATTTGAGTTCTCTGGGGTGTACATCTCATGTGAACTGGCATAATGCATTATTTTATTAAGAGAAATTCAAAATCACAACAGTTCACTGCCAGGATTTTGTGACACTCTGTGACATTACTGGTTCACCCTGGGAGTTTTAGAAAACATTACACTGTGAGCCTTTAGTGCCTCCTGCCTTTTTCCCTCCCTTCTGCTCACATCCTCCTTAAATTACTGCAGAGTTCATTCACACAGTCACCCTAGGAAAGGTGCTAAGGCAGAGATACAGTGTTTTTATATCTGAAAGCAAGAAACAGAGTTAAAACCAAAATTCACACCAAAAATACAGGTAGGCTTGACCTGTGGACTATACTGATTGATCATGTGATTGATAGTTTCTCTCACTTGTGTGGACAACTAAGAGTTAAAATGCTGCTTGTACTGTAGATTCTTCTCCTTAGGTTGTGTGAGTGTGTACGTGCACATGTGCGTGTGTGCTTATTTTTGGTTGAGACAGTGTCTAGCTATGCAGTTCAGGCTGGCCCTGAACTCACTGTGTAGCCCAGGCTGATCTCAAACTCACATGGATCCTCCTTCCTCAGCCTCCCATGTGCTGCTGTTACAGGCTGTTCTCCTTAGTGTTTTTTAAAGCAGCTGGTATGGTCTGTGTTTTATTTAAGTCATTGATTTCTACACGGAGACTCATTTGGTAAAACTGATGTAGCAAACAATAGAGGGGTTCTTGCAAGAAGAAATAAATCCTAAAGTTATTGTTGAAAAGCCCAAATATTAATAAAAATTTGAAGCTGTGGCACTGATACATATTTTCTTTGCCATGCTCCATCATGACAGGTTTTTGGAAGCATGTAGGAGTCTGCATTTTGATGAAGATGTTAACCTGCTTGAGTAGTAATAAAGTTGTTACTCAGCATACTATTTCAAACTCTGGGGCTTAGACCCTTACTTCAGACTTCCATCTTATCATCAGCCATCACTCTGTTCTTACCTCCTCTTACTAAGGAAAAAAACTGGGGTCTGCCAGAATCTGGATGGAAGGCCCACTAGGAATTTCAGCCGTTGCTTTGTCATGGACGGGCACAGATGCTGACTCACAGGGTGCTCAAAGCCCATGATGGCTAAGTCCCCAGATGCGTGCCACAGCTCACATCCCCCGTGTTCAGGGAGACCTCTGAAGTGCTTGTTTATCAGAGAAATGAGCCCAAAGGCTCTGCTACTCTTGAAGTCATTAAAACTCCTTTGCTTTTCTTTTTTTTAAATAGTGAATATGGTAAGTGATTCTAGGATCCTGGATATATTCCAGTCTGCTAATTATATATTTTTTCTAACTAAAATGTTCCAGGCACGTTCATTTGCATATGAATTACCGGCTGAGCAATGTTGACTTCCTATTCTAAAAGCCCAGGCTCTACTTTAGGGACTCAGCTTATGATACTTCAGCCCAGACCCAGGGTAACACTGGAGAGGATGGAGTGTGCAGAGAAACTTCAGAAACATTCTGTGGTCCTTCAGAAAGGGGGAAAATGTCTAAAAATGCATGACAATAGAGGATAGGTTGTTTCAAAGATTCTTGATGTGCACACATGGGGGAAATGGCTTATGAATAGCATAACTATAAATGAGAAAGAGACATTGTGAATTCAGACTAAATGTCCAACTTCAGGTGTCTTATTTGACCTGAAGTTGGACAATTAAATCACCAAAATGTTCCTCAATCAGAAGATATTAAAATGATAGTGGACACTTCAAACTGTGTGCTAGATAAAAGGGATGATATCTGTTTTAATTTGTAAAATACTCTTTTCTGGAGCCAATTTTAAGAGAATTAAGTTTGTTGAGATGTCATCTCAAAATGCAGAGATTATTATTAATGATTAGCTAGACTATCTACGAGCAAAGTGTAGATCTGTATATTAAATTTTCTAATGACATTTTAAAATTTAAAATACGTGATTAACACTTGTCATCTAGCCAACAGCCTACTGACTACACTATAGGAAAAGTGGTGCTCAGGAAATGGGGAAAATGCGAAGATTAAATTGTTCTGTTAGCTCCAAGTGAATCAATAGCATTTAGTGCTAATGCACTAAGCAGATTACAAGCACTAATGCAGTGGCAGTCAGTAGCAAAAAGGAGTATCTCTAAAAATTATCTTGACAATAAAATGTGCAATATTTTCAATTTACTTTAACCTAATCACATTTATGAGCTTGTTCTTCCATCTTATTAGTTTAAACTAAGTGCTAGAAGCCTGGCCATCTTATTCAGTGCATAAAATGGCCAAACACTTAACAATCATCGTTTTCACCAAGAAACAGGAAAGGATTTATTTACAACAACAAAGATTGAACAAGAAATCCAGCAGCTGTTTATTGGTGGAGTGCCTCACCCTGCTGGTGTTACTCTGGCAAACCACCTATCTGTGCGTAGCAAACAAACTGGTGGAACTGACAGTAATCAGTCACAGCAGTAACAACACATCTGTGAATAAAATGAGAAAGTATCTTAAGTTGGAAGTTTAGACACAAAAGGCCACCAAAAGGAGATGAGAATTAATTTTTATATGAAGCGTAAAGTTCTAGAAAGGTCAGTGTGGCTTTAGTACATGGGTAGATATATAGCAAGCATTTAATACACCAAAAGCTTTACCAGTTTCATAACTTTTACATCTTAAAAAGCTGCTGCACTTAACTTTAGCTTTTTTAAGTGGATCACGGCCGTTAAAGCATACTGCTAAAGCACACAAGAAGTAGTGTTATGCTGGAGGATTTAATTTGTTTCATACTTTCTGTTTTTAAAAAGTAGTCACAGTGTTAAACATTGCTTGTCTTCAATTTCTAAGTGTAGTAGGTTACGTGTAATTGATTCCTAGTGTGAAGAAGATAATGTGTAGTTTCTAGACACTAAGAACATAACTTAGGTCATGCTCACACTCTCCACCTCTTGACAGCCTGTCACTTTAATCAGGTCCTTTGAAAACAGGTATTTCTTCTGCTGGGCCAAGTTGTTTCTTCTTGGTCTTCCTCTCCCTTCTTCTGCATCAACACTGGGGACCCTGTTTGTCAGAAGAATGTGTTTCTCTTAGGTATGGAGGGGGTTGTCCCGTTACCCATGTCCTGTGACAAAGAATCTACACATCTGAGGACACATGAAATAAGCCCCTTTGAATCTACCCGAAGTGTAAAGGTGAAGTAGTGCTGAGGTGGTCTCAAGTCACTTTGTCTTTCCGCATCTGCATAGTGTATTCTGCACAAGTGCATCCATTTTTAGCCCATGCCCTTCGCATGAGAGTCATGAGGCTCCGAGGTCAAATGAGAGACAAGTGTCCCGGGGCTCACGAGATCTCATGAGCAGTACTGAACGTACCAGCGTGTGCTCCCAACAAAGTGCCACCTTCACGTTGTTGTAGCTGGACGAGTTCCTTCTTCTGCGGCTGGACACACATTTTGCCCTCTCTTTCATGTGAATCCTGTTCGTCTATATATATAATTTTTTTTTCAGTCATGTAAATATCTAAGTAAGTTTAAGGTCTCACAGGCAGGCATTTTTGTCATGTTTCTTAGTACATAAGCACATACTTTGTAGGTTATAGACAGAAAGTAGTATCAATTTTATTTGATAAAAAAGTTCATCTTCCAAAAGAAAGCTGCGTATTTACATGGTAAACAGGTTGTCAGAGTCACTGAGAATAAAAGTTCTTACTAAAATTTGAGAATATTCTTATGAATGGATCTTTAAGAACAATTTTTTGTCTCCACAAACCGTGAAGATTTGAGATGTAGTTATAAAAATATGTATGAGGAGTCAAAAGAAGCATTCACCTTTTCTGTGTTCATTTCGTTTACTTTAATTGGGCCAAGAAAACGTAGCATTTGGCAAAGGAAAAGGAGACATTTAATCTTCAGAGCTTACGCCTGTGTCTACAAGTTGGAGAGGTCACTGGCTTGCCCCTTCCTGAAGGCTGTAATTACAGGCAAAGGGCTACTCATTTTCCAGTAAAGTGAGCAGAACATTGAGTGTAAGTGGTTGTTTCTAAGAGGACAGTGTGTATAGGAAGTGTTCAAAACGTCAGGAAGGACAATAGGAACGTGAGTCTGTTTTCTGCATGCTTTCGATGATATCAGAAGGTCCGAGACTCAGAAACATTCTGAAGTGCAATAGTAGAGGTGACTGTGAGGTCAAATTAGCTGATCCCAGGGTTTAACGAGTTGAATTAAACGAAGAGGAATGTATAATAGCATATAAGATATCTGATGATTCCTTGGAGGTAAATGTATTTGTGGCTCCAACATCATGGTAAACAAGAATCAGTAAGGATATTAGTAAAAGTAATTGAGAAATATTTCTGGTTGGAAAAATATCAATTCCATTGGGCATACGACCCTTGAGATAACAATCCAATTTAACTCAGATGAACTCGTGAAAAGAGGATTATTTACTATTTGGAAAATGAACACCTAAATTTTCATTCATGAATCTTATTTCAGTATTAAACTTTTCCTTGCATTCTCTTAGCCCTTGGAACCAGCTGTCATAACTCCCAGAGCCTTATTTAATGATCTTTATATTGGACATTCAAGAACCAGTTAAGAAACAGTAGATTTTTACATATTTTTTTCTGCCAGCATATAATAAAACCTTTGTTCCAGCAGTGGATGGGCAGTTATTTTAAGAACGATAGTATAGCTTCATTTTACCTTTCGTGCTATTAGCTGAGCTTTCATTTTTGTACTCTGAACTATGGGCAGATCACAAATTACACTGAACTATTGTTTGTTTAACGCTGTTTCCTTCTAGCCTTGCTCTTGTCTATCAATCCCAGCCCAGGTCCCCAGTGGCTCAGGAAACCCTCAATTGGGATTAAGTAATAGTTTACACAGCCTCTCTCATTCATTAACCCATGTTGACATTCTGTGCCCCAGCCCTAGTTAAGACTTTCCCAAGCACCTTCTCTGGATGCTGGTGTGGGTGCAACCAGCTCTACCTATTTAATGAAGAAGTTTTAATCTTTCCAAGAAATCATTCAGCTTTCCCCAGCCTTCTTCACTAGAACAGTCTAGCTCTGTGTTATTCCTTCTTCAAAATAAAACCTGACTTCATTCACAGTAAATACAAAGTTTAAAAGTCCTCACTTTTTCTCTCCTTCTACATTAGCACGAAGCAGAAACAGAAAATTGGACATTATTCGTCCTGACAGGGTTTATGTTTTTTTAGTGCATTAAAAACGGTGCCAAGGAAATAAACGATGCCGAGCAGGTAAGACTGAGTCACCCTGGCCCTGCCCTCCCCTCCGCCCAGCCTCTTGCTCTACACAGTGCTGCTGGAGCGAGTAAGGAAGCTTCTGGAAAGCAAGCCCGCTTGTGGAACTGCATCTCTCAAAGCAGTGTGAGGACTCTCCAGAGGAGAATCCACATTCCTCCTACGGTATTCAAGGCCTTCCTCACCTTGGCCCTGCTGCTCCCCGTCCTCCCTCGCACCGCTGGAAGGCTGTTGTTTGGCTCTGGGAGAGACCAGAGCCCCTGACCTGTGCTCCCAGTCTCGTGGGTGTGAAACACCACCAGGCCAAGGCCCAGTGATCACCAAGGCAGGTCTCCTCACGGAACGAAACCCAGGAAGAGAAGCGCGCAGATGTTTAGTCTGTGAGTACAGGTGGCTCAGGGACACCAACACCACTGCCGCTGGCCCCGCCCTCATCCTGTCACTTTGTGGCTCCCAGAATCCATCAGTCTCCCTCGCAGCCCTGACTTCTAGAACCTGCTGCTGGATCTGCTCGTTGCAGCTCTTGGCGTTGCACTGGCTTTTGTCAAGCTCAGAAGATGTTCTCCAGCTTCTCACTCTTGCTTCTCCCCCACCCGCACGGTCTGGATTTTGCTGGGTCCTCCTGGGGCATTCTGTACTCCCTTCCCACACCAGTCAGTGCCCGTGTGCTCAGCACTCCCACTGGCAGCCTCCCACGGCTACGGGCCACGGGCTGTGGCTCCATATCCCCCAGTAGGCCACAGCTCCAGCAAAACCTGTGTCGGTCAAGTGAGTAAGTAATTACAACAAAGCCTCACGTTTGAGACGTGCTAGGATGCTCCTTAGCAAAAAGAGTAAACAGTTTCCCATTTGCTCCCTCAAATCTCTAAAAACGAATTTCTCGAATTAATAGTTTCCAACATTTAAGTTTACACTGAATTAAAAACTAGGAAGTTCCGTTTATTATGACCTGAGCTTCTTACAGACACACGCACGCAGGAGGAGGAAAATGAAAGGACAAGGTAAAGGTATAGACAGGTAGATAGGAATCCCAGGGTTTTGTACGTGGCTGAAATTGGGGAAACAGAACTAAAGCCATTAGAAGGAGTACCTCTGATCAGGGCGTTCCAAACTTGGTCATAGAGCTCGCCCTTCTGGGTGGGTGGCACTGTTCGTGAGAGCGACCTTAGACGGCAGCACCTCCTTGCACACAGTACTCGAGCAGCAGCACCAGCAGGGATGACCTTCCTTGAAGTTCGCGGGTGGAACCACAGACTGTCACTGCAGGCCGCCAGCCTGTGCTTTCAAGTTGAAAACAGCATACAGGTTAAGGACCGAAGTTAAGAGCAAATGTCCCTGTCATTAGCAGCTCCAAGATTTTACTTGCAGTGGCACTCAGCGACACGCCCAGGACACAAACTCTCCTGGGCTTGGTTACATGTAGGGAACAAAGTGAGGAGTGGGTACAGAACTTAGGACCGGGACGTGGAACACCTTGCCCCCAGATAGAGGCTTCTGAGAAGCAGTTGTGGTCAGAAACAAGGGGAGAATGTTAAAAAAAAAGTCTGCACAGTGTAAAACGGAAAGAGGGAGAAGTGCTAGGTGGCAGTTGGTAGTGGGGTTAGTGGCGGGGTAGGATACAGCATGGCTTACACCGCGTACTGGACACAGCCGAAGGACTCCTGATTCACCTGTCCCGCCCCCGCCAGCCCTCTCCTAAAGACCTGAATCAGCTTGGTCCTCTTGGGTGTGACGCTGTTAGACACGTAAACAGATCTTGTCCTTAGCATTTTCAGGAGGAACTTACGTGTCTAGGAGTAAGTCCATGACAATTTGGTAAATAGAGAAGGGCAGAAAACGCTTCGCACTCGGCTTTGAAATCTGCCTTACTTGAAGGATTTTCCTTTGAATCACTGTCGCTCCTGGCTGTGGTCGAAGGGCGGTATGAAGGCTGCTAACCAAAACCACATGGGCTTGGTCTGTTTTACATCTGATTCACCTTAGGAAATGATGATAAAGAAGCAAAAGTTTTAACACTTCCGACCCCATATCGTGTGAGAATCCCGAGTCCTGTGAATCCCTGTGCTCCCTTGAGAAGAGAGTGATTACATACTTACGTGTAAACGTATCTGTACACATGCGTATGTAAACCTCTACATGCATAAAATATATCCTGCTCCAAGTAGTTTGCTCTTCCCCCTTCATTAATCCAGCTTCTCTAAAGATCTGGCTCTATTCCTAGCCCTGCTGTGAGG
Organism: Chinchilla lanigera; assembly: GCF_000276665.1. NCBI lineage: Eukaryota > Metazoa > Chordata > Mammalia > Rodentia > Chinchillidae > Chinchilla > Chinchilla lanigera. The sequence goes on from NW_004955432.1 coordinate 22,453,795, forward strand.
CTTCTCCAGCTATGACAGCCCACATTGATCTGACCCTTCTCCTCGTAGAGTATTTAATTCGTGGGCAGTGTTTTCAGAACTGACCTTTCAGCTGGGTTCTTTGCACTTTGCTTTATGAGCTATTTTGTGTGTCAGTCTCTTCCCTTTCTGTGTGTGTAGCACCTTCGAGATGAACCGTAGGTAGGAGATTTGGTAAGCTTGGTAGAGTAGAGACTGCTTTTACACCTTTAGGGTAGCACATTTATGATGGGGACGCACATGCATGACTGTCCCATCAGGCAGCTTGCACCACGGGCGGTGCATCCGTAACCGCCCCGTCCCCCCCAATGGGACAGTCACACATGTACCGCTGTGGCTCAAGCCAGCCGGAATGTGTTGAACTACAGAGACAAACCGGAATACGCTGTGGGGACCAGTGGCCATCAAAGACTAGTATATTTTCTATCTTTAAAAAAAGTGAGAGAGAGGGCAGGGAAGAAAAAGAATGAAGAGGTGTTGTGTATGTGAACCAGCCCCCAACGAGGAGTGTGATCGTTATGTGCTGCAGACATGGACTAATAACACTTTTTAGAATGGGCTAAGCCTTGGTTTCAAGAATAATGAAAAACAGGGTTTGAGACGTAGCTCAGTGTTACAGCACGTGCTTAGTATAGGAATGGATAGGAAGGGAGGGAAGGGAAGGAGGCAGAGAGGGAAGGAGGGAGGGAGAAAGGAAAATAGGAGGTAACAAGTCCACACATAATGGAGAACCATAGATGACATTACTTACAAGCTGTAATTCTATTCCACAGGTATAAGTGTTTCTATTTTACAGATGAAGAACCTGAAGTTTTTTTATATACGTACTCAGAAATTTGGACCGTAGGCTACGGATTTAGCTCAGTGGTGCAACACCTGCCTGGCAAGTGTGAGATCCTGAGTTTGATTCCCAGTACCAAAAAAAAAAAAAAGCAACTTGGACCTTTTCTTTAAAGGCATGATGAAGAGTCATTAGATCAATAATAATAATAATAATAACAACAACATAACTGTATAAGTATCCAAGAGCGGGAACTTATATTTTGTTCGTTTGCTTGGGACCATTTCCTTCTAGTAACTAGTCTGTATTTGTTTCCCAGAAAAACAATAGCAAATCACCGACATTTAGTGGCTTGGAACACTAGAGATTTATCCTCACACAGTTCTGGAAGCCAGAAGTCCACAAGCGAGGCATTAGCCAGCCCTGCTCCCTCCAGAGGCTCTGAGGAGGGGTCCTTCCCTGTCTCTTGCGCTCCGGCATCCCAGCCGCACCCTTAGATGGTAGCAGTGTCATTCCCATCTCCACCCTCGCGCGGCGTGAGGACGTGAGATGTGTGTGTCTCCATGTGTCCTGTCTTCTGATAAGGACAGCAGTCCACCGTCCTTGGACTTGGGCCCACACCACGTCCAGGGTGGTCTCAGGTCAGGATCCTTCACTAATTATCAAGGATCCCATTTCAGTCACATTCTGATGTTCAGTGCAGATGTGAACTGGAGATGAACAGCATGAGTCTCCACAGATATTTTCGCATGACTAAGTGAACGAAGTGATCGTTATTAGTATATTCCTGGAACTGAACTCATTTAACTTAAGCCTCAGAACTGTTCTACCGTATGGGTAAGTGTTTTTCACTTTCCACTCTTAAGTGAAGAGCTGAGGTTTAGAGATCCCCAAGGGTTACGACTTCACACATCTAGCAAAGGCAGGGCCGCTCCCGAGCACTTGCTGTTCCCACGGGACTAGTGTGATTACGGCATGCTCTACCGAGATGTGAGGGGAGCATTACACTGAGAATTATAAAAGTGGGCTTGCGGAGGAAGATGCTGGAATTGAGGAAATCGGACAGTGGGGGACGAAGGATGAGATTTCCTTTGCATTTGATAGTAAAACGTGTAAGCGTGTGTGAGTAAGAACAGTAACTGCCTCAGATTTGGGGAGAAGGTGGCTGCTGACGTGTTGTAAAAGGAGGAAGCTGGAGGAAGAAATCCTTCTGTGAGTAAAAAAGGAGTTTGAAAGTCAGATAGGCCACAGGCACTTAGGGAGACAGGGCAGGTCCTCAGGACAGCCCTGCCGGCAAGCGTGCAGTTCAGCCATCACCGCAGGGCTGCAGGAGCAGAGACTCGCGGGTCACCTGCGCCGAGCCCCGGCTGGCTGACCAGATGCCTGGTTCTGCTGTGCTGGCGGCTGTCCCGGGCTGCGCGCGCAGTGGCCTTTGTTCCTGCCAAGACCAGCCAACCTTCCCAGCCTGCTCCCAGCTGTGCGGTCTGGCAGGAGCTCCAGGTGAGGCCAGAGGCAGGATTGCACCACCAAGGGGAGTCAGCGGAAGCAGAATTTAGAAAGTGTCTTCCTTTGAAACTGCAGAATTCATCGTACTAAGTCCTCTTCATAGCACAAAACAGTGTGTTCCGATTCTTAGGGCTGGGTCTCACCATGCGTTAGGAGCCTGACCTTGCATTAGAGATCCCGAGGAGCATGGCCTGCTCTTCCTGAGAGCCGCCTCTTCTGCACTGTACAGACAATCCAGGCTTCCATGCTGACAGCCACGGAGTTCACGTAGGCTAAAGTTTACCTGCAAGAAACGCAGCCGGACGTGCAGTTGAGTGCCGTAGGCCTCTGCTGGCAGTCAGTTCGCTCTTCTCCCAGTCCTCATGAATGACATGTAGGGAAATAAAGTCAGACGCCTGAAGTTAAAACAGTTGAGCTTTAGTCAACTCTGTGACAAGCTCTAGGCTGAGAGGGACTTTTCATTTGGAAATGTGAATCCCCAAGACCATTACTGTATATATCTAGATTTGCATGAAGTACTCGGAGTACAGTTTGTATTAAAGAGCATCTGGTAATTTAGTCATGACTCTAAGGAAAGAGCTGATCCGAGTGACCTGGCAATAAGTTTACAAGGTAGTACATTTCTGAAAAGTGTATCTGCAAGATGGATTTAAATTATCTGTAGATGAGCTAAATCTGTCCTGTAGATCAATGAAAAGTCATTATTTTAAATATATCACATTCTTAATTATACTGAATTAAATGTAATTACATATTCAAGGCATGCATCATAGAGTTAATTAGTAGAAACATTTTGAATCAAATATATTAGGTGTATAGTACTTTAATTTTCTTTTTACAAAAAAAAGCTGCATGTCTGAGTCAGACAAAAAATATCGGAGCCAGTGCAGTGGCACACACCTGTAACCAGCACTCGGGGAGGCTGAGCCAGGAGGATCAAAACTTTGAGCTCAACCTGGGCCATTAAGTGACATAGTGAAACTACCTCAAAATAAAATAACGAGCTGAGAATGTAACTCAGTGTGAAGGACTTAGGTTCAGTCCCCAGTACTGGAAAAAAAAAAGCCTGGCAAATACTCATGGAGAGTAAAGACTAAAGACAAAATTAATTGAAGTATTGCATCATGACCTACAAGTTGTAATTATTAACTTTATGACACTATGTAAGACTTTGAGTTAAGGAAGCAAGTTGATATCAAGATTTCTGTTTAAAAAACTGCAGTTTTTAGCTCATATTTTTTAAAAACTCAAAACAGAATCCAGAACCTACTTAGACCTTGGAGTGGCCCCTGGTGACAGTGTTTACTCGGTTGGTGACCTGGGCCTCACAAGCAGTGACTAGCCTTTGGTGACTCCAAAGGAGAAGCCTTGGGAAGCCGCCCCTAGAGTTGGACGAGAACTTTGAAATCAGTTTGCACAGCACCTCTCTTTGCAGATAAGCATGACCCAGTTTGGTGGAGGACACTGGGGCTTAATTGCCTGTTTATTTGTGACCCTGTACCACAGCCTCGTGGTATACTCAGTGCCCTGTTCCAGGTTTGTTGTGACGAGATTAGTTGAATTGATAGTTGTAAAGTGCTTAGAAATGTGTCTGACACATCATAAACACTAGGAGCAAATCAGCTTGTTAAATCAGTAAAATAAAACTGAGACCCAGAGAAATGAGGTGACCTGCCTAAGGTCATGCGGCTTATCACACCCTTGCTGGGATAGATCCAGGCCCTTCCCAGAGACTTGATCATCCCTTTCCATCAGGTCCCTGTACCGATTGTGAATTTGCCTCAGAGGTGGTATAAAGGCCTATTAATGAGAAGTATGGTGCAGGGTGAGAAGGTAGGACCTGAAATCAACTAGGATTCGAACTTTAATGTTTACTGACTAACCACTCTGAACCTCAATTTCCTCATCTCTAGAATTACCATGATCCTGACAAACGCAAATTAGACTTGTCAGGAGGATCAAATGTGATCGTGTACTTTGAAAACCATAATCTACTATGCAAAGGTTATTTAACATTATTTTGAGCTAAAAGCCTTGGGAATGTTTCAGAGCTGCTTAGAATGTCAAGAAGTTGAGGTGGGGAAAGGTTTTTATTTTTTATTTTGAGGCAGGGTCTCACTAAATTGCCTAAGCTGGGCCCAAACTTTTGGTCCTCTGCCTCAGCTTTAACATAAAGGATTGGTATGGGATGATACTGATTTTATTACTGTCTTGGTTTTGTCTGTCTTTCTTTCTTTCTTTCTTTCTTTCTTTCTTTCTTTCTTTCTTTCTTTCTTTCTTTTCTTTCTTCCTTTCTTTCCTTTCTTTTTTCCTTTCTTTCCTTTCTTTCCTTTCTTTCCTTTCTTTCCTTTCTTTCCTTTCTTTCCTTCTTTTTTTGTTTGGTTTTTTTCCCAGTACCGGGAATCGACCTCAAGACCTCTCGCTTGCCAGGCAGGCACTGTGCCGCTGAGCTAAATCCCCAGCCCCTGGTTTTCTTTCTTAGTAGTGCTGGGGATTGAACTCACAGCCTTAGGTATACTAGGCAAACATTCTACCCCTGAGCTACACCCCTGGCCACTGGTATAAGATGATCTTAAAGGCCTTTCTGTTTTTATAGTTGTGCAGCCTTAGAACATTGCCCGGAACAGTAAATATTAACAACAGTTAATGAGCTTGAGAATCAGAGAGCGCTGATGTCTGTTCCCATATGAGCTGGGCCCAGTGACCCAGCCCTTGGCTGCGCGTGCTAAAAACCTCCCAGGGCTGCTGAGAGTCACAGATGTGAAAATGCCTAACTCAGTGCCGACACGTGGTGGGTGCAGGGCAAAAACTGCTTTCCTCCCGCCCTCCCTGCAGTTCTGCCTCCCTTCCTTCCTTGGTTCTTCCTCCCTTTGTTACTCTAGGGAGAGTCATGCTGGCTCCCTCGTGCTGCTGGTCTGAAACCTCCTCTGTAGACTTCCAGAGCAGCTGCTACCTTGTGGAGCTGCCTTGTGCCAGCTCTGCTCAGTTGCAGTTTGAGGCACAGTGACTTTGAAGGAAGCACAAGTAGCAGAGACCCCTGGCAACAAGTGATGGGTCCTTCCGGCTGGGCCCTGGGAATGGTGGTAAAGTACTGCAAGCAAGCCATCCCGTTTTCCCTGCACAGACGAGCAGCAGACGCTTCTGCTTTGTGCCTTTCAGAGACACAAAGGATCAGACTCTCATTTGCAGACCACTTTGCTTTTGCAAGGCTCTCTGTGGAAGTTCTACTATTAACAGAAAGACAACATGCAGTGCTGTAAGCCAGTTCCTGCCCCTTGACCCCCGTCGCTGAGTTGATCAGGTTTTTCAGCAGAACAAGACAAGAAGAAACCCCTTTCCTGTAGCAAATGCTGGGATGTTCCTGTTTCCTGGAGGCCAATGTCCTACACCCCCTTCCTGCAGAAATCTGCCATGGGATCCCGTGGCTTATGAAATTTGAATGTCACTTGAACCTGATGTGATACTTATTTTTTAGCTTCAAATTGCAAGGTCAAGGTCCTTTTCCAACATTGGGCAGTGTATCTATTCTTGGAGGTTTTGAGGGAGGGGTACAAAAGAGACAGACCTCAACCCCACCAGTCCTTGAAGAGGTACTATTTAGGGGCTGCTCTCTTTCCTGCAGGAAAAAACGGTAAAGTGTGCAGTGTAAATACTGTGTGAGCTCAGGTGCAGAGCCCGCGTGTGTGCCTGGCACGTATGGAAGCAGCTGTGCAGAGGCTGAGACCTGTTGGAATCGCTTTCTCGCTGTTTAGAAGTCCAGGTTCCTGCGGGCTGGCAGACACAGAGCAGCACTTAGTTGCGCGCTCCTCTCCATTCCCCGGCTTGCCCCACTCAGCACGGAGGGCCAGATGGGGAGGCTGAGGGTTTCGGGTGGCTTTGCACTGGCTTTACAGTAAGCCCTGCTAAGTGCCTGCTGTATACCAGGTGTGCTGTGGGGCACTGAGTATAACAGAGACTGACACAGTTCTTGCCTCTTGCTGATAAAAGGCTGTCGGTGGCTCATAACCAAAGGTTACTCCACACACAGCACGTTGTTTCCATATCCCAGGAAACCCATCGTCTTTCAGGTGGCGTTGTATTGTAGCCCAGGGCAAGTCTGCAGCTTCAGAGTTCCCAGGATGATACCCAGGTAGAGAAAAAGAGCAGGCACTAGCAGCAGTGACAGAGCAGCCCTCTCCATAACAGCACTCAGGAAGCTTCGGATTTAAAATTAGTCTTTGAGTCTTAAAGTGAACCTCCCTTGACTCTGGCCATCTCTGCCAAATGGATGGTTGATCACCAATAGAAACTTAATTATCCATTAATCAGTTACTATTGAGTTGCAGGTACATCCCAGCTTTCTGCTACTACTCAGAGTAATCTGTAGAAGAACAGCTTCTAATTACACAGTGAAATAGCATTCATTAATACATCAAAATAAATGTCTAGAACTAACATTTTATTAATTTATCCTAATTATTTTATTTTATTAACATTTTACTAATTACAAGAGTTGGCTTTAGTAGCTTTGAAACTCAGTTTGCTAATCTGTTGCCATTTAAATGAAGAAATAGTCATTGATATGTAGAATTAGAGCATTCTAAGTGACTTTCAATCATAAAAGTCAAGTTGTAAGAGCTTTGCTCTCCCTGTGATAGACAGTTGACCTTAAGGATAAAGGTCACTATTTAGAAGGATAAACATTGTTATTTGTAAAATTAAAAAGTAACTTGGTTTGATGCCTACTGTGAAAATCTTCTGGATATTATGGTATAGTAGGAAAATGATAGAGAACTGCTAACTTGCTGGTCTGTCCTGGACCTGTAGCTACAGAAATGTGTAAAAATGAACTTTTGCTCTCCGTTTCTTCCAAGATAGATTTGATCCTCCTTTGTACATCCTCCTTCCCCATTGTCTGCCCCGGCTTACCGCGTCCCAGTTTCCCACTGGGACAGTCAGAAGCTAAACATTTTATTTGTTCGCCATAAATGCTTTGCCCACTCCTGACCCCCAAAGTAAGTTAAATAATTTTGGTTCTGATGTGTTATCTACCTATCATTGGTTCACTTAGTTACTCATTTATTGGTTATTTTCTATGTCTGATGTTTAGTTTACTGTTAGCATTACAGTGATGAAAGAGTGGTTCCCTGACTGCCCAGATCCACGCAGGAGAAGGCACATACTCGTACAATTGATGAGCAGATGCGAAGTTGCCATTATGAGTGTGTTATATCCATTCTATGTTGTCTATGATGCGCAGGTAAAAGATACCATGAAAACACTCGAAGTGTTTGCCCTTGACATTGGCATCAGGGCAGCCTCCTGAGGAAATGGTGGTGAGCTAAGGTCTGAAAGAGGTGTAGGCATGAACAACATGAATAGAAATGGAAGGAGCGCTCCAGACAGAGGAAGCAGCATGTGCCCCCCGCTCTTAATGAGGGGCACCTGGCATAACGGAGCGCTGAAAGAAGTTCTGCTCTGCTCACTGGTGGACAGACTCGGAGAAGTTGGGTAGAGGCAGGGTGATGTGAAGTCCAACAGGCCAGGTTAAAAATGGTTCACTTAACCTAGTTCATTTAATCTTTGCAATAATTCTGTCAGATAGGTACTGTTTTTATATACTCTTTTATAGAGGAGGGGCATGAGACACAGAATTTGCAAATTTCTGAACACAGAAAGATGGTACGATTTACAGAAAGCCAGTAAGCGTTGGAAACCAGGTTGGTTGGTTGGTTGTTCTTTCCGGTACCAGGGATCGAACTCACGATCTTGCTCTTGCCGAGGAGGCGCTGTGCCGCTGAGCTAAACACCCAGTCCCTTGGAAACCAGGTTTTGATGGAGGCACTTGCACCTCTTCTCCGCTGCTCCCCGTGATCTATCTGATTGTCTAAGCACCACTGCCTACCACTCTGTGCACGGAAACGCACAAGGGCACGCATTTTAAAGTGTGACTCCAGCATTTGTTTTTCCAGCTGAAACTCATCTCATAGCCTTGACTGCTAAAAGCATTACTTTTCTGTGAAGGGCTGAGATATTTAAGGCTTTGTTTTTCTTTTAATATCACCTGCTAAGTTCCATCTTTTTATGTACACACATATGGAACAGCAGGGTGAATTGTGATAGTAATGTTTGCCTCCAGTTTTTGGATCTGTGCATATACAACAGTGCCTAGAAAGTGTAGGTCATTTGTGTCTCTAGAACTGTTCATTCCTGTCTGGGGCTAGCTTACTGCACAGTTGTTCTAGCCATTCCCCGCCAAGCTCTGAAAAGATACACTGAGAAGTTTCTTACCAGCCTGCTCACATCTGAACTCACATTAACTCTGTGTCACATTTTATTCCAGACACTTGTGAGAAATTCATCAGGCTGTGAAGTACGCAGTGATGAGTATCGAACAGAGTTTACCACAGCTTTGCAGCGTGTTGACTTATTCTCGGGCCAGTTCAAACAGGTGCTACTGACATCTATATCTACCTTCGTTCAAGGAGACCTCACCGTTGCTAATCTTGGGACATCAGAGGGTCGTTTCATGCAGGTAACTGCCTTCTACCTGGTATTGTGCAACTAGTTTGGTTTTGTTTTTGCAGGAGAATATTTGCTACCAAACTGTAATGTATAAGTGACAGTAGAAGCTGCAGACAGAGTAAAAACCTGGAGACAGAGTAAAAACCAAACAGGGAAGGCTGTCCCACTTTTTATGAAGTGTATGGCCTATTTTTGTTAAGTTTTTGAAGTGGTTGCTTTAATTTTCTTTTTTGGAATGGTTTGGGCTTTTTTTCCATTCATAACTTTTATCACATGATTGGAAAGTAAAAATGAAACAATTAAAGCACTTCCAGGCGGTGTTTTCCTATTCCAAGGGAAACTGCGGATCAAAGGAAAGCTATTGTGTGAACCATGTGTCTCCATGAGAAGAAACATTCACATCATTGAGAAGTATTGGCAGGAGTTAGGAAGGGATGTTACGGTCAGAATCCCATTGTAACTCAGGCTCTTCCGCAAAATAGTGGGGTTAGACACAAAGAAGTTGAAATACTTAAGGAGGGAGAGGGGTATTAAGAAGTGCTTTAATGGCTAGCAACAGTATTTCCATAAGGTAAATGTTCATACTGTAAACTTCACTGAAGTTACCATGCTTCCTAGCTACAGGAATCGTAGCACTTTGCAGAAATTAACATGCTCTAGTATTGGATTTATTTTATTGCTTTAATATTTATTAACGCTTTCAATATGATTCACCAGTAGATTCTTGATCATTGCAGAATGACAGTGACCTTCACGGAAATGTTACATTTCTGTGAACGCTAGAAATTTCTTGTAGAAGATGTTTATTTTGTCATTACCTGATACAATTAGCATCCTGATCGGACAACAATTTCTAGTGAGCCAGTTGAGGGGGGTGATATTTCCCAACGATGTACTGTATCTGTCTTCCTTTATGAAATATATTTTAGTCCTTGTCATATTTTAAGAACCGTAAATCATGTTTGTCTTGTCCTAGTGGGCATGATGGAATTTCTCAAAGTGGTAAAATCTTCCTAGCTGAGAACTAACGATACAGGTCCTGTGGTCTAAATGTTCTGTACTAGTACCCCCTGCTTCTGCTCCCTCGCAGCTGTGTCTCCCCACTTTCTCTCTCCAGTCCGTTGTGTTTACTTACCCACCTCACCCAGCCTAAATACCTTTAACTCCTCAGAATCTGAAGAGTGGCCCAGTTTCCCCACAGACATGCTCTCCAGTGTATTTGAGTATGATTGCCTGTTTTCCTTGTAATACTAATTTGTGTTTATGTTTTTAATGTACGTTGATGGTATTCTGTAAATTTCCAAAAGAGCATGAGAGAGGCTTGCATGTATTGAATTCCTAATGCGTTCGTGATACTGGCTTGCCTCTCTTTATCTTCATTTCTGCTTTCCTTTTTTTTTTTTTTTCTAAATTGTCCATTATCTTGCCAATTCAGGTTCACATTAGTAAGCTGTGATGGCCATTTTAGGTCTGACAGGTTTTTTTTTAACATCAAAGATTTCCTGGTCTAGTTCCAGATGTTAAAGTTCTAATAAAATGCCATTTTTAATAGGTTGCTTTAGTAACAAAGAGTCCTAACAAAGAGTCCTCGCTATCCAAGGCATTTAGAATGTGTCAGTCTCATGATAATAGAAACGCTATAGCCAATAGTTTATTCTTGTCCCCTAGCATGTGTAGAAAAGATGCAATCTTATACCATTAACTGTGCATCCAAAACAAAGTACATACTTGTTTCGTGACGGTACCATCGGTGTTTCTGCATTTTTAAAACAAGGACATCAAATGTGTATTAAGAACCTACTAAATTTGCTTTATCCAACAAGTGAATGACACAGAGGAAACAGTGACACAGAACTTGCCTTGAAGGACCTATAATTTTAGTAGAGGAGGGAAAAAAAGACATGTAACAATAGCACATACAGAGGGCTCTAGGGACCCACAGATTCATTTCTCTGACACTTGCCTGAGGAATTCCATTAAATTCATGTAGACAAACCGACAGCATTTGAAGACTCAGATAATCCACATCACTGAAATCCAGTTTGTTTACAGCAAATAATGCTTGGTGGAGGGGGTGGACGTGGGGCAAAGATCAGAGACGTCCAACCAGATCTGTCCCAGCAGTGACTGCCTACCAAGTTCTGTAAATGTTTTGACAGGGCTAAGATGCTAACTCTGTAGCCAGCCTGTTTCTACAATTCACGTTTTAATAAATACTATGGAGTTTCTGTTACAAGATAGAACGGACATATTTCCTTCTCCAAAGACAGCTGCCACACATGAAAAGGAACAGAAAAACGGTTTTACTTCCTTCCTACCCAGAAGCCTGATGGCAGAGTTACTCTGCACATTTTTTCTAGCAAGAGTTTGCAGCTGTTGCTGCCCTTCCTGTTGTGCCTGTGTTGGGCTCTGGCTGGGAACACCAGCCACATCCCCAGCTGTTGGGCGCAAAGTGAATCAGGTATTTCACAGTGGTTATTTGATGAGAAAGAGTTATATTGTTGGTTAACAATGGTATGTGTACGGCAGTGAGGTTTTTACATGTCTCTAACATTTAAACGTGTAAGTTATACAGGTGCAGCTATGTCTAAACACATTGATGTGCACAAGTAGTTGAGTATCTGTAGAGCTGTGCTAATACAAATTTCAGAAACAGTTTTTATGTGTATGGTCACTCTCTTGGGTTGCTTTGAAATAAAATAATATGCTAAACGAAATGCTGTTTGAAGTAGTGTGCGTAAAAAGTGGGAATGTGCCTCCTTACAAACTAGGGGGAGAAAGTGGAGAGAAGAAGACAGCAGCCTTAGTACAGTACTCATAGCTACGTGGGAGAGGGAAGAAGGACTCTCATGAAGATCACAGGACTAATCACAGGGATTGCCCGCGTCTCCCCTTCTGAGCCCCTCGTCTAATCTATATCCAAAACAATGCTTGCTTGATTTTTTTTTTTTACAGCGCTTGTATAAGGCCTTTAATCTTCAAATGCAGAGCATTGCTATTAAAATATTTGTGCGTGACTGTCAGGCCAGGCAGAGTGCGTGAGTCAAGGCTGGTTGGGGTGGAGAGGCCCTTTCAAGACTTTCCTCGAGTTCAGCTCCAGAAACATTCAGTAGGCACTCTGCACCATGCCTGCTAGCAGTGACCCTCGCCTAGGTTCTGCCGCCACTGCCCTCAGGCTCTTCGGTACCTCCTGGCCCTTCCTCCACCGCCCCCTGCCTTTTCACTTTTCCCCAGTTTTGTTACCCCTGTTGTTGTTAGCACTCACTCACCCTTTTTCTCCCTGGTCGTAACTGGACCGATTTTGTCTTAAATAAGAAGTTTAAAGAAGCAAGGATCACCTCAACAGACATCCTTTGCTCAAACTCATAATTTATGACCATGGCTTCAAGGATTATGCCAGTAACTGGCGAATTTGAGAATGATTACTCACATCCAGTGAGAAGAATCAATTTATCTGTTGACCCGACTTCACATTCTTTCAGTTCCTGTAGCACCATCATGCGATGTCAGTGATTTCAGTAGGAGCCAGTGGAGTAGATCACATTTGCAATTGTTGCTTTAGAATATGGAGACACAGATCATCAAGCCAGCAGTGCTGTGAGCATGGTGCAGTGACAGAACGAAATCAAACTTAAATGCAAATGCTATTTGTTCTTTAGGGATTATTAATTTACCCACCTTTTTTGTAAAATGCTCAGATAAAAAGATCTTCTGCCTTTCAAAAAATATTGTTCACCTTAGGTGACTTAGTTATTTCCCTAAACAATATTAGCGTTAGTCGATTTCTTTAGAGGAAAATATGCTCATAAAATTTCCTTCTAAGAAATAACTTGCTAACTAGATGTGGTGGCTCATGTCTGAGATCCCAGCACCCTGGAAGGCTACAGTAGGAAGATTGAAAGTTTGAGCCCAAGGGCTGGGGATTTAGCTCAGCGGCAAAAGCGCCTGCCTGGCAAGCGCAAGGTCGTGAGTTCAGTTCCCGGTACAGGAGAAAAACCAAAAAAAAAAAAAAAAGAAAGTTTGAGCCCAGCCTGGGCAACTTAGCAATTTAGCAAGACCCTACTGCAATATTTAAAAATTTTTAAAAGTATGAATGCCTTAGCTTCTGTACTACAAAATAGAAAAAAACTATTACATAAGTAATAATTTTAGGGTTATGCCCATAACTAAAAATTAAGCTGTTACTTAGTCTCCTAAAATGAATTAATGCATGCTCCAAGGACATTTATTTTATATACGCTTATACACATAGAAATTTGAGACATCATAAATATTTGAAGCCATGGGAAAATGCAGAGCTTTTGTTTGTTTTGGTTTGGGGTAGCAGGGAGTAACTGGAATTTCTTGCATGGATGCTTTTTGGAAAGAACAGAGAAACACTGTGAGACCTGAGATATGTATACCCGTAGTTTTGGAACTTTCACCACTTTTAAATTTCAGAAACCTTTATTCTATGTGTAAAGAAGTTAATCCTCCAAACAGAATACTGATTTGAAAGTACTGGTTATTTTAACATTTTTACACATTTCCTAGCTTGTTTAGTTTTTAGATGTTTGAATTTTTTTATGCGGTCATAATCTCATATTAATTTGTTTTGACTCACTTTTGACTCGTTTCAAAAACTGGAACATACACACATCGGTTTGTAATAGAGGACAATCACTTTGCTTTCCAGTTATATCCGGGCTTCACCGTAGCAGTCTGGTGTGGAAGGGTTTAGTCCCAAAAAGAGTGAAGGAAAGAACAGAGCAAAGCTTCATTTAATCAGCTTTCGCCACCCAGCAATTTATCTTATGACTTGTTAGTTCTCAGCTAACGATGCGAGTCATGAAACTAAATGCTTACCTTGATTGAAACAAGTTACTCTTCTTATTCTGATTTTTTCTAAGTACACACCAATTTCTGTCACAGACTGAGGGAAGGCCTCACTCAGGCAGGCCAGACAGTGAGATGCGGGAAGGCTCACCCTGAAAATGCACATTGAACTCTTGAAGGCCCTCTGAATGCTGAAACATTTGAAAACCCCGTGCCTTCATCAAAGATGAAGTGGGCTTCTAATTTTTTTTTTTTAAAGAATAAAAGAAGGATAACATAATAATAGGGGGGACTTAGTAAATTACAGACAAAATGGTAGGAAATTATCAATGGTTATCATTTTACGTATTATTATCTACAAAATAGTTTCTTAGGAAAACAAATAGACAAATAATGAGTTAGAGACAAAAGAGGTAGGAGATTATCAAGAGTTGTTGTGCTATACTTTGGTATCTTCAAAGTGGCTTCTAAAGAAAATAAACAGAGCTATACATGAGTGACCTATTGAAAAATCATTAACTATTCTCAATGGTTGTTGTAGGAAACACATAATAATAAACATACATTATGAAATAGGATAGGAACATTACAAACTTAACACAGTTATGGATAGATTAGTAGGAAAATATCAATGGCTGTTGTAATACGTGGTGGTATCTTCAAAGTGGTTTCTCAGGAAGACAGAGATATGCAAGAAGGATCTAATAAGTAGTTACAGCCTAAGGGTTGTCAAAAATAGCATATTACCTCCTCACCAGTGACTCCTTTCACTGAGGTATGACGGCTGGAAGGAAGGCCAGGATTGAAAAGAAGGACCGAGAGACTTGCACCTGTGACTAGCAACAGGCTGTTTTCTTGTTCCTCCATAGTCATCATTACCCAGGACTCCTCGGGGCTTCTAATTTTGATGTGCTCGTATATTAATACAGTAGCCATGCCTTGAAGACCTAATGTGTCCAAGAGTCTGGTCTCGACTGGGACCTACAGGAAGCAGACACACTCCCCACATCTGTAACATTACATCCAGGTGTAACCTGGACTAATTACTAACAGTGGCATCATCTTCACTCATGTTTTTTTTTCTTTTTGTGTCTCAAATTCTAATAATTTATAACATCCTTCATGAAGAATAAAATTTTCTTTATTTCTTAACAGAAATATGTTTTTTTTAACTTTTCAATGAGAAATCAGTCTAGATGGAATCAACGCTCCAGTTCGTTTTTTATTTGCCTTAACGTAGAGCTGTATATTTTCTGCTCTTACAAAAGGAAAATCCACTATGCTCTTTTATGCAGGCGTCTTGGTTGCATTTTAATCTACATCTCTAAGACTGGACTCTCTACCACAAGGTCTGCTGAGTTCCTTTGTCTTGGGAGACCCATGTGAAGGACTGAGTACTGTCCTCCAACTCTGCCCTCCTGAAAGGGTCACACATGCCACTCACACCCAGAGAGCTGAATCCCAGAGCAGCGTCTTGTTCTGGAAGTACAGTGCCAGCAGGAAGTCCAGCATTTACCCAGGTCTCTCCAAGAACTCTTGAGGATATGAAATATTCTTAGTCCACAGCATTCTGATTACAGCTCTGTCTGGCTTTCCTCTGATAGCCTCCTGGCATGCCTCCCTCCCCTTCAGGAGGTCCGCTCTCGTCCACGCAATGCATGGCAGCAGGGTCAGGGAAGATTCAGGAGCGCTAGCTAAAGGGGTATGTGTGATTTCTTTTGGAGGTAGTGAAAGTATTCCAGAGTTGGTTGTAGTGATGCTTGCACAAATCTGTGATTGTACTAAAAAACACTGAATTGTCCACCACATATGAACACAAGTGTCTTCGGTTAAATCGTGTTCGTTATTGTTAAAGAAAATTGTAAAGCATTTTAATTCTGTGTATGACAAGGTGATCCGGCCTTTATTTTTATATATATATATATATATATATACACACACACAAAATTATTTTGTTAAGGTTTACAAATATAGGGACCTTGCCACAACAGTGTTATCTATACATGTGTTTCTACCCTCTTCCAGATAACTTACCACAACAATCAAGAAATTTGATTCCTCCCCATCCCTAAAAAATGTAATAGCTCTGTATTTTCAAGAGCATTACAGAAGAATATCCTGTAGTGTGAATGCTAACAATTAGTCTTGGACACAGTAGAAAATTTTTAAAAGAGAATTGCTGGTCTTCTATTTTATACTAATTGTTGTAAGATTGCCAAGGGATTTATCATAAGAATTAAATTTATATGCCACATTTTCTCCGTCCCTAAAAATATCTCCATGACAACAATAAGGAACCCCTAACGCTTGCAAGCTTTGCTTCACAGTATTTTGAGAGCCGAGGTGGTTACTCAATTATTTAGAATTCTGACAGTAAGAGAAAGTGAGCCATCAATGACAGAAGATAATTCTTGGCATTTTGCAGAAGTAGATGTCCCCGAAGAGAAAGGGTGAATGATCAAGTAACAAGGTATTTGCATCTGTGGGACAGCCTCTGCTCAGCATTTCTGAGGGTCATCCTCGTTTTCCAGAGGGCCTTCCTGCCTTCTCTTCTTCAGCTCACTTTCCACCCCAACCAGTGCTTATCCTAGGTCATGATTAGGAGTAGAGCTCTGCTAGCTGAGCAGGTGACATCTCCTGTGTGCCATGGAAAACCATTGAGATGTGAAGGCTTGCCCCTAAGCGCACAGCTTGTGCGGACAGGCTTCCATACTGGCAAGAAAGAATATTGAGAAAGCTGTTTTAGGGCTTTGATTCACCAGTGCTCTTGGGAACCCAAGTGGAAGGTTTTTGGTTGTTTTGTTTTGTTTTGTTTTGTTTTATTGGTATTTACTCTGGTGCCCCAAGAGTCTAGCAGTTGAGTGTTTAATAAGAGGTCAAGCACACAGATTCCGGCGTTCGATAAAGCTCCTGGGAAACCTGACTCTTGTGCTTTCTGGCTAACAGTCTCTCTTGTCTTTTCCTTAATGCAAATAGTAGTGCTTACCTTGAGGAATGATTGTGAGAGTCAGTGAAATCGCTGTTGAAAGCACTCGGCTAGGGCCTGACTGCATCCCCTGTTCTGAAAGTGCCACGTGGACAGGGCTGTCCAGACGAAGTCTTGCCAGGGAAAAGAAATCAATCAATCCAAGTCCAGAGGTGCAAAGAGCCTCTTCAGGAGCAAAAGAGAATAGTTAATCCTTTCTGGAAAAATTAGCGTCTGGATGGGCTTTGGGTATTTGATAAAGCCAAATACGATGACCCACTAATTAAGGAGAGATTGCTTCTTACAGATATGGAAAATGATTTTAAAGAAAGCAAGAGGACAGAGCCAAGAATGTTGAATATTATGTTACCGTACCGCTCATCAATTCCACTTGTAACATAGGATAGGACAGTGGTAAAAAAAGCGACAGCGCATTGTCTCAAAGCACTCTTACAGGCGACTGTTATGTAGCAGTTCTGCGCAGTATGGGGAAACCAGGGAGGCAAATACAGAATGCAGATGTCTGCAGGAGCGTTCACAGTGATGCACAGTCTTCAGGGAAGTGGAAAGCGCCGAAGGAAGTAGAGAATAGAGTCGGTGTGAGGACCAGCTGGTGGTGGTTCTGTTGTTTATGGCTTGTGCCTGTCCAGTCTGAAGTAATTGGCAGTGATCAGGTACATATGGAACAGGGAATTAAAAGGGAATAGGAAAAATGAGAGGTAGTGAGCACCAGACTGCTAATTCTGACAACCAAAACCTAGATAATTTGGGGAAAAGTCTGACGTCTGACATCCTGTTGGTAACCAGCACCCAGAGACAGGTGAGACTGCTAATTGAACCCTTTTACACCTTGCCAGCAGAGGTGCCAAAGATCTCCCGGGCCTTAAATTTAGGCTATAACAGTAGTATTTATCTTGAGTAAGTGACCTCTGAGCCATCTTCTACTTCTGAGCAAATATAGCCACCCTGCTTAATGAAGATGTTTTGTCAGTGCTGAGCATTCAGGGTAGAACAAATGTTAGAACAAAACAGGCTGATATTTAACTTTCGTGGCTCTGTGTAAGCATTGGTTAGGTTATCTGTCAACAGGCTACTCTCTGGGAATGTACAGATCCTTTGAAAATCTTCCTGAATTGTTTTCAGCTACTTGGCTCCTTCATTGTACTGAGGAAAAGAAAAATTACTGCTGTTCTCCAGAGCATTTCTATGTTGTACATACTTGTTAGCTTACAAAGTTAATTACTCTTCTGATTTTTATTCCCACTTTATGATTAAGAAAGTTGTAGGAGAATGTTTTGTTTTTGAAATCCTAAGCCCGCAGTTGCCTGTTTTTGCCCCACAAGTTCACACCAGTGGCCAGCAAATGCACTTTCATGCAGTGTGAGGGATTATCAGAGAGGTCAGGCAGATGTGCTGTGCTCGGCCTCCTACACGCTCATCTGTATGCAAACTGATGTTCTACTCACAAGTGACAGTCGCTCTGAGAGCTCCTCAGCCCTCCTAAAATCTGCGTTCATCTACCGTAATCATCCTGATCTTACCTCAGTTGTTGGTCAGTCTCTGCACTTCATTATCACTGGGCTCCGAGAACAAGGCAGGTGGAAATCATATAGGTGGGAAACATCCCAAATTAGAAATTCCTGAAAGCAAGAATAACACCAGCCGTCAAACCTCATTTCCCAGGCATTGTTAAAACCATCAGGCTTTGTTTTAAAGCTGGGAAGATAAGTAGAACTGTATTTATAATGCAAGTATAAGAACATATTGTGTGACAGCAGTAAACAAAAAACAGTACCTCAATTCAGAGTAACTCAAGGGCCTATTTTGACCTCACAAGATCTATAAATACGGCTTAAGAGTAAAGAAGTTGGAACTAGCTCCAGGTTTCCAGAGTCCCAGTGCACCACTCTCACCATTGAGTCGGGGGAAACGGCCGCACAGGGAGGATCCAGAGGATAGATCAAAAGTAATCCAGAATCCTTGCAGCGCACGTGGTGTCTTCTTTCTGGGGAGAGTTTTGGCTCTTCCATTTCCCAGTACAATTGTGAGGATTTGTCTGGATGTGCTGCTGGCTGATTGACTGGAAGGTCTCCTTCTCTAGAAACCATTAAAAGATCACAACAAAGTCTCTCTTGGGGTTCTGAGAACTTGGCTTCAAGGAAGCTCAGATGATGTTGTGTTGGTTCACAGCTAGACAGACTGTTAGGTCTTTCATTCAGACAGCAGCCAGCTCTCCTAACCTGTTATTTGCATTATTACCCACATCTTTTCCTTACAATTAAGTAGAGCTTGTTGGAATGTGGTGTTTCCTTTTTTATTTCTCAGGTTGTGGTTTCTCGAACAGTATCGTCCACCCCTCATGTGAATTTTCGCCTGGATTCCCAACCTGTGTCTCCAGAAGTGATTGTGGGACAGCCACTAAACAACAATGGCTACACTCTGGCTATCACTGGGAAGAAGGTAAGCCTTGTTCTGACGGGGAGTTTCCGTAGTTACGGTTCTTCCTGAATGGATATTTGCAGCCAGTATCGTTTGGTTTTTTAACAATTTCTGTCTTCATCTTACATTCCCATCTCCTCCATTAAGCTTTCTCTGAGTATCCCAGAGATGTTCCAGACTACAGTTAACTTTTTACTGAGGCATGGTTAGGCTTAGGGGAGGTTTTCTTCCTAATGTACACTTTTCCTTTAGTCCTGCATTTCTCAATGAGAAAAGCAAACACAGAATGAGAATTACAGTCCTGTGGTAGAATTCTAGTTCAGGCAGATAAAACCTGGAAATGTGTGTTGGAACCTGACTCCAGCCAGTAATCCCTTTTCTCAGAGAGAAAGATGTGCATCACACTACAGACCTCACTTAGAATTTCCCAGGAATTCAAATGTGTCTTCGAGCTATTTAAATTGTACTATTTCAAAATCACCTTGGTAGGTCAAGTGTCCCTACTCTATATAACCTCTACCTTTGCATGACAGTGCTCCTCAGTTCCTGGACAGTAATGTCACCTTTTATCACATAGATCCCAACAGTAGAGGGAAGGAGGAAATGTGATTTTTAAATTTTAATCACTTAACCATGATGTACACACAGGTGCTCTCTCTAGTAGACCCCGTGAACTGATACTTACATGTAGCGTTGGTGCATTCATGGCATTTCTCCAAACACACCAACCGAAAACCCTTGTGGAAGGCCTTTGTATCACTTTTCTCCACAGATCACGAAGATCCCATTGACTGGCTTGGGCTGTGGACATTTCCAGTCCTGTAGTCAGTGTGTCTCTGCCCCACCTTTCATGCAGTGTGGCTGGTGCCACGATCAATGTGTACGATCAGACGAGTGCCGCAGCGGGACGTGGACGCAAGAGATCTGCTTGCCTGCAGTCTACAAGGTAAGAATCGGTGCTGTCATGCGTGATTTTCAGTAAATACAAATCTCACTACTGTAAAAACAATCCGAAGATTAATTTCCTCATTTAGCTGTAAGACATCAGTTGAAGCCCTGACTTGCTCCTGGATTTATCCTGAGTAGCCTTGGGGCACAGGGAGTCCTGCAGCTGAAGGGCTTGCTTCCTGTTCCTTGGATACTCTCCTTGTGCAGCTGCTTTTCCTTCATGCCTTGTGCATGGCTCACGAGTGATACTGCTCCCCCTTTGTGCACACCAGAGCCTGATCCCTCCTGACTCACCCGTCCTCTGACTCCGCCTCACCTGCTGGGTGCCAGCTGCCCAGACAGGAGTCTCTACCACTGAGACAGAATTTCTCATTCCTAACCAGGACGTCTGAGGGTGAACCACGCAAGCCCACAATTCCAGCTCTGTAAGGGCAGACAGGAAGTAAGGTTCTTCCTGTCTGAGGCACAGAAGGCAGCCCTGTGACAGCACATGTACATTGGAGGTTGTTTCCCAGGAGATGTGGGAGGCAAATTGAAGGTCAGCACCCATGGTCACTATGAGTGTCACCTCAGTGTGTGCGAAAGAGAGGTGAAGGCTCAGCTGATGACTGCACTGGCATCTGCAGTGCTGTGAGCCCTTTCATCCTTTCATTCACTGCGAAAACATTCACTGAGAGCACATCACATGGCAGGCCTTTTCAGTGCGGGGGTATATGGTCCGAAAGAAGCCAGACTTGTCTCCTGCTGTTACGGAACTTAGTTTCTGGGAGGGGACGTTGGCCACAGCCTTCCAGCCGCACTCTCATCTGTTGCCTTGTTTGTGTAAGCATATATTTGGTACTTTGAAAATCTCTGTGACAAGTATTTAATAATTTCTTGATCCAAATGCTGTACATTTTGCTTGAAAATACTTCCCTGGCGAAGACCCAGTATGTATTTTCTCTCCATGCATTTAGAGCAGTTGGACTTTAGTAAATGGTTCCTATGAAAGATTCAAGTTAAAGGTCTCGGTCACCTGATTCACGCACAAGTAAACAAAGTGTGCAAGTCAAAGCAAGAACTACCCCCAAGCATGCGTCTGCTTTCATTTAGTTACGGTTTCAGGCAAGGTTACAGTGGGTGACTGGATTTTCGACCAAATCACTTTCTGTTAAGTGTGACAGTTGAGCCTTGGCTTGGTAATTTCAGAAAATAACGTGAGAGAATAAAACAAATTGAAGTCTGTTCTATAGTATTTTTGCACATTTTATTGTCCAGTATACTTTTGAAACCTTCATGCACTTTTACAAATACAGAGTTGGCAGTTTAAGACACTAGAAATTTGAACTCTTCATTTTCCATGAAAGACACATGGAGTGTGTGTGTGTGTGTGTGCGCGTGCGCATGTGTCTGTATACTCACAATTAAAGCAACAGTTTTATTTTAGAAATCACCAAGTTGGAATTTTGAGTAAAGAAAGCAGGTGCATAACCAGTACAGAAACATTTCATTTTAACCACTGTGCTTTCTCTTACTAATCATGAAAGTCATATTAAAATGATTAGAAGCCAAACAATATTGTGTGTAGCATTTTCTGGAAGCAGAGAAACCCTGGTGTGTTTGAATCTACCTCCTTTCTCACATCCTCTAACTCAGGCACTCCGCAGTTGGCAGCTTTAAAAGGTTGCATTGTACTGTGCAGTCTTCCAGGCGTGGGCTGTATAGTCATAAGGAGAGCAGTGCAGCCGAGTCCATAAATCCTCGGTTCATAGTTGTTAGGAAGATTTCATGCTGTGCTAGACCGTGACATTTAGCATTCTTACTGCAAAGAATAAGACAGATTATACATCTTTCTCTTATCTGTCTTAAACTTTACGTGCACAAAACCTAGAGATGTATAGAGTTTCTTTCGCCCATACATGCACGTTAAGCTGCTTTTCAAGTACATCATGCTCAGTGTATAGAATTCTTAGGAGAGATACCAGGATTGGAAGCCCATCGTTTTGTTTCATATATGTCATCTGATCACATTCTTAAAGGGCATTGAAAAACACTTCAGAAAAGCAGGAGTACTTTCCTAATATACTCTGAATTTATCGGTATGACGTTGTCATATCATGTAGGGTTGAAGAAACCCCAGTAAGACAATAAACTATTTATTAGTTCATCAGAAGACTCAGATAAGAAGCAACAGCAGTATCTTGTACAGGGTCGGAGGGCTACAGGCAATATATTGCCAGGGTTTATCTGTGACTTTTTTCTGCCACAGCAGAAAGGAGCCTTCCACTGCAAATTTTAATGTTTAGGGACTTCCTTTTCTTTTAGCTTTCTCATGTTTTACCTAAAGGGTTTAAAAAACATGATCATTTTCAAATACCAGTGGAGTGAATCAGCGTACAAGATATAGGCACAGTATCTTGTCTAAACAATAAAGACAACAATCCGCAACGTGTCAGCTTTTGTAACTGTCCCACTAACCTGTTTTGAAAGGAAGTTCCATTGTTTACCTTTTCTTCTCTTTAGAATGATAGACAGATAGATAGATAGATAGATAGATAAAATACGAGTGGAATGGACCCATCAAAGCACAGTTGTCCACCTCTGAGAGGACAGGAGCTACTGCGTGTCTCTATCTCCCCTAACCAGACAGGTAGGAGACGCAGCCCCTTGGCTTCCTGCTGGACACGAGTGTCCTTGCACTCCAGGATAACGGAGTTTGCTTTCCCAGTGTTGGGAAGATGCTGTGATCCATGGCCACTTCTTCCTTTTGCCCTGGAAGAGTGGAGGTCACCCCTTAAGCCAAGGGAAAGACGTTCAACCCAGATGTGGCCTTTGGAAGCTTGCATCTAGTGGAGTTTTGTAATACTCAATTCTGTTACCAGCATACTGCTTCAGCACCTCTCAATGTCTCCTCTCACATCAGCACCTGGGCCCGTTGCCTTTTGCAGACAGTGATGGTGTGTGTGGAGTGGCAGGCTTCATTTTTTTTGCGTAGGCGGGGGCTGGAGGCAGCGGGACACACCCGTGTCAGCACCGGGCAGCTGTTTGGATGGAGAAGGCTCCTCATTAGAAGAGGGAGCAGCAGCTGTGTGGCGGCCGCAGGCTGAGGAGAGACCCGGGAGGGTGGGCTGGCTTCTTCTCTCCTGCTGGATTTCTAACATAATAATAAACAGGTTTTTTTCTAGCAGTTCTCATTTGGCTAGACATAGAAGAGGTAAATTTTCATGAAAGGCATAACTGTGTAATGGATTTTTATGGGTAAGATGGTTATCATAAAAGCATTAAGCTAAGACTTTAAACGGGTTTGGTAACGAGGGTAAGTTAGGACTTCGGTTTGCGATTATTTACTTCGGAAGGATGGGAATGTTTGCAAATTTGAATCTCGCTGAAAGTCTCCTGAATTGTAAGACTTGCAGAGACGCGGCTTTAGCAGATGCCTGTGCTCATTTTTGAGTTGCTCTGTCTTGGTGCTGTTTTCCCACCATTGTACTTTATAGCACAATTTACAATATGCTCCCCCAAAAGAGCATTTCCTCTCTCAATTGTCACAGAGCTACCCCGGAGAAGCTTATTTTTAACTTGGAAATGTGTTTTGTTGAACTGGTTTTAACCTAAGAAGAGTTACCTTATGGACTCTGTAAATGCCCGATGCTACCTTATGTCACGGTTACCAAAGCTTTATTAAGAATCCCAGATCTCACATTTAACACAGCAAAAGTGAGCTTGCAAGACAGTGAGCCTATTATTTATTAAACATTGAACATGGCGTGAAAAAAAATCTTCAAAAGGAGATGTAAAATAATGCCAAGGAGATCATTACAAAGATTGCTGCACTGCTGGTTTTAGATGTTCCCAGTTCTGTGTTTTTATATAGCTAGTAGAAATAACATATTGTATGTATTCAGTTGTATGCAGTGTTTGATTTTACATCATGTACATGGTGCACGTCAAACAGAGACCAGTATAAAGAAGAGTGAACAATCTTGAGTCAGACATAAATGTGAACTAATAGGCATAAAGTAGATCGTGTTACAGGAATAAGAAAGTAGATTCACTTATTTATTTATTTATTGGTATTTGGCCCATGGAAGGTCCTCTGTAAGTGACTGGTTGGCAGGGGGGTAGTGAGTACCAACTGTGTGTGTGGTACTATGAGAGTTACTGAATGCAGCTGTGTTAACAGGAGGTGCTACGAGATGCACTTTCACTGTGTGACTTTCTTCTGTAAAGGGGGAGTGCCACAGCAGCAGGAGTGTGGCGGACACCAAGCCCAGGCACCAAGCAAGGCTGACGGCCGACAGGGCTGCTGCGGGAGTCTGGATTGGGAGCTGATCTGGAGGCCCACGCAGGTGGTGTGATCAGTTACGAGCAAGTGAAAGTTTGGGCCCAGAGTGTCCACTGCTGCTCAAATGAGTCCACTTCAGAGTGGCCCAGAGACCCTCATTCCTACCTAGGCTCGCTCCAGCCTTGCTCCCATTTCTGGATCTGAAAACAGCTTGTTAGGGCTGGGGATATAGCTCATGGACACAGCACCTCCCTGGCAAGCCTGAGGTTGTGAGTTCGATTTCCGGTACCAAAAAAAAGAAAGACCAAAAAACAAAAAAGGGAAAACAGCTTGTTCCATCATGTCAGGTAGTTCAGTGTCTATTCCAGATGCTGCGGGATTTGTAACCCTTTCCTTTAGTAAAATTGAGCTTTTACCACATTGTGGGAGAATCTCAGACCACTTTAGGGTACATGGCTTTTGCTTGCTTTACCCACAGGTGAAAACAATAGCATGTTGGATTTTTTAAGCTCTGTCTTGTCCTTGTAGGTTTCCCCAACTAGCGCACCCATTGAAGGTGGGACAACGTTGACCATCTGTGGCTGGGACTTTGGATTCAGGAAGAATAATAAATTTGATTTCAAGAAAACCAAAGTTTTCCTTGGAAATGAGAGCTGCACCTTGATCTTAAGGGAGAGCACAATGAATATGTAAGGAGTTTTAGAGGCTTTGTGGGGGTGTGTTGCAGACAAGCTCTGTTTTTGAGTGAATGCTTGTTAAAAATTTCCTCAGAAAGCTAATACCGTGAATTAAAAGGGGCCTTCGGCCTGCCCCATTCCTCGTGTGCTGCGTTCGAGCCAGCAAACCCCATTAGAAAGACGAGTGAAATGCGAGAGTGTCTTTGTTGGGGGCCAGAGGTCTTTACCAAAGTGGAGCGAAGCCCTGAATTGACTCAGACCCCCAGATTTATTGAGGAACAACAAAGGCAGTAGAGTTCTGCTGAGCGCAGACGCTTGTTTTAGGTAGCAAGGCAGCCGAGCCAGGCGTGGTGATGGTTTGGCTGAATAATTAACTTTTGTCTGATGGTGCCCTCTGGAGCTTCCTTGTCTCCCCTGTAAGGCCCATCTCTGCCTGAGCTAGCAGAGTGTGCCGTCCTCAGGAGGCCCCAGCTACTCGGGTGAGCAGACTTTCGCCTCCAAAGCAACCCAAGCAGACATCAACCCACCGGGTGTCAGAAGGAGCCCCACACTCGTGCATTTACTTTGGTTCTTTTAACCCTGTTGCAGGGATTAGGGAAAGGGAAAGGTGGTATGGCCTAGCTGAAGAAAAGAATCCAGCGTTTCGGGAGTTTATCCACCATTAATGTAACAACTCTTTGAAAAGTGTCTAGGTATATTGGAAAGAAATAGTCTTTAGTCTTCAGATACAGTCTCAATAGGCTCTTTCTGGAAAATCAGTGAACTGCTCAATACATACTTTCTCTTGTGAATTCATCTGCTGAACCTTAAAATTACAGTAAAGCCACTCGATCACTTTTTTCAGACTATTTTTAATGGAACTTAAAGTTACATTCAGATTATATCTGTTGGCAGTGTACGGTATGGAATGTAACTCAGTTGATCACCCCGAAATCCTGGGAGGTGATGGTATCGTTCCTGTTGTACAAAGGAAATACTTGATATTCCAAGGGTGGCGGTGGTTTAGCAGAGGTAACCCATACAGGAAGAGTCCAGTGGGCCTTCAAACACGGATCTTCTGACCCAGAGCCTGTGCTCTATGCGTACTGTGCTCTATGTGTGCCTTCCGTAACTCTGAATCCCCTAGTGAGCAGGGAACCCAGTAATCAGTACTTACTATGTAGTAACAACATGGAAGGTTTATTGGCTTAATCTTTATGAGGCTGAACCTGTTCTATCTAGTGGGTATTTTAGATCTAATAGAATTTATAAAGGGTTACCAAAAAAAAACCTTATCTTTTCATTTTCCTAAGACAAAACATCAAGTAATGTCATACTTGTTAACTCAAAGCTAAAACAGATCTGTTCTAGAAATTCCCTTGTAAGTTCTCCAACTCTTAATTACTGCGTTATAAATTAGTATCTGTAAAAATGAAACAGTCTCTTCTCTTGTTTTAAAACCTATTTAATGTAGTAAATTATACTTAAACTTTTCCAGAATTTCAGATTATTGATTCAAAATTACTCTATGCAAAGCCCATCACAATTTCATTATTCTTCAAGGAATTTAAATGCGTGATAAGTAGAACCATAGAAATGTACCTGTTGATATACTTTGGTATTGGAAATTTGGCCTATTTATGACTACCCCACTTTTATAGGCTATTAAGATGTCATTATTTTAAATATGCTAAACCTTAGGCTTAGGTTATTACGTGCTTTTTTTTACTTTTCAATTGGTGAAATCTGCCTTGATGAGATCTAACATTTCCTGTGTTGCCTGTGTAAACACTGTACTGCAGCCAGTATAGAGTTAAGCATAATAGTATCCTTAACCCTTACCACAGCACTCTGCTTGCTATTCGCAATAGTCAGCTCGCAATCTAAAGTTAATGTCCCATCATACAAAAAAAAACCACGCCGGATAATACCTGTGGGTTTGTAATGTATCCAACCGGTTTTTTTCAGGTTGAAATGCACAGTTGGTCCTGCAGTGAATGAGTGTTTCAGTGTGTCCATAATAATTTCAAACAGTCGTGGAACAGCACAATACAGTACATTTTCTTATGTAGTAAGTCTGAGTATTACTTTTCTCATAAACTAAGATGTTTAGTTTTTACTTAATTTTTTATAGTTACACAATTAACAAGTTACGTTTTATTTTTATCTCCCATTCAGGATCCTATAATAACAAGTATTTCTCCAAGTTATGGTCCTAAGGCTGGGGGCACTTTACTTACCTTAACTGGAAAGAACCTGGACAGTGGAAATTCTAGACACATTTCAATTGGTGGAAAAACATGCACTTTAGAAAGGTGTTGTAAATTTACTTTTTCTTGTATCTGCCAAGTTGGATTAATACTTACACATCAGAAATCAAGCCACGTTTGTTCTTCCTAAAGTGAAAAAAAAAAAATCAAGATGTTTATTTATTGTTTGCTTTCCTGCTGACAAGACTGACAAATCCACCTATTTGCTTTTGCTGAATTTTCTACCCTTTTTAAATTTATTAATCCCACTTTTGAGTTTTGTTTTTCCATCCACGCTGCATTATTATTTCTCCGTATCCTAGTGATAATGAACTTGAGGTTATGGTAATTGATAATAAGTTGAAATGCACATTTCCAGTAAGGTTTAAACTTAGAAGTCACATTGGTGAGAGCAGAAATGAGCGAGATTAGGCTTGGAAGGAGGTTATGTTTCTGCTTCTTAGAGCTGAGACAGATCAGTTTACTCAAGGACCAACAGTACTTTCAAGGTTGCTTAAAATGCCAGATGTTTTGAAGTTAAGGATGGCCTTTCAACGACGTAGCTTGGGATCCAGTCAAATGTAAACAGCCTGCACTAGAGAGGACCACCTCAGGAAATTCCCATTTAGGCACCATTGAGACCATTGAGTTAGATCCTTTGATTTATGGGTATAATTTTAAATGATGTGCACCTTGAAAAGCTAAGGTCCGTGTTCTTATGTTACCTTGTTTTTTTGCTCAGTGTGTCAAGCCA
Organism: Chinchilla lanigera; assembly: GCF_000276665.1. Lineage (NCBI taxonomy): Eukaryota > Metazoa > Chordata > Mammalia > Rodentia > Chinchillidae > Chinchilla > Chinchilla lanigera. The sequence goes on from NW_004955432.1 coordinate 22,481,694, forward strand.
TACTCTCACATGTTACACACCAGCCCACCCCGTGTCAGCTGAGTTTCCTGTTAAGTTGAAAATCGACTTAGCCGACCGAGAGACTGGCAGCTTCAGTTACCAGGACGACCCCATTGTCTATGAAATTCACCCGACCAAATCCTTTATCAGGTAAGTAAGAGCTTCGGATGGGTACACAAAATAATGGACGTAAGGATGATCTGAGTGTAGAAGAGTCAAGAAGTGGTGCGTTTTTGTCCTGGCCCGGACGCTGCTGCATTTCTTTTGAAGGCTTTCTTCGCAGTTCAGTGGAGAAAATCACGTTCAGATTCTGGGTACCGTTTGACCTCCTCAGTGCCAGTTCAAGCCCACAGACATTTCACGTTCAGCTCGATTTTACATGCACTGCAGCAAAACAGTTCATTGTGGCACCGCAGCATGCGTGCACTTGGATGTCGGGCGTGTGAACTATACCAGCCACAGTATCCAGCGTAGAAGCACCCTCTCCTTCCATCCTTCAGTGTGTTTTGTCCAGCCTGCTTTCCCCACGGCTGTTTCCTACCCTAAACTCCCTCTGAATTAGTATCTCACTGGCGCCAGTTCAGTCTGCCCTGTGTCCATGAATTCTGTCTGTCTAGCAACAGTAGTTAACGTACATTTTTCCTTTCCTTTTTTAGAGAGAAGAAATACTTCTTTTGTATATTTGGTGAATAAAAACCCAAAGGCCTCTTTGTTTAGCTTATGAAATACAAATTTTAAAAAACATTTTCAAGTTAAATGAGTTGTTTCCAATGAAGAATTGCCCCTCCGCTTCCACTTGACTTGGGTGGATCATTGCCTGTGTGACAAGGCTGAACCTCTCTGAAAATACTCGCTGGAAAGAACCTCTCGATATTACCGTTTTTCTATTTTATTTTGCCAGTGGTGGAAGCACAATAACAGGTGTTGGAAAAAACCTGGATTCAGTCAGCATGCCAAGGCTGGTGATAAACGTGCAGGAAGCTGGAAAGACCTACACCGTGGTGAGTCCTTGGGACAGCTGCGCCCGGAGCCCTGCCGCCTGACTGTCGGGGCACACGGGACATTCTGATTTTGCCTCGAGTGTTCACTGTTTACCTTCTTTGCTGCATATTTTTTAGTTCAGCAATTAAGATTGTCTAGCACCTTGGGATGATGTAAACACAAACATGCAGTGTTTAGACATGAATTAAGATTTCCAGTTGGAGGCACTGTTTTTATAAAGACAGTCTGTATGAGAAAAAAATCATAGCATTCTTCTGTGCACCTTTGTAATTCCACGTAGAATACGGACCCTCTCATTCTAAGAAAACTCTCAGATAAGGCCTGTGGTCTTGGAGCAGCATTCTTGTCCTTCTAACCAGCAAATACCCAGTATTTCCTTACACTCGCCCTGTTCTTTCACCAGGCTTGTCCCTTTGTTAGCACACTATCAAGTACTAAGCCACAGCATTAGACTGCAGCCTGTCCTAGAGTGTGGATGCCGTTTGTCATTTCTCTACCTTTCCTATTTTAGTTGCAAGGCCATTTTGACTTTGACTGAATGATTAATCTATTTTATGCTCTAACAATTTCAGCAGGTCATATTGAGAAGGCAGTTTCAGTCTGAAACTTAAGGTGGAGTTATTTCCAAAGATTGTGTACCTTTTGTTGATGGCTATTATAAGATGCTATAATCTAGTTGGACTTGTTCATTCAACTTAGAATGAAAGTTCTGAGTGCTCCAGCTCAAACGTGGTCCTGAGTGTAGGTGATTGATTGAATTACAACGCTTTCTTTGAGATTCCCCATCCAATATATCTTGAAGACTAAAGCCACTGTGTTCTTTAATTACAAAAACCAATCTGAGGCTAAAAATGTCAAACTAAATCACCAAACAATAAGGTCATCTCAAATGAGATTTTTCTTGACCTTCTCAATCAGCCACATTGCATCACCTCTAACGGGTATTATTAGATTTTTATCATATTCCTAGAGATGGTCCTCTGGGGAGTCACAGCATGAAGTAAAGGGCTTTGAAGCCAGTCCCCACACATGGCCACAAACAAAGTTAAAATACCACCGCTATTAATTTAGAGGATGTCAATTCTCCACAAGCAAGCATAGCAATTTTCCATTCACCAAATCAGAGTAATAGTAGCCCCCTTTGGCATTGGCATGGAACTTTTTCAAGTGGAAATCCGAGGAACTGTTAGATTAGCTGATTAATATCAAGTCTACATTATTAAAATGGTGGCTAGATTTACTTTTTCCTCCCTTGCCAGCATTAAGATAATACAAAGAACAGCTCAGCTTCATTCATTTATTTATAATCAGATTTTTTTAAAAGAAAATCTTCCAGGTGTCAGACATAAGAGGTGCATGTTTCCAAAAAGAGTCCCAACAGTGACAGGAGATAAAAATCTTAATCTGTTTACATACCTGGAAATGTAAACTCCGACCGTTTTCAGCCACAGAGGTGTTGGCACAATAGAACTGGGCGTGAGGGTTGCATGGGAATGAAAATTCAGTGGCTGTGTTTTACTCTTTACTATTTTCCTGTTGTTTGTGGAAACTCATAAAAAAATGTGTTCTTTCCATGTTCCCTGACCCTTACAGAGTCTGAAGATGAAGAATTGAACCTGTTTATTACTTAACAAACAAAAACTCATGGCCAGGTCTGATTTAGATATATGTAGATCCAGCCTCAACAACTTTCATTCCATTTAAGTATTTTTAAGTAAAAATAATTCACTTCTTAAGCAAATGTGTATTAGTTTGTTAATGCACATTATAACCCAGATGCCCACAGTTTCCGGCGTCATTTCAAAGTTGATGTTAGTGCAGAAGTATTGTGGTAACAGGCAGTAAAATTGTTTGTTTCCATTTTTCAAGATGAGTGGAGCAGGGCGGAGGATGTAGCTCGGCAGTGGCACTTGTCTCACTTGCACCAGACTTGGAATAGATCCCACGCACTGAAAAAAAACAGCTTTTAGCAGTATGACACTGATTTGATCTAAAACTAAATAATATATTTTATTCACATTGTATCTGTCAGTTTTACCTGCTTCTAACATATACTTTTTAATGGAGAATAATTTTTTTGAATAACTTTTTAAAGAAAATGTCAAACACCAGAATCTGTCGGTGCTTTTTATGTATATCCTGAGGCTTTTTCTATTGTGAGCATAAGTAATTGTTTTATCTCCAACTAAACTTGCTAAAGAAAAGGAAATGTAAGGGATGTTGTTGCTTGTTTATCTTTTCCTTGGGGGAAAGCAACCATTTAACCTTAAAACTTACCACTTTGTGTTGCTAGTTTTAGCCGAAGTATAATCAAGAGGAAACCACATTTTCCAAAATTCCATAAATCAGAATTTCAAAGGGGAAGATTTGAAGTGAAAGATGAAAGGGCATGAAATAACAATAGCAGAACCTTTGTAGAATAGAGAGCACAGGAAAAGATTTACCCATATAGATGGTGTACTGACTAAGGTAGGTCACTGGGGTGAAGAGAGTGAGTGTTGATACTAATGGCCTCGGATATGAGGACCCTATTCTTCTCAGAAATATGTGACCTGGGTCTAAGGGAGACACATTCGAAAAGCTCCAGTTCCTTTATCTCTAAACAGGATGCTCGTAACATCTACCTATAGGTTATCAGAAGACCAGCTTTGTGAAGCATTTTGCACAGAACCTGATAGTAATTAAAAGCTTAAAGCACAATAATAAGATTCTCTAACTACATAGTTAGTTACACTGGTAAGCGTATGGAGCTTGGCGGTACACAAAGCACTTTACCAGGTAGTATCTTGCGTTATGAATAAAATCTTAATCTTAATTTCCAAATGAGGAAACAATAAGAGCTCTGTGTCAGTTCTCACAGCTTGAGTTAAAGCTAGGATCTGAACCAAGGCCATGTACCCCCAGAAAGGGCAGCGCCAGCTCAGCCAGAGCTGCCTCAGAAGCCCAGGAGGCAGTCCCTGCAGGTAACGGTTGTGGCATAAGGAAAATAAAACAGCGGAGAAAGGACAATCTGCAGATAGGTCCACAGAGCATACTGTGGGCAAGTGAAGCCCTGGAACTTTGAAGCCTGGGATGTTTGGAAAATGTTACATTTCTCATGTTCCCAGAAATGTTTTCTTCAACATTTGGAAGCTAAATGCAGATTTTCTTGACAATTCTGTGTTTTCAGTTGATTGTCTGAAGTTACGAAATATGACAGTTGCTATGTCAGGCTACACCCTGTTGACAGTGGGTAATTGTCTTCCTGTAGGCATGCCAGCATCGCTCTAACTCAGAGATCGTCTGCTGTGCCACGCCTTCCCTGCAGCAGCTGAACATGAAGCTCCCCCTGAAGACCAAAGCCTTCTTCATGTTGGATGGGATCCTTTCCAAGTCCTTTGATCTCATTTATGTGCATGATCCCAGCTTTAAGCATTTTGAAAAGCCAGTGATGGTCTCCATGGGCAATGCGAATGTACTGGAAATTAAGGTAAGAACTGCTTAAAACGGTCCCTTAAATAATCATCACGAACTTCATTGACTTCCCAGCTACGTGAATAGAGTCATTGTACTTGGCCGTTACATCTTATGCCACATCAGCAAATATCTAAAGTCTAAAACACAAATCTTTGTTTGCATAAGACTAAAAGGTAAGTTTAATTGTGGATTGCTTGCCAGTGAAGCATTTAAAAACATTGCCTGTGCGTATATTTAAAACTAGGAAATGCAGGACACAAATCTGTTGAATAGACTCCCAGCAATCCCTTACCCTGATGATGTCACACAGTTCACCTGAAGATAGCACATAACTGTGCTCATGACAAGATGAAAAGTAAGGGCTGTGAGAGCAATTGTGTCCATTGTAGTTCTTCGTGATATTTGCAGTTTTATATCTGTTGTAGTCATTTCTAAACTGATTTATACAGGGAACTGGATTTCCAGCACCATAGGAATATATTACCCTCTAAATATACTTCAATAGAAAATAACTGTCGTAATTACTTTTCTCATTGCTGAGACAAAATACCTGATGCCCAAAGTTGAGGGAAGGTTTATTTGGCTCCCAGTTTGTAGAGATTTCAGTCCATAATCAGCTGGCTCCAAGGCAGGGTGGCTCATGGCAGAGGGGAATCACAGAGGAAAAACAGTTCATGGTGGGCAGAGGTAGCACAGCAGGCCAGGGACCTTAGCAGCTTCTTTCTGCCCCTTTTCTATTGTATCTTGGCTGTTAGGACTAGGGCAGTGTCAAATGAGTCAGTAGACTGATCTAGTAATCACACCCCCTTAATCCCAGCATCACAAGCTCTAGGTTTAGCCACCTCTGAAAAAGCCCCGTGACCACAGGAGGCTTTGGGGGGACATCTCGACACAGCACTGGCAGTCACAGATCATCTTTTGTAAGCCAGCCTGTTGCAGATGAAGACCCATGAGGCCTAGAGAGGTTAAACGGTTTGACAAGTGGTAAAATGGTGGCAGAGCAGAGTTAGAACACAGCTCTTCTGTGCAACTTCAGTCATGTATGCTTCACAGGGTGATAGAACAGCAAAGCTATCAAGACCTTCTTTATCCATGTCCCAGCCACTAAAAAGAGCCAGATATCTACCCTTCAGCATGTTGTTTTAGAATTCAGAATGTTTTTCCTGAAAGGTCATACGAATGCAAATACAAACACAAAGCACGAGGCGAGTCCTTATTTTGATGTAGTAGAAGTTGTCATGGCTCATTTCCATCTAAGTAATATGTTTCCACTGAAGTTTTTCTGCTTTCCAAAAAGATATTATCCGCAGCCCGTCCCAGCATCACACTCACACAAGTTTACTAGCCTCACAGTTGTGTTCTGTGCAATAACTAAGCAAACCCAGCATGAAATTAAACGGAAGCCTGCCGCAGTGAGCAGTGTGCTAACCACAGCAAAGTTCTTTCATCTGCTGCTTTAATTAGTTTTAGAAAACCAGAAAGTGCTTTTATCACTTTTTCTTCAATAAAATTAATCTAGTGTGACCTTTGCTTTCAGCAGTTACTGTGTTTGCCATTTGAAAGATTCCGTTTGGTTTTTCTTGTTGAAAACAAAGTTTATGTGCAAATAGTTCTACGCACAGAGAAATTCCATTTTGTGTTCCTATATCTGTGATGGACCTATTAGAGATAAATGGCTCTTTATCCACCCTTCTACACAGGGTATTGTACAGAAGAGAAAAGTTCCAAATGCCCGTTACCCAACATCCTCCAAAATTGCCGGACCAAGGAGAACGTGGCTTCACAGCATCGGCCTGTTACTGTTAGTCCACCATGGCCCACGGCGCCTCTGGAGACGGCACAAAAGCCTTCCTTCTCATGACTGCGAAGATTCACTCGTTTTCTCTCCTGAGTATATAGCACCTGCCATAACACAGAGCAGTAATACGCTAAGGGAACATTCAGTATATGCCCATACCCCACTTTCCTTAAGTATAAGAGGAAATCGAAGATGTAGGAGAGTATTTTTGTGACAAAAAAATTTTTTTTTAGTTCTTAGGGATTAAACCTTGGCCCCACACTGACCTGCATTCCCGGCCTCTTGAGACAGGGTCTTGCTAAATTGCCAGCCTCTGACTTGCAATCTTCCTGCCTCAGCCTCCCAGAGTGCTGAGATTACAGGTAGAAGTCACCGTACTTTGGCTGTTGTGACAGAAATTTAACCCTTTCTTAATTTCTAAAGTCAATCAATTGAGACCTCTGCCTCTCTTAGAGAAGGAACAAAGGAAAGTGAAACTTGAGAAAAGAAAAGAAAAGGCCTGTTGCGGATGAGCAGTAGAGTGTTTCTATGAGACGCTCTTGTGCAGTTTCCGATCAAAGCATGAGGGTAAAGTGTATTTGCCTCTTACCGAGTTAAGAGTGAAGCTTATTCTTTACTCCCAGGAGGAGTTCATGCTCCGCCACCAGCCATGTCTGAGAAGATTCCTTGGCCAAGGAGGGCTGGCAGTGATCTCCAGCCCCAGTGGTGAGCGCTGGCTACGAATAGTTGGCCCAGTGACTACACCGTGGGTGAAAGGCTCAGCCAGGTTTGGGGCACCGCAGCACAGTGGGGCCCAAAGACCAGTCGCTCCTCAGCACGAGCCAGATGCCCTGCAGATGCAGCAGGTAGTTACGGTCAGGGCTGCAGCCCACCAGGCCCAGCTGCAGACCGTGGGCCTCTGGTGTAGACATCACTGTGGAAGTACGCAGTAGGACGTGAAGCTCTTGTCAACAACTGCTGACGGTTACGAGGAATTTTACAGTTCATACAGGACTTTGACCTAGGTTATTTCACTTGACTCTTACAGGGGAGGTCAGTAAAGATGACATGCATTTATAGGCAAATTAACAGAAAGAAGCCTTACTTGTCTTAGGGTCAGCTAGGGAACAAACAGAAGAAGTAGGACTTCCTTTAAGCTTCTTGAGTCCAAATTCCACTAAAATTACAATGCTTCCCATATTAACTTCCATTTACTGTGCATTAAAGGAACTTCTGTAACAGAAAATCGTCTCACAATAAAAGGGCTATGGTATGTACATATTAATACCGTTCTTTAAGTGTAGTACTAAGCTTTCTCAGAATATCTAAAATTTTACTTTGTTGAAAGAAAGCTGCTATTTTCTGTAATTATCTTACAGTCTGCCATTTTGTGCATGAATATATTTTATAGAAAGCACACAGGTAGAGTAGTTAGTGCTGACCGACAGTTCCCTGGGAGTTCATCTTGTTCTGGAGCACACAGGAATATTTGGAAACAGACATGCTTCAAGATTTCAGTCTGGAGAGCTCAGCTCTGCAGGACAAGGAGGCAGGAAGATGAACTAAAGCGGAGAGCAGGGACTCGGGGGTGAGGAACACCGGATGATGTTGGAAGCGCAGGCGAAGATCAAGCGTCAGTGCCTTGGGCATCAGAATGGTCTAAAAGGGAGCGCGTTCTGAGCCCGCCCAGCCCACCTGCTGGCCAGAGGCAGCCAGGGTTGTCTCCTGCATCCTCCAGCCACTTCACCTGGAACCCTAGACCCCATCCTGGCCGCAGCTACCACACAGCCTGTTCCCAGTCCAGACAAGACGGGGAGGGTTCTCTTCCCCACGCTGATTTGACAGCGTGCATACGGTACTGGCAAACAGTATTACCCTGTGCTGCGAACGGTAACGGGTTCTGTGGAAGGGTGTATCCCAGGCACGTGGACACCGCCTGCGGCTCCACAGGGCCTAATGGAAAGGTTCTTCGGGGAAGTAAGTGGGGAAGGCCTCCCGAGCAGCCAGTTAAGAACCACTTAATTTTGGTCTGCCCTGCTTTTCTCACACGTCCAGAGCGTTTGCTCCTTAGTTGCCTGTTGACGTACTGTGAAACTCAATTTCGGAGCTTTCTGTGACAGTTCTTTGGCCTGCTTTCTAACCCGAGGGACTCACACCCTCGAGGTGAAGTCTGAATAGCATCCCCACCAGCAACAACTAGCTGATTTTCAACTGTTCACCTCCGTGGTCAGAGCCATTGCCTGATGGGTCCTGCTACTGCCCTGCACCTCCTGCTTCCACCTGCTCTCTGCAGCCTGCCCGTGGGACCCGAGGGCCGAGACCTGCCGGATCCCTTCTGTTTGAATGCCGTTTTCAGACACTGTGCGTCCACATCGCCTCCGCAAACGTGCGGCATCCCCAGGCCTGAAGGCTGAGTGAGAACCTTACGTCGTGTCTGGCCAGCGTTAGCGCAGAGGGACAAGCCCCACCGTGTGTGACGCAGTAGGAGTCACTGTGCTTGTTTCAGAAATGTGTCCATTTTAACACTGGAGGAGGACACTGCTGTTCACCTTCATACGCATGGTGACTAAGCCTGTGGACGACACACCGTGAGCGGCCAGTGGGCTCTGCATCAAATAGGATTTGATTTGTGTCAGTTACCCAGGCCTCTCTATAAGCTCAGTTCTCCGTACGTAAAGCAGGGACACTAATCATACCTATCTGGGAGGAGACCATGGCTTTGCAGGATAAAGTGCAATAATTGTAACTCTAAAGTGTTCTACACGTGTAAGGGGTTAAATATCAGAAAGCTTGTTATGTCACTTCGTTTAAAAGCCCATAGAGTTAAACTGATTGCATAAATTTGTTCTATTTAATCATACTTAATAATCAATAGTAAAAGTAGAAAGTTCTAAGTGTATACACTTTTCATAGCTTGCTGGAGCTGTTTACCTTGAGTGCAGTAGCCTACAGGTAGAAATCAGCTGTCCTCACACAGGCCCAGCTCACTTCCATGACACCTAGGCTTTCCGGCCTTTAAAACAGTTACAAAACAATACTTTCTTACGTGCAGCATTGTGCAGTATGTGTTTCTTGGTAGGAGTGCGTGGGGAAGGAGCAGTTGTTCAGCTGTTTGATCTGCTTTGTTTTCCTTTTACCTAACATCCATGGCCCCCAAGCCCCAAAAGAAGGAGTGTTGAAGATGTAAATGGAGGGTCACACCCCTTCCCCCAGCCGTGGTTATGCTCTTAGCAAGCAGGACACATGCTAGTGTTTCTGCCATAAATCAAATCCTCCTGCTCTTTAATCTCTTTCCTCTGTCATTCTCTGAATTCCCTCAGTATGTAAGATCCCTTGCCCTCCTCAGACGTAACCAACAAGCTGCCATTTGAAGCCCCAAGGTGACCTCATAGATTTATGTGTTTCTATGTTGAATTGCCCTGGGTGGCTGGCCTGGATCAGTGGATTGCTCAGGCTGCCTCAGAAATACCAGGATGCCATTTTTCTGTGGTCATCTTATCTCAGAGTCCAGCTCCATGCTGTAAGAAGCATCTTCTTTCAGCTCCCTTTCCTAGGGACCATGAGCACCGTGCGGTTCTGACCTCTGTAATATGTAATATCTGACCTTCGTGATTCACTTGAGACAGTGTATGGGAAAGCAGTTTGCTAAGTACTGAAGGTTATATAAGATACAGTAGCAAGCCTGTAGTTATACTGGCTGCTGTTTGTTCATAAGGAGTATAGTTACAGGTTTTGATAGATCTCTTCTCAAAGTAACAGCTTGTTGACTGAGTAACTGTACTCATTACCAAGTAGATATGGGAAATGATACTCGTATTTGTGCTGCTTTCTCAAGGCTAATGATTGGATTCTTCAACCAAATGCTGATAGAAACTAAATTCCTGATAACTCAGTTAACTAAATATGTCAGGTTGAGTAAATTTTTTACAATCTTCCTGTAACTATATAGCTTTTTGTAATACAGTACTGTAATTGCGCTCTTGCATCATAATGAAGAACATGGCATATCTTACGGGAATTTCCTTGAAGAAGAGTTCTTTTAGGTATAGGGTTTAAGTGTGCAAGAAGCGTGAAAAAAACTGTCCAACTCGAACAGAAGAAGAGTGGACTGGCGCAGAGAAGTTCCATCCTCTCTCTGGAAGCGTGGGACCCAAGCATGAGTGCTTTCGCAGCTCTCAGTATGACTAAAAGTGGAGCCAAGGTAGTTGATCAGCATTAGGCGGTGCAGCAACTAACTGGGTCTCCAGACGGCTTTTCTTGGTCAGACACCAGTACCTGCTGGAGACAGTGACAGGTGCTCATGGCTAAGACACCATTCAGTGTAAGACAGAAAACTGTATCTTCTTCCTCTTCCTCTAAAATTCAGTTGGGTGAAAAAGCGCTGTCCTGTATTTCCTGACTAGCGCCCTGAAGGGCTCATGCTTCCTTCAGCCATTCCCATCCCCTTGAAAACAAGCACCACAATAAAATCAGGAGCCTTGGCGAACAACAGCTCGGCCTGTGCTTGTAGAGTTTACGCTCCTGCGCAATTGTAAGCATTCTTGCAAATCTGCAGTGTTAACAACCTCTTTTTTTCCCTTCCAGGGAGATGACATTGACCCTGAAGCAGTCAAAGGTGATGTGTTAAAAGTTGGAAATCAGAGCTGTGAGAATGTGGAGCCTCAGGCTGAGGCTGTTTTGTGTACGGTCCCCAATGACCTGCTGCAGCTGAACAGCGAGCTAAATATAGAGGTAGGGGTTCCTGCACTCCTCTCATGATGTAAATAAGGATGCCAGCCTAATTATGTCACTCGCGGGCTTAAAATACATCATTAAGGCTCATTTGTGGGCTGGCTGTGGCTCATCAGCTCAAGCTCAATTCCTAGTTGTTATTCTAGAAACAGTAAGTGTTTCTGTCACACTGCCTCCTTCCCCAGGCTTTGCAGGCCAGGTCTCCAAAGTTCTTCCTACCCAGGCTGGCTCTGCATAGTGTCACACTCCTGCCAAACTTTACTGTAATTCTCAGGAAGAAAAGGACAGACCTCAGAGTACCCTCCTCCCCACCTGTCACACTGCCCACTGCAGTGACTGCAAGTACGTGGAACCCCAGAAGTAAAGACTTGTGCCCTAGACACTACAGGAAGGGTTACACTGTTTCCAGTAGCTGCTTCCATGGAGGCAGCTCAGTCGGATAACCTGGAACCAGAGTGGTATTTTGTCTTCATTTCTCACAGCTTTATTGTGATGTAACTCACCTGTCACACAGTGTACCCATTTAAAGTGTACCATTCAGTGGGTTTGGTGTATCACATCATGAACTTCTTTAAATTGTGGGAAAATACGTATAACATAAAATTTGTCATTGAACCATTTTAAATGTACAGTTCGGTGGTATGTATTGCACTCAGTGTAATCATCCACTGTCACATTCCAGAAAACCTTTTCATCACCCCAGACAGAAACTCTGGACCCACTAAGCAGTAACTTCACATTCCCCGGTCTCGTCAGCCCCTGGTAACCGCCAGGCTACTTCTTGTTGCTAAGGCTTTGCCTGTTCGAGATATTTCATGTCGGTGGAATCATGCAGTATTCGTGCTTTGGGGTCTGATGCACTGAGCACAAGTTTTCAGGGTTCATCCATGTATGGCCATGTGCTGTTCCTTTGTTCCTTTTTGTGGTTTAATAGTATTTCGTTGTGTATGTTCCACAGTTTGTTTATCTAAGAATAAGTGGTCTTCAAAGGGTTCCTGAAATCTTCCAAAAAGCTAAGGAGGATAAAATTTATGAAATGAAAACATGCAAAAAGATCATAAAATCTAAGCCTGAATCATGAAATCAGAGTTGGCATTTCAGAGTGACCATAAGGCCTAAAAAACATAAAATGCTAAAATAGAGCTAGAAGGGGCCTCCAAGATTTCTTCTGTGTATCAAAACAGAAATAAAATATTCTGAGACTTTATTGTCCCATTATAATACGATTATTTGCCTCTTATGGTAAATCTTCTCTGCCATCCACTCCATCTTCTCTAATGGGACAGAACTGATTTTTTACTATTTGCTTATACTGATACGGCACATTTCATATTACACTATAATTATTTATATAAATCTCCCTTAACACACATGAGTTCCTCAAGATCAGAGTCTTTTTTATCTCTAGTGCATAGTTACAAATACAAACCAATAAACGTTATAGAAGTATTTCCATAATATGGGAAGCAGTGTTCCCAAGTATTTGAGCATGGAAGCAGAACTGCGGAGTCTCATTACTCTGAGGGTGAGTAGGCCTCTCCCGTGGTGATAACAGCCCTGTGGGATTTGACACCCAGAGAAACTGGGATTCCACCTGGGTAACATACCGATCATGGCCAAACTCTGACTCTTCTTCATCATTTTTCAGTGGAAGCAAGCAATCTCTTCAACTGTGCTTGGAAAAGTAATAGTTCGGCAGAATCGGAATTTCACAGTATTGATTGTTAGCGTTGTCTCGATATATGTGATGCTTTTAACGTCACTTGGGCTTTTCCTGTGGCTGAAAAAGAGAAAGCGAATGGCAGGTACTTTTTTTTTTTTGCATTTTCTGCATTGCTTGTTTTAAGAAGTTGTCCTGAGAATACGGCCAGTACAGTTTAACGTTGTCATAGATCTTATGTGCCGTCCTGTGTGTAAGCCGTAAAACCCGTGCTTAACACTAGGTCAAACACAAACAGGGACCGTGATTGCCAAGTCTCTAACGAGCTCTTTCTTGCTGTTCTAAGATCTGGGCAATGACGTCGTTCGCTACGACGGGAGAGTCCACACCCCTCATCTGGATAGACTTGTCAGTGCCCGAAGTGCGAACACAGCTACAGAAATGGTTTCAAATGAGTCTGTGGACTACCGAGCTACTTTCTCAGAAGGTAAACCTTAGTTTTTTGTTCTAGAAATAACTATACACATACCTCTTTGGGTTGTGACGTTGTGGTTGTTTTGCTTTTTGCCTTTATATTTTTGTAAAAGTGAAAAAGCGCTTACTTCTGCCAAACCCAGGATTGTTTGACGCCGCCTGACACAGGATTACATCGCTCTTACTTTAATTTTTTTTTATTTTAAAGAGAAAAATGATAAACAAACAATGAAACAGGTTGTAGGACGATTAGAATAGTTGGTATGTGGTTGTTACAGTGGTTGATACATTTCCAGGTTTTGAAACAGGCTGGTAGGACAGTTGCAGGGCATTAGCAGTGGTTCCTATTTTTAAAGAACCCATGTGTATTTTCTGATTCTGGAGTCTGTGAGCTTTCATCTCACAGAAAAAAGATAATTTTAAAATTTGAGCCATGGTAACTTACTTATCACCAGAGCATGATGTTAATAAACATGAACACTTCAACAACTCCAAATTAAGTTACAAAACATAGTTTTGCTTAAATATAAGTTGGAATTGCTACATTCATTGAATCCTAAACATTTGAATTATACCATTAGTAAGAAGCATTCTCAATAAACACAGCCTTTTACCTACTACATTCTAGGAACTGAATACACTTTGAGTCTTGTCCAAGAATAACCTTCAGTTCTGCTATCAAGCGAGGAGAGGTCAACATCATCTGCTTTGCAAAACATCAGGCCTAATAATAACGGTCAGGGTAGCCAGAGCATTTCTCATTGTTTTATTTAAAAATTTCCTGGTCAAAGCAAAATGTCTGTATTGTACCAACTCCATTATCTTTAGAAGTTACAGGACATGAGTCAAGTGCCAGTATTTCCCTGGTTTAATATTTACCACTGGACAAATAAAGTGAGTCACAGACGGTTGCAGATACTGGAAAGTTAAAAGGTGCTCATCCTAACACGAGAGCAGTGAAGCTCAACATGTTAACTTTTTAGTGAGAATAATTTTTAAGAGAATAAAAAATAAAATAGAAAAACAAGAACAATACAGAATTTCAAAACAAGATGATAGGAAATTAACAATGGTTGTTATATTGCATATTGTTACCTTCAAAGTAGTTGCTCAGATGACCAGATACAGGCTTGTAAAACTGATCAATTAAGCACTAACTGTTCCTTTCAATAAAGCAATAGAACTGCGTAGTATAATTATCTTAGCTAGCTTGTGTGTGTATATATATATTTTTCCCCCTTCCTTCTTTCTTTCTTTTCTCCTTTCCCCCATCCCAGTTGTTCTTTCCTTTTAAGATACGATATTTTTATACAATGGAGTACTACTCAGCTATAAAGAAAGATAAAACTCAAGGCTTTTATAGGTAAATGGATGCAACTAGCGACCATACTTATAGGTGAAATAAATCAGACATGCATATGTGAACATCATATTGTCTCCCTAGTGTAAGAAACTGAAAGAGTAAATAAAATCCAAAAGGTACAATAGATATAGTGAAACAGAAAGAAACTGCTCAAAAACATGCTACCATTTTTAACCACTCGCTGCCTCTGTGACCGTGATCTTTGCCCACATGACTGCTCACCTTTAGAAATCCACTCTGTAACAATATGGACAAATCAAACCCTAGTTTACAGTTCTGAAATTTCGATCTAGTTAGTATTCTGTATTCATATTTGATGACTAACCTGAAAAGATTAGAGTTCACAGTAACTTGAGAAGCTTCTGTAACCTTCCAAGCTCCTTGCTCAGCAAACCTCTGACGTCACTGCTCAGAACAAGGGGCTTCTTTCCCCTCTCCACTGTAAACCTTCTTTGGAAACGTGAGGAGCTTCTGTAGAGAAGACCGAGGAGAGTGCACAGCCCGCAGCTGTCACTAGTGGGGTAACCTGAGAGTCTTTAGAAGACCCGGAATTTGCATTTCTCGAAGGGTTATTCTAACAGAAGACCCGGAATTCTCTGTGGTGGTCCACCACAGAGACATGGTTTTGGTTTCTATACTTGCTTGAACTTAGCTAAAGCGTCAGTAGAATTTCCCTGCCAGAGGGCTTTAGTCCTGCATCTCACTACAGATTTCCCTCTGTCCCTTGCAACCCCAAGGATCTATAGCTCTGATCTCCCAGAGCAAAGCTTTAGAAAGCGAGGGTGAAGGTAGGAGCTCTGAGAGGCTTGGTTGCCTTCCAGTCCCCTGAGGAAGGCTTGGAGGACCTGACTCCTGGGGATCTAAGGAGCAGGCATCTATGAAGCTTGCTTGCTCCTTCCTCTCCCAGCCCAACATTTCAGATGCTCCCCCAGCATTCTGCACCCCCGCTTTAAGGTTGCATCTGTCTTTCCAGACAGTGATTACCGTGACTATGGGTACCCCACAGACTTTTCTGGAAGCGATTTTGAGATTCACTGGCCAGGTATGTATTATTAACCAACTCTCCACCACAGAAAACACAACAGGGAGCTCCTGTCCAAATGCCCTCAGCTAGGCAGTGGGGTTCTGCACAAACCCAGGTCCCAGCTGCCCGCTCTGAATGATGGTAGCAGTACATCCACGGCCAGGACCCTCAGGTGGAGAATGTACACTACTGTGAGAAACTCTCATTTCTGAAAATGTCAGCTTTATGCATTTCTAATCACGTGTATATAATTATATGTATGGATTGAGCATCCCTGACTTAAAAACCTGAAACGCTCAGCGCTTCCACATGTAGAACTTCGTGATCACTGGTACGATGCCCAAAAGTTGCGGCGTTTTGTACATTGCAGATCAGGGATGCTCAGCCGGTAAACTCCCTGCAGCTACCCTAAAATCTAATAAAGTCGGGAATACGGTACTTCTGATTCCAAGCATTGCAGATCAGGGTACTCAATCTGTATGTAATTATATATATTTCAACATATACTTTTCCTTGTTTGGGAATTCATGTAGATTTCCATAATACTAATTATTTCCGTTAATAACCACCTCTCTCAAAAGGAAGCTTTTTTGTTATCTTAAATTTACACTGAACTTTTTGAGACCAACTTGCTGGTTCTCATTCTTAAAGATATAACGTACTCACAATAAACTTCAGCCTTACTTTTTGCTATTAATGAAAAGGAAAATGTGTATGGAAATGCGAGTAAGTGGCTTTCACAGTTAACACTTAGCCTACATAAAAGAAAAGCGGAAACACGTTACAAAGGAAGCCAGTGTTTCCTCCCAACCCACTATGCCATTTTTGTCAGGGGCGGCCCCGAGCCTCGCCCGGAATTACAACCAGCGCTTCTTCAGTGTTACAGTCGGGCCTTCACTGATAATTCAGTTTGCTGCCCGTCTGCAGTCTCCACGAGGTGAAGTTTCGCTGTTGCATTTTTATAATTGTGCTTTGTGCTGCAGACGAGTTCCCTAACTCCTCTCAGAATGGATCGTGCGGACAAGGGCCTCTGACGGACCTGTCCCCCACCCCAAATAGTGGAGACTCGGATGTATCCAGCCCATTGCTGCAAAATACGGTCCACATCGACCTCAGCGCTCTGAATCCAGAGCTGGTCCAAGCTGTCCAGCATGTAGTGATTGGGCCCAGCGACCTGGTTGTGCATTTCCGTGAAGTCATAGGAAGAGGTAAGTATTTCCACTCTGCTTGGTGTTAAGTGCGGTGTTCAGTGAGCGCTTTATCTTCTGCCTTTGCGGATTCGGACTTTAGACAATGGTGAGAGCAGCTGGCAGCACTGATAGTGAGTGCGCTTGCCTTCTGGTCTGCAGAAGTACAGCCCTGCAGATCAGATCCGGGGGATGCCTGCCTGTGCAGGGAGGCACCTGGATAACTCCCCAGAGGCGTCAGGAGTAAGGAGCGTGTCTCCTTTATCACGCTAGCAGCTGTAGTGTCTTGGACCATGCCGTTGACTTCCTGTTGAGAGTCATTCCCTCGCGTTCCGGGCTTGAGAACAGTGACAGACCCCATGAAGCCCTGGTTTGTAGCAGCTTCTACACTGTTGGACAGCACCAGGAGACAGGAAGTTTATAGCATTCCCCCGATCTGAAGCAGCATATATCACCTCCACACCACGCTCCGATTTCTTTATACAAAGAGGAGTGAGTATTTGTAATAAGCTCGCCAGAGCAGCAGTAACAGCTAGTATAAACAGTATCCGAAGAAGTACTTACCGGGAAAAGAAAGCAACCAGAAGCCAGGAAGTGAACTCCAATCTTTTTTTTCTTTTTCTTTTTCTTTTTCTGAAATGCTTTTACTCTGAATACTGAATGGCCTATGATCTGTTTTATGCTATATGTACTGCAAGAGGTCATGCGGGCATGTGCCACTGTAACGCAAGAGAAGCTGACGGGGCTGTTTGCCTTCCATGAACACGAGGTTGTCCTCTCCCGGTGGTGGTGCACGCCCTCCCGCACCACACGCGCCGCAGCTTGACCCCGCGTGTGCTGCCCGCCCCCTGAGAGCGGGTCGTCGTGCACAGACCTGTGCTTACCTCGCAGCAGGAAGTGGCTCTGTTACCAGCCTGTAAATCCCAGGAATGGTGCCAGTTGTAGTGTGAAGCCTCATAATGGGGTTCTATTTCTACCCATTGTAAAATTGAGTTTTTTTTTTAATTATGAAAGGTGCTGAAATGACAGTTCTTTCTCTGTTGAAGAAACAATCATCAACAGCCTGTATATATTAACTGCTTTTTGCTTTTGTGTTTTTCTCCAGGAAGATAGAAGCACCTCAGGAGCATGGCTTTTACTTTATTCCTCTGTGTTAGAAGAGGGTAGCTAATCCCTGACACTCACAGATAGGCCTTTGGGACATCTTGGCTGGGTAGATGAGTCAGTCAGCGAGTGCCTTGCACCGCTGTCAGGCTTCTGGCACCTCAGGGAGAATTGCCGCCGGGGATGAAAGGCTGCCACTGGGGAAGTGGTGTGGTTGAAGCTAGGGGGAAACGCACACGATGAGTCACAGTGAATTCGCTTCACTGGGGCAGCTGACTTTCAATTTCTGCCAACCCGGCTTACATATTAACCTGTGACTAATGGGGGAAATCCTCACTCTATAACACGCCTCTGATTATTAAGGGTAATGTTGTTGTTTCATTTTCTTTTACCGGAATATAGGAAGCTTATTTTATTGTATTTTGTCATGGGGACAAAACTGTATTTTCATATTTTAAAAATATTCGATCCTTAAAAATAACAGATTTCTTTTATGCAAAGTATTATACCTGTTTTCAGTGGCTCTACTATCTGACTTTTATTATATCAACTTTTAATAGCAGTAGTGTCACCTATGGCTTCTACCATGTATAAATAATCATTGTTATATCCTAGAGAGACATAGGTCACATCTACGGGTGTACACACGCGCGTACCACACACTCGGGCACGTTACAGTATCAGAGCGGTGTACGTCTTGCCCTGGGCGGGTCGTGCGGGCCTTAGTAGGTTACTGGTCCTGCCTGAGTGTCACACGGCTCTAACCTGGTCTCTCTCGCAGGACACTTCGGCTGCGTCTACCACGGCACTCTGCTGGACGATGATGGCGGGAGGACCCACTGTGCTGTGAAGTCCTTGAACAGTAAGCCGCTTCCCCTCTTACCTCGCAGTGGAGGACAGTTCTGTGCTTTTCAGACTGACGGAAAGCGTGTAAAAATGAAGATGTACACTGTCCCTTGTGGGACAAAAGCAGTCACTGTTGAAATTGCAGCTCTAACTCTGAAATTCGTTTGAATTAGAGAAAGTCTTACTGGTCTAGACTCTTACCAGAATTGTCCCTCTGAAAGCACCCCTCAGGCCCTCATTAGTGAGGGTGAGGGAGAAGGGAGAGTCTTGGATGGACTTGAGTATCATTCAGCATTGTTGGGTTTGTAGTGTTTGTTTTACAAATGACATTTATGGAAACTATGGGAAGCATGTTGGCACAGGCAATAATGATGACTCACTTTACCCCGAGGCATTGCTATAATTATTTCTTAACCACAACTTCCACTAAAATGATAAAGAAATTAAATAAGACAAACAGGAGAGAAATATGCTGGCAGAAAACTGAAATACCGTAAGTCTGGTCGTACCTCATTTATCCGCATGTTTGGGGCGTGAGTGGGTCTGTATAATCGAACTTCCTAACGAGGTGAGACTTGCCCTCTTTTACTTCTGGAACCTTTCTGAAAAGTTTAGCTAGTTTTATAAAATCTTCTAAAGTTGAAATCCATACTCTATGAGACAGAGAACGTTCCCACATATAAACTAATCTTTGTTGATGCCCCGAACCGTAATTGTCACTGTAAATTACCATGTGTGCAGCATACTGAGATGTTCGGGGCTCCGCCTTCGTTGACAGAGCTCCCGTGCCTCCTTTCTGCTGCTCTCACGTCTAACTCTCTTTGTCTTTATTAATACGTACTTGTGACGCGTTCACGGCGGGGATTGGTGCACATACATAGCTCGTTTTAACCCCGTTACTTCCCCTCCCATCTTCCCTGTAATCTCTCCCATCTCCAGATCGCTTTCCCATCTGCACAGAATCTGTCTCCAGTATCCTCTCACCTTTTACTTTGCTCTTTCAGTTACTTATACTTTAGGTTTCTCATGTAAGAGAAGCCGTGCAACAGCCTTCTGTGTGTGATTTATTCCCTTAGCCTTACGGACTAAAGGTGCATTTGTTTTCCTGTTGGTGACTCAAATCCATCCTGTTTATGGCTGAGTAGTACTCCATTATGTGCATACAACATTTTCTCTATCCATTCAGTTGATGGGCATGTAGGTCACTTTCAGGATTTAGCTAATATGAGTTGTGCTGCTGTAAGATGGGTGTGCATGGATCACCATACTACGGTGCCTTTAACTCCTTCAGGAAGAAACCAAGGAGAGAGTGAAAGGGAATTTTTAGCTTGAGTTTTTTTGGTGAACCTCCATACTGATTTTCACAGTGCTTGTGCTAGGTTATATTGCCATGATAATGTTTCCGTCTGTATTTTCCAACCTGGAATATGTTGGCCGGTCATAGTACGGATTTACATTAGAATCAGTGAGCATTAAGTGCACCATGGGAAGTTTTCCTCCAAGATACGCACTACTGCCAGAACCGTTCCGG
Source organism: Chinchilla lanigera (assembly GCF_000276665.1). NCBI lineage: Eukaryota > Metazoa > Chordata > Mammalia > Rodentia > Chinchillidae > Chinchilla > Chinchilla lanigera. Next base: position 22,501,849 of record NW_004955432.1, read on the forward strand.
CCTTTGTAATATAAACCTCTATGCCGAGCACCATTCTGTATGGTTGATTTTGTTGGGAGTCTGACCACAAAATAACTAAAAGCACAGTCTATATGAAAAATAATGGCAAAATGTGATGAACTAAGTATGACTGTCAGTCAGTTTGCCTCATGAGAGAGCTGTGCTCAGAACGGCCCTCACATCGAGAGATCTTTGTCCGTTGCTGCGTGTGCTGGTTCCTAGTCCATGTCGACTGTGGGAATCTGTGCAGGTCTCAGAATGTATCGCATTTGTAAAAGAGCATCAGCGCCATCAGGAACGCCAAACACATTCTAGTAAAATTAGCAAATTAACATTGTTACCTCTTCACTAATGCTGAGTAGAGTGGACCCTCGTTATGTCTCTCTGGAAATGGTTAGAAACTGCTGTGCCAGAAAAGCCGCCTTAGGTGCCGTGTGATGACTGGTCCTCACGTTCTCTCAGCCTTTGACTCCGTCGGCTCTGTCGCACCACCTGTCCCCATAAAGCTGATTGAGACGCAGCCGCTGGGGGTCGGACTGTGCGTAGCTGCTTTCGTGGGTCTACAGCAGAGTTAAATATTTTCCTAGAGTCCATGGGGCCTACAAAACCAAAAAGTATGTACTGTCTGACCCTTAGAGCAAATCTGCCAGCCTGTGTCCTGACAGTTACTGCCGTGTCCGTGTGAGGCACACGGAGTCTGTGCGAGGGGGTGGTTACTGGAACCGTCTCGCAAAAGCGATGCGGGCGGCGATTGGAAGGCCCCGGGTGACACTGTGGGGCCCGAGAGACAGTGCCTGCGGCGTGGTGCTGGGGCCCAGCGCGTGCTCGGAACTCGGAGGGACAGTGGAGGGCCTCGGGGTCCACAGCTCTTCCTGACCCTGTGCTGCCTTCCTCCCTGCCCTCGCTTCTCCCCCACGGGAATTCCCTTCCCCAAGGCAGGTGGGTCGTCAACACTCGGGCCGCTTTCTCCCAGCGCCAGCTGTAACATCTAGAAGTACTACTCGGACTGTCCTCTCTCTGCTTTGGAGCTGGCCGTAAAGAAATTCTTTGAGCTACCTTGTCTGATAGTAGCTCATAAGACCCTTACTGCAGAAGGGGTCCTGTCCTATACCCTGCACCCCTCCGGAGGGGTCCTGTCCTATACCCAGGTCCTGTCCCATACCCTGCACCCCTGCAGGAGGGGTCCTGTCCTATACCCAGGTCCTGTCCCATACCCTGCACCCCTGCAGGAGGAGTCCTGTCCTATACCCAGGAAAAAGGAATGCTACACAAAGAGGCCAAGAAGAATCAGAACACACAGGCCTTGCTGAGTTTCCCCCTCAGTCTGTTAGCGTCAGATCACAACACGTTTCTACACACCTGTCTGTTCTTTATCACATCCAAGTGAAAAAGGACCATTCCCCTGCATGCGTGCATCTGTTTCTGAAGGCTTCTGGGTCTTCCAAAATTCTGATTTTTTGACCTACCTGTTCCCCTTCTAGGTATCTTCCCAAAATAGTTAAAGTCATCATATTATAGTGATACATGCACACCCATGTTTATAGCAGCACAACTTATAATAACTAAATCCTAGAAACAGTCTGTATGTCCATCAACGGATGAATGGATTTTTCAAATGTGCTCTTTAGACACAATCAAGTACTACTAGACATTCCCAGGTAAATGGGTGCACCTTGACTCCATAATATGAAGTGAAGTACATTAGACACCGAAGCTTAAATACCACATGGTTTCTGTTAAATTAGAAACCCATATAAATAAAGATCAAAACAAAAGATAGATAATGTGAAGCGAGGAGCTCTTTTTCAAATGGGAATGGAGACAAAGGAGGGAGGGAGAGGAAAAGGGAATGAACAAAAGAATTGAATGAAAAAAATAAAAATAGAGCTTCTGGGAAGGGGAAGGCGACCAAGAGGGGCCGGGAGGGACGGAGGGGCAGGGCGCGAACTAGCACTGAGGTGTTACGTGCTCGTACGAAGTCCCGAGATAAGTGTAACCAGTGTGTGCCGCAAGTGTGTACTAAGAAAGCTGTGGTTAAATAAACCTGTCAGGCTGTCTGTTGCTGACCTCTCTGTAGCTGTAAGAGGCGGGCTGTGGCCCTCACGGGGTGAGAAGTGCTCACACCTTTGCCCTCCCGGGGTTCCCATTGCTTAGATGCTCTTGCAGGGTGAGACCTGTGGTTTCACATTTCATGGCGCTTTTTTGCAAAGTTGACAAAGCAATCGCTGTTCCATAGTGAAGTTACCTCCCGCACCCCGCCCCGATCTCTTAGGAATCACGGACATAGGAGAAGTTTCCCAGTTTCTGACCGAGGGCATCATCATGAAGGATTTCCGCCATCCCAATGTGCTCTCGCTCTTGGGCATCTGCCTTCGCAGTGAGGGGTCGCCGCTGGTGGTCCTGCCGTACATGCAGCACGGAGACCTTCGCAATTTCTTGCGGAACGAGACTCACGTGAGTACATTCCTGGCCGGCCATGCCTTGAGAATATGCTGCTGTGAGCCTTTTACAGAGCTGGTAGCCATTTATGTAAAATGCGGCACTATTCAAGAGCACCTCAGAATCTTCTGTCCTGCTAGGATGGTGAGACAGTTGGACGAGTGTCCTAGGTCAATGCAGTCATCTTTACCTGCTCGGCAAGCAGCCATGCTCTACTGTCCCAGCTGGTCCGCTGAAACCATCTTTGAGTACTTAACTACGTGCCAGAAGCTAGGGACAGGGAGACAGGTGGAGTTTTAACAATGTTTTAACAGAGCCACATGGAGTTTTAACTCCAGGAGACATAAAGACTTAATTACAAATGAATGCCTTCCTGTTGCTCTGCTTGCCAGCACACTCCTACCTCAGGACCTTTGCACCTGCTGCTCCAGCTGCCTGGAGCACTCTTCCTTCCAGATGCCCATGCATCCTACTCCATCATCTCCTTCAGCAGCTTGTGCCAATGTCTTGTTCAAACTGAAGCTTCCTTCCTCTGTTTAAAATTGCAGCTGGCCGACCCCGTCGTCTCCCCTCGCTCTGTCTCCTGGCCTTTGTTCTATTTCCCTCCAGCACGCTTACCGTCATCTGATGCGCTGGGCTGGGGCTGTCCAGCACTGTGACAAAAACCCATGTTGAATGTTTAGTATAACAAGGAGACTAAACTGGTACATTGCTAATTGGTTATTGATTACCAGTTGAAATAATGTATTGGATATGTTGGATTGACAAATACATTAAATTAGTTTTACCTTTCTTACTGTACACATGTGCGTGCTGCACATACATGCGTCCATACACGCCATTGGAATGCACGCTCACGAGGGTGGGGATCTTGGTGTATTTTGTTCATTTCTGTAGCTCCACAGCCTAAGATAGCTCTGAACAGTGTTTGTTGGGTAAATGAGCTTACAAAAGAGGGTCGTAAGCTCGCACCGGTGGGGCTTTTCTTTATGACAATTTTATGCCAGGACCCTAACGGGTGAGCAGATGTTGGCCAGCCAGGCCAAAGAAGGTGGAGGGAAAGAGTCCCCAGAACTGAATTCGTCCACAGCTTCAGGCCCCTTCTGGGTTCCCTCAGTCCAGGTCTCTGTGGGAATCAGCCGAATAGCGTTACTCTTGATCAAAACACCATTAAAAACACGGTGTCGAGTTCCCCAAGAAGATAAGCTGGAAGAGAGTGAAGCAGTGCGCCGTGTTCAAGCAGAAGAACACAACAGCTCCCTCGCAGTGGACTTGGCGGGTGACGTGCCTTTACCTTGCTGAGCGTGCGGCCATCCGAGCAGACCCACTTTACTCTCGTCGTTGCCCTGGTGCCTGAGTCTGCGCAGACGCACGAGCTCCTCGAGGTATTGTTTGCCCAGGGTTAAAGCTCTGTTATCCTGAGAGAGTGGTACTCTGGCCTTCTGTTACCCAAGGAGTCCATCCTGGGACGACCGCTAACACGAATATGCCTTAAAAGCTGCAGACGCAGATGCTGGCCCCTCATCTGCGCATTAGGCGGGCTGCAGCCCGTGTCTTCTGCTCACCAGCTCCACAGTGGCTGCTGAAGAAAAGATTCCCTTTCTTGATAGCCAGGCCCTACTCAGGGCTGTCAGCCACCGCGTCGTCTTTATTAGAGGTGTCCATCCAGTTCTGTATGGAGTTCGTGGAGAGCCTTCTCTGCTGGCCCGGAATTCCAGGAGCCATGAGCTGAGTCCCAGGAGGAGGACTTCTCATGAATGGATTTCACTCCCCTATAGCCTTCCTGGCCTACGGAGGAGGAGAAAACCCTAACTATACCACCTACATCTGAGTGGCTTGCGGTGATGTGCTGCTCTCTGAGCCTCCTGTGTGTGTTTCTGAGGCTTTGACATCTGGAGCCTGCTAACCATGAAGAGTCCGCTGCTCCCAGGGCTAATTCCTGGAGGTTCTAAACCGTTGGCCTTCAGAATACCCGTTTCCCAGGTGAATCAACCACTTCAGAGCCCACACTCCAGCCAGTGAGCAGCTGCCCTTACGACAAGGCAGAGCCCTGCCCGCCCCCCAAGCTCACAGACATCAGTCCAGGAGCCAACCCTACACAGGCCCGGCCTGCCTCACCTTGCCTTCCTGTGGAAACTACAGCAGAGGCTTCCCCTCCCTCCTGCCTGTCTGGTCCCTCCACCCTCGGAGTCTCCTGCCCGTGTGACCCTGCATGGCAAGGCATTGCCGCTCCTCTTAGAAACCCCGAGCGTCCAGCTGTCTCCTGAGCTGTTGGCCTCATCATACCTGTAGGAGGATATGACCTTGGGGCTGGGATGCGGCTCGGTGGTAGAGCCCTTGCCTAACCTTTGTTAGCCCCAGGTTCAGTCCTCAGCACGACAAAAAAGGAAGGAGAGGCGGCGCATAAAATCTGCACTGTGGAACACGGCCGCTTCTCAGATGGAATGTGGAGCTGTAACACCTGCCTGACAGACATACGTAAGAACTAGTGATAATTCATAAAAACGTCTAGCCTACTGCTTTATAGACAGCAGATGTTTGACAAATAATTGCTGCTGCCAGCGGGGCACTATTTGTTATTTGAGACAAGATAATTTTCTTAGCTATTTCACGACTCTAAGATCAGAGTTAGAACAGTGGGTTCTAAGCAGCTTAGCTTACGCTTTTCCAACTCTGTTCGCAGAACCCGACTGTGAAAGATCTGATCGGCTTTGGTCTTCAAGTAGCCAGGGGCATGAAATACCTCGCCAGCAAAAAGTTTGTCCACAGAGATTTGGCGGCCAGAAACTGTATGTGAGTATGAGAGTCTCTGCGCCCGCAGTGGTTTATGGACAAGGCTTGGTTTCCCTCTGCTCAAGCCAGGATGTTTTCTCTTCTTACGCAAAAATCCTTTCTTTCCTGTACTGCTTTAAATGGACGTGTAAGCCCTGGGCGTGTAGGCGGGCTTTCAGGCTTTATCAAGCAGAGAATTTCAAAGGTGGCTCTTTGGGGGTCTTGAACAGCTGTTGTGTACTTGCGCGTTTCTCGGTCCTTCCCACCAGCAGCCCCCGGTGTTGTGGCTTCACGCTGCATTAGTGCTTGGGAGGGAGAATTTGATCTTCAGTGTTTTATAGTGGGAAGGACAGGGCTAGTAATACAGATACCAGTGTAATGTAACTTCCCAAGAGTTACATTCGAAGTCAGCCTGCAGAAGCCCTACCAAAAATGGTATTTAGGAACGAGTATACAGAGAACTTTTATTTGTGTCTGGCTCCCTGGCTGTATAACACAGCGGTCAACAGTTTGTAATGCCGAGCTTTCCCTGACACAGCTCTGATTCATGACTCACGGCGTGTATGAATGAAAGAACCGTGCTGTTAATTTTCTACCTTGACTTGGCCCGCGGAACATCATAAAAGCCACTTAAGCAGAGTACGTGCCCAGTTAAGAGCCTCCCTGTTGCTGAGCTGCTTTACTGTGTTGCCTATTTCTCTGTTACCTCAGTGGTGAGATAAGGTTCCATGTCCTGACCTAGGCTATTGGAGAACAAAAGCTAAAACAGTCCCGTGCCACGTGTCTCCCGTGATACTGCGTATTGCTAGTAAGCTGGCGAGTGAAGATGGGTCACTGCACTGGGAGTCAGGTGACACGCTCTGCTTAGCAACCAAGGAAAGCTGAGCAGGAGCCAGAGTTACTTCTCCAGATCTACAGAAGAGCAAAAATGATATTTGTGTGC
>NW_004955432.1:22508450-22579397 GCF_000276665.1 Chinchilla lanigera
GCTTGCCAGGCAGGCACTGTGCTGCTGAGCTAAATCCCCAGCCCCTGTCCTGTTGAATTTGTAATGTAGCTGTCAAGCACTTTTATTTGAGAATTCTGAGGTAATTTAGTGTTAGTCAATAGGCCGGAGGAAACAATCCCTTCAGCAGTGAGAGATTTCAAATATTGGTGCCACTTGTTCTGATCTGTAGATCTGCAACACCATTGTAAATTATTCTATCCCAGTCACCACTGGAAAGTTTTGCTCTTTCTCTAGGTTGGATGAAAACTTCACTGTGAAGGTCGCGGACTTCGGCCTTGCCAGAGACGTGTATGACAAAGAGTACTACAGTGTACACAACAAGGCGGGGGCAAAGCTGCCGGTGAAGTGGATGGCGCTGGAAAGCCTGCAGACGCAGAAGTTCACCACCAAATCAGATGTGGTAATGTTCTGATTACTTCTCCTCTTTCGCGTTTGTGCCCATAATTTCTGGGCAGTATAATTTGTAGAAGAATTCAGCACCACTAGTTTCAGGCATCTTTAACGATAAGCCTGGAGTTAGTTGTCTGATAGGTGCCTGCGGTGTGTTTTCATAAGTCCACTTGTCTGATCACAAATGTTTGGGACGTGGAGTGCCGTGCTGGTTCCTTGTGACACGGGATGGGCTGGGCTTAGCCCTGCGTCTCCTCGCCCCGTGCTAAGATTTCCACCTAGGGGTGTCTGGAAGCTGTAACTGTAGCAGGTCTGACAGTGAGGACGGGATCTTCGCACCTGGCTGGAGAAACGCCTCCTTTACCTGCAAAGGCCTCGTACCTGTGAGAGCACAGCTTCCGAAGGCGTGCGGGTGTGAGTAGCGAGCATGGCCAGGACACTCGGCGGCGCTCAGCTTCGCTGCGTCCCGCTCACACCTGGCAGAGGAGGTGGCGCCTAGGGTGGGCCCTAAAGGAGAGCAGGTTTGGAGCGGGCGGCTGAGTGAATGAAAACGCGGATCCCGATGAGGCGAAGGTGCAGGGAAGCGTACAGGTCTTTAAAGGTCTGAGGAAACAGTGCTTAACTGATGGTTTGGTGAGGGTGGAGCACGTGGGGAAGCTGTGAGAATAAACTGAGAAAAATACAGCCGTATAGGTCGTGAAGTTTCTTACACATCACAGCAGTCAGGCCCCACCAGGTCCCAGCTTTCCTTCAAGAAAAATCCCCGCGGAGGGTCTGCCGCTACAGCAGTTTTAGATTTACCAGAGGCGCAGAAACTGAGCAGAACTCAGAGCGGGGCAGGGAGCCGGACGTTACTATGCCGGCAGGCTCAGAGGGGCTGTGTGCTCCAAAGTCTGAGCCCCGAGCTTTGTGGGGCTCGTTTACGTAGAGCTTTTAGGCAGGAACGAGAAGGCTGAGTTACAGAGGCAGAGCATGGCTAGGCGTGGTTAAGGGGTTTGAGGCAGGCTCTACAAGCAAGGTAGCAGAAGTGGAACACGACAGTTGCTTTGTGCAAGCTATCCGTTTTGGTCTTAAGTTTCGGTGTCCCAAAGTTCTGTTTGTCTCTTCATGTCCATGTGCCACATAAACATGTAATCAAATTAATGCATTCTGTAAGATGGCTTGAGAGAGAGATGGAGGCAGGAGGAGGGAGGAAGAAAGGGAACGTGAAATAATGTAGAAGCAATGGCAGTGGAAAAGAAGAGGTGGAAGGAAAGGCATCCCAAAGGTAGAATCAACAGGATTTAGCAAAAGTTGATAGAAGTCAAAGATGAGCAAAGTTACAAGCTGCTGCAATAACAAATATGTGAAAAAGAAGCAAAATCTGGAGTTGCAATAAAAACAAATCGCCCTTGAACACATAGAGTTGGACTTGGGAGTAAGCCCACCGGGTTCGTTAAGCACTTGGAAGGGAGGAAATGCAGCGGTTTTTGTTTTTATGTCATAAGGCTGGCATGACAGAGAACAAAAAGGAAACAAAAACCTCTGGGTGTCTCAACAACAGGAACTTAGGCCTAACAGTTCTGGGGGCGAGGAGTCCAAGATGAGGGTGCCGGCACGGTGAGGTGGTGGTGAGGGCCTCTTCCTAGTTTACCGGTGGCCGTCTGCTCGCTGCGTCCCCTGTGATCGAGAGAGAAAAGGACAGACTTGCTGGTTCTCCTGTAACATGCTTAGCCACCAGGAGGGCGCCGCCCTGTGACCTCACCTAACCCTGAGCGCCTTCTGAAGGTTGCTATCTCCAGCCTCAGTGACGCAGCAGAGGTCAGGGCTGGGCGTGTGCCTTTGGGGGGCCCAAGTAATCACTCGGAAGAAGCTGCCGTATGAAGGGAGAGGCGCAGAGCGGTAGCAGACCCAGGAGAAGAGAGTGCAGGAAGAAGTGGGGCGGGCGGCGGCTCCACTGCTCTCGCTGCACTTGGTGCAGGGTCTTGGAGGCTGAGCGATTGGAGGGCCTTGAGGGCCCCACACTAAGGACCCTGGGCGTTGATTGGAGTGGACACTGCGCTTGTTCTGCAGACAGAAGAGCGTTCGATGTTTCAGCCAACTGAGAAATAAAAAGTGCAAACCTTGATATCGGAAAGCAGTTTAAAACAGTGCTCACGGAGAAGAGAACGCCAGAAGAGAAAGGCGGGCCACAGTGAGAGGGGGAGGTAGCTGAGTGCGGGGCCGGAAGTGAGAAGTCGGGGCGCTGCTCTGCGGCTGCATCAGCAAGAGAGAGGGGCGTGGTGCCAGTAGTAAGTCAGATGCGAGATGATCTTGCAGGGACCGCTGAGTTTCAGAGCCTGTAGGGAAGTGGGGTACATGGAGGTGACTCACAAGACAGTACACTGACGTGACTCACAGGGTTGTTTTTTTTTTTTTTTTCAACAAATAAGCGTGTCATAGGACATCCTAGAGGCAGGGCACTTCCAGATATATCAGGCTGATGAAAAGAAAGTTGCAGTCTGTGGTAGAGTTCAGGGCCTGGGATTTTGATAGAGAAAGATTCTGAAAGAGGTGAAAGAAGTGAATGCTACCGAGGAAGATGGGGTATTAGCCCTGGTGGCAGGTGAAAGGAAGGTGGAAAGGATTCGCCCTCCTCAGAGAACATCCTGCTCCTTCAGGCCCGATTCCCGGCCTGTCATTAAAGCAGCCCTGCTGGGCCTGGTGGGGCATGCCTGTAATTCCTGTCTACAAGGCTGGCACAGGAGGACACACGTTTCAGACCAGCCTAGGTGACGTAGTGAAACCCAGTCTCAGAATAAAAAGGGCTGAGGATGAGCTCAGTGCAGAGGCCCTGGATTCAGTTCACAGTACTGCTCGGAAGAAAAGGAGATTTGAGTGGACGTTTTACGAAGAGATGCTTGAATAGCGGGCTGGTCAGCGTGTGGGGTGAAAACATGGCGAGTCATCAGAGTAGTTCATTCCTTATAGCCAAACAGCAGAAGCAGTCCTAATGCCCGTCAGCTGGTGGATGGACAGACGAAATGTGATGTGTCTGTATGAGGGAACGATGCCACTCCACAATATAGAGGAACTACTGACACGCTGCAACACGGATAGACCGCACAAACATGCGAGAGAGAGCAGACTGGAGAGGACATGCTGAATGATTTCGTGTGTATGAAATTTCTAGCAAGTAGTAGGAGTACGGACACAGAAACCAGATCGGCGATAGCCTGGGCCTAAGAATGCCAGTGAGGATTTACTACAAAGGGGCGTGAAAGAGCTTTGTGGAATGTTGAAAGTGATCTGAAACTGGGTTGCAGTGTTACTTCAGACTGCAAATTTAGTAGGCATTATTGTAAATGCTTATACTTGGTAAGTTCTATGTTCCATAAATTCTACATTAGCAAAGCTATTTTAAAAACAGAGCCTAATGAAATTTTGGGTGTTCAAGGCAGGAGTTGGGATTCTGAGCTTTTTCACACACCCACGTTCCAGTGTCTCCCCAACACACGCACATGCACATGCTGGGGGCCGTGCCGTGCTCAGGTGATTGACCGTGTCTGTGACGGTGCCGTGTCTCCCTCTCACTGCAAGACGCTATACTGAGTGACGTGAGGGCTGGGCCTGAGACATGCACGTGCAGTGCTGCCTTAGCAAGTGGTTACTGCTGGCGTGGGTGAGTTTCCACCACGTTCCACGTCAGAAGCAGCACAGTCTTGTGAATGTCAGCGTGGAACATTTCCACAAGCACATAATAAACGGCATGTGTGTGAGACCGATAAGCAAGAATGTGCCTGCATCTACATAGCTTTTCTTTCTAGCACATGCCCAGCGCGATTTGGCTAAGCTCAACGCTCTTCAAGTACATTCAAACCAAACCGAGGTTACTAATAGCCACGTCGTGCAGTGTTCCTTGATCAGCACGCAGAGGTTTTGGTCATTGAAGTCTGGGCTGGCTTCTTGGTTGTTCAGTCCAGATGCTTTTGTCAGCACTCACCTACCTCAGCTCTCCGAAGCATGCCACTGTTGACCACCCCTTCTTTCTTGAAATACCCTCTTCGGGTTTCTGGGCACTGTAGCATCTGGTTTTCCTCCTGCTCCCCGGTTGCATTTTCTTTATTCTCACAGTTCTCTTCACTCTCTTACTGCTGGGTGAGGCTATCCCCCAGGATGTTGGTCTCCAGGGGTCCGACTCCCTCAACAGTTACACCCATTCGCATCAACACTGGCATCACCTTTGACCCTCCCTCTCTGGAGGTGGGCAGCAGCATCACAAATTTGCCATGTTCAGAATCAAAGTCTTTTCCGCCACACTGGCAGCCCCGCACCTCCTGAAGGCTGCAAGTACGTCATGGCGTCATCGTTGTGCGCTGCACCTGCCTGTCACCATGTTGCATGTGCAGTTCCTCCGGTAGCTGCAAACGCATACACCCTGTCACCCCTGCGACCCAGATACAGAGCAGTTCCATCTTCTGGAAAATGTTCCGTGTCCTTTTGTAACCTCAACCCTGTGTCCACAACCTGGAAATCACTGGGTTTTCTGTCTCTGTAGGTTTTTTTTTTGAGAATGTCGTATAAATGGAGTCATACAGTCACTGGTCTTTGGAGTCTGTCTCCTTTCACTTCCAGAATGGGTCTAAGAGTCACCCCTCTTGCCATGTCAGTAGCATCCATTTTAAGTATACGGTACCTTGGGCAACAGATCTCTAGAACTTCCTTTATTTTCTTTTTTGCAAAACTGAAATTCAGTTATACAATGAACAATTCTTTCCCGCTTCCTCCGGCCTCTGGAAATCACATTCTACATTCTGAGGCTATGAGTTAAACTTCTTTAGGTTCTTCATATAAGTTGCACTATGTGGGCCGGGGATCTAGCTCAGCGGCACAAGCGCCTGCCCAGAAAGTGCAAGGTCCCGAGTTCGATCCCTGGTACTCAAAAAAAAAAAAAACAAAAGTGTCTAAGTTGCACTACGGAGTATTAGTCTTTTGAGACTGTTTTTCTTGTCATAATGTTCCCAAGGTTTATTCACACTATAGCATAGGGCAGAATTTCCTTGTTACTAAAAGCTGAATAGTATTCTGTTGTGTGTATAAAGCAGACATTCTTTATCCATTCATCTGATAACGGACATTGATTTCTTCCACCTATTGGCTGTTGTGAATAGTACTGCAGTGACCATGGATGCACAAGTTTTCTGAGATACTCTATTTTCACTTTTTTTGTATATCTGCGTAGAAAAGGGGATTGCTGGATGCTGTGGTTGTGTTTTCAATTTTTTGAGGAGTTCAATACTGCTTACCTTAGCAGAGTAATTCATTTCCTTTTTATTTCTGAGTATCCCCTTGTACAAATACACCACATTTACTTGATTTATTCACCAGGTGAAGAATCACTGGGTTCTTTCCATTTTTAGGCAGCTACCTCTACGTAACTATAACTGCTGAGGCATTTGCTTAAGTTTTGTGTGAACATACTTTCTATTTGGGCACAGACTTAAGAATGAAGGCTTTGAGGTTGTAAAGTAAGCGAACTTTCAACTTCATGAGGAACTGGCTAGTTTTCCAAAGTGGCGGTGTCATCTGATGCCCCCACAGTGATAGGCCAGAGCCCGAGTCACGTGGCACCCAGCACTGGGTGTTGTCAGCTCTCGGGGGCTCGGCCGTTCTAACAGATCGTGCTGCTGTTGTCATTTTCTTCTTAATTTTTATTTCCCTAACGGCTAATAATGTTGGGCACCTTTTATGCGCTTATTTACCATCCTTCTGTCTCCTTTTGTGAAGTGTGTAGTCAGACTGTATGCCTTCTTTTGTTTTGCAATTAGTTTTCATGGGATTTTTTTTTTTGCTCATTTAAAAATTTTAAATTTTAAAATTGGGTAATGCATTATCAGTCTAGGTACAGGTTGGCTTTATCACGTTTTGCACGTGGACCGGTCTAGTCCGTCCCAGTGTTTTTCCTGAAGCTTCCTCCCTCAGACTCCCCGTTCCATGAGTCCTCAGATCTCCACTGATACCCAGTTATTGCCCAGGCCCTGTGATTCCTCAGGGATTCACCCAGCTGCTCCCCATTTTAATAAATTTCTCTTTAAACCTGTACAGAGCCGAAGGCGCTCTGTTAGAGGGCCTTGATGGCAGTGCTGTTCAACCTGTCACCACAAAAGAAGTCACTTACAGGGGAGTGAGCAGGTACAGCCTGCTATAAGGATTAAATAAGGTGCTGCTTCACTCCCTCCCACCCTGATTTAGGAGCGAAGCCCCGCAGGTTTCCTTCCATGCTGCCGTCCTCCAGCGCACCCCTCACCTGTAATTCAGAAATGCCCTGTCTGGTCTCCAGAACTGGACCAGCTCTTCCTTCTTGTCTTAAGCGTGGTGTTTACAGATGGGTCTCCAGCAGCGCAGCTCGGTCGTGCCCATCCATGTCAGGTTAGCCTGGTTGCAGGATTCAGAAGCCTCCAGCGCACGGTTGCACTTCCACCGTATTTGTCCGTGCTTCCCTCGCCTCTTCCACACATCTGGCAGCATGACCTCCGGTGCCTGTGATTCCGCAGAAACCTGCATGTGCGGGCCACTTCCTCCTCCTGCAGCGCCTTGTGTCCTCCTGGTTCAGGCACTTGTGAAACAGATTCTCTGGTTCCTCAGGACCTGTTCTCATGTCCCTCTTCCTGAAGCCTTTCTTCGTAACCCACTGTTACCTCCTAGGCTTTTACAACGTTTCCACCTCTTTAACTTTGTTGGTCTGTATTGAGGTCATTGTCCTATTGTTCTGTGTGACAGTTGTCTTCACAATGCTCCTAACCTTGTTTAATCAGCCCTGGTACCTATCTGGTAGTTTGGATAGTGACCAGTCACTATACGTGATCAAAGGTCTGTAGATACCCGTTAAGCTGATGAAATTTTAATGCAAATTCCGGAGCTTGAAGGTTAACACAATAAAATTACCAGAATGACTTGTAAGGTTTTCAGGCTGTAGAAACTTCAGTTTTGATTTGGGTTTTTGTTGTTGTTTTGTTTTTAGTTTTTGTGGTGCTGGGGATTGAACTCAGGGCCTTGTGCATGCTAGGCAAGAGCTCTACCACTGAGCCACATCCCTGGCCCTTGGAAACTTCAGTTTGGAAAGGCGAAAGTGAATAGTCGTTTGGCCCGAGGGGTTCAGTGGCCTTAAAGGGCTTGTGCACTTGGGCACAGGGAGAGAGCCATTAATTGAGATTTGTGTCAGCAACAGCCATATCTACCTAGTTCTTGCCTTCAATCTCAGTGTTCAGAGTCACGCATTGTTCTCCTTCTTGCTGAGTATTATAAGTTACATCTGCATCTCAGTGTTACGGTTTCCTCCTCCGCCTGTCTGATCTGGATTCTCTTTCCTCTCTGAGGCCCGTTATTCTCAGGAGTTCATAGCCTCCCTCATATGCGTCTTCGCCTGAAAATGATCGGGAAGGCGTCGTCCGGCAAGAACTGACTTCCCGTGTTCTCTGCCTGGGTGACTTGTCCATACTAACTCTCCTTGTGACCGGCTCTCCTGGGAGGATGTTCTCTTCCCATTCAGGAGGAGATATGTATGCTCTGATCTGTTCTAAGCAGTGCTTTAAACCAGGAAAGTGCATATTTAACAAAGTTCAGTAAACCCAGCAAGACCCAGGGGTCAAGAACTCTTAAATGTTTATTCCAACGTGAATTCAGATATGCTGGGGAATTTTAGCAAGTCACTAAACCTCAGCATCTCTGTGAGCGTCTCTTAAAGTACTGACACAGCTGTTTTATATTAGTCTAATACTTCAACATTTTCAGATTACAGTTTAATTGAAATTAGTTCTCACTGTGTAGCTTTGTTGCGCGGCAGTTTTATTATTTCTGATACTTATTGTTGATTGTCCTTATTAACATTTAGATACGGTTGAATTTCTTAAGAAGTGTTTGTGTTCATTTTGAAATCCTACAAATTTAAACTGTGGAAGGCTTTCTTTATCTGCTCTTACTAATAGCTAAGATTGCAGGAAAGATACTGAAAGAGAGGATAGAAATGTGTTGGTCCTTTGACCCTACAAGAGAGAGCTTAGAAAACATACTCTATAAGCTATAGATGAAATTTTTATCATCATAGAACCTCAGATATTCTTTTGGAAAACTACATTTACTTGTAATCTAGACAATATCTGATCCTATCTTAAACAGGTCATGAAATGTTTGTGTATCTTGAAGTGTAATCGTCTTTAAGGACATTTTCACCCAAGCAACAGTAGCTGTTAAGCCTAATTACCAGGACCTGCTGCTGCTGGCCTTGCACAGGTGCGTGGCCACACCCCCTGACCCTGGCTCTCCTTTCTTTGTTCACTAGTGGTCCTTCGGCGTGCTCCTGTGGGAGCTGATGACACGAGGCACGCCCCCTTACCCTGATGTGAACGTCTTCGATATCTTGGTTTACCTGTTGCAGGGCAGAAGGCTCTTCCAACCTGAATACTGCCCAGACTCTCTGTAAGTAGGAGTCCCCACAGGGTCTTCTGGTCTCGTATGTTCACTTCCTTGACGGAAGTATTTGCGTCCAAGGGATCTCTCACAGCATTTCTTTCTGAAACAGGTATGAAGTGATGCTAAGTTGCTGGCACCCCAATGCTGAAATGCGCCCATCCTTCTCCGAGCTGGTCTCCAGGATATCAGCCATCTTTTCCACTTTCGCCGGGGAGCACTACGCCAATATGAATGCTGCTTACGTCAATGTAAAATGTGTCGTTCCACATCCTTCTCTGCGTCGTCACCGGAAAACATGGGTGCTGACGTGGGGACTTGATGAGTGGGCACCCACCTGCCCTGTCCAAGAAGGGTCGTAGGGCTCGCCCAAACCACAGTCCGCATTTCCTACCAGTTTCACTGCCTGGCCTGCAAAAGGCCATCAGACACCTTTTGCTTGTCAAAATTACACCAGTCCCGGACTTCGTATTGTTACGTAACTCACTGGATTCTACAGAATTTGTCCTCTGACAGAAACATGAGAACCACAGACTTGTTTCCACAGGCCAGGGACCATGGCAACCCTGCAGCTAGGACAGCACTCCTGAAACACTGGAGTCCACAACCGAAGTCTGAGTTGAAAGTTTTAAACTCAGAGTCCCACTTGCTCTCTTACGAGGAACTGATACAACGAATTTTCAGGGCTCCTCACTGGAAATTCCGAAGAGATGGTCTTGTCCGGGACAGGCACGGGAGTCCCCGGACCAGGCCACTCACCCAGAATTCCAGTTTTCGGATCTCTTTTCCATGCTGTGTGGTCACAAACATTTTTCATTACCAGTGTCATTTGCCCATAGGCAGACATTCCCTCTTACGTTGTCACATACATATTCCTTGGGTTGGGAAATACCCACAGGCAATACAGTCAAGTTTCAAAATAGCATGACACAAGATGTGTTTACAGGTTAGCTGGGATAGTTATATATTGTATTAGAGGACGTTAAGAAATTTTCATAAAATAGCTTAGTTACAAAACGTTGGTCATTTTAAAACCAACTATTTGAGAACGATACTGTTCTGATGTAATAAGTGTGGACGTTTAGAAATTTTTTCTGTCTTTTTACGACAGCTCTGAAAATAGACAAGTTATTTGTGATAATGAATATTTTTGAAGGTAAGTCAGTATGTTTTTAAGGCATAATACAGCTGACCAAACAGTCCATGGCTTCCACTCACGGCTAAGTTAAGTATGCAGAACAAAGAGAAGCCCCGTGGGCTGGAAGTATTAACCTCTCTCAGGTGGCAGCTTCCCACTTCACAAATGATTGGGGAAAACTTCTGGGGAGTCCAGTTTTACATTACGACTTGTTTTATGTCGAGCAAAATAAATTGTAGAAACCAACAAACAAACACGGCAATTGAAAATCCTGCCTATTTCCCTTGGGTGAATGGCTGTTGTGGGCAGGACTTGTGTGATGTTTTGTTTCGTGGCATTTGTGCTGACTACTGTATAGTACATTGACATAGGTTACTCTAGCTGATTTTGTCAATGTGAGCATTGAAAGTATTATATTTTTATAAAAATGTTTATTTTTAATGATAGAAAAAATTTTGTTAGGCCATAAAATACTGCACTGTGAACATTTCAGAGAAGGTATGTCAGACTCGGATCCATATCAGCATGATTGCAAATGACTGTAAATAGTGATAAGGAAACATACTGAGTGCCAGTACTCCCCACCCTCATTACCTCAGCAGGACCTGAAGCCAAGGGTTAGGGGAGCAGCGACAACCAGGGTGTGTTACACTGAAACCCAATAGTTGAGCTTGTAGTTGCAGGAAAATGATGGCACCCGAAAGCCCTTCGGCAGTGGTGGGCCACAGGAGGAGCTGTGCTGCAGAAGTACTTCAGTGCAGACAGTACTGCTTCATTAGTGTGAAGAGTAACACCAATTCACAAGTATTGGAAGTGGTGCGTTACCAAAAACGTCTGCTCTGCAGAGAGAAGTGCCCGTCTGTGTAAATCGAGAGAGTGTACGTTACCAGGCACTGAGGGAGCTGGGAAAACAGCCCATCACCAGCACTGCGCGCTTGTGCACACAAGCTTGAGAGAGCTGCAACGTGGAAATCGTGTTTGCTATTTATGAAAATGTCCTTAGGTTGACGTGTGTGAAAAAATTGTGGGAGTAAGTGATGCTCCTAAGAATTAGATACTTGTCAGTGCCTATACCTGCAGTTCAGCTGAATGGTACTTTGTATGTTAATAGTTGTTGTTCTGATAGATCCTACGGTTAAAATAAAGCGATGTTACATGTTGTACACCGAGAGCGGTTTATTGCTAGTCATGCTTGGTTAGCTACTCATTTACAGAGTGACCGAGGAAGCCTGGAGATTGATTTCACCTGGCTTCCCCGTGGATGAGAGGCTTAGTCAGTAAGTGCAGGGACTGTAGCTGAAAGAACTTGCCTCCCTGAGTTCTTGGGAGTCTCTAAGAGTGGTTTACAGTGAGCTACAGAATTACCTGCAATTTTCTGACAGTATTTCAACCGCCAGAGCAACTGGTTCCTACGTTAGCATAGTGCTGCTCTCCAGCACAACGTGACAGAAGCAAAAGATGACAGCCGCACGGAAGATCCAGCAGTGGCACTTGGACCAAAAGGTTCGACAGTGGGGCCCTGACCCCACTGTGGCCACGGGGGCGGGTGGGTGCCTGCGGAGTGGGGGTGAAGAGAGGCGCCTTGCTGCCTCCACAGTATCGATCCCGTCGACATGCATGTTCACCCTCTGGCCCATACCAGAGGGATAACTTCCAGCTTACCTCCACATACATTCTTTTTTTAATATTTTTTATTTTTGTTTTTTTTTCCGGTACCAGGAATTGAACTCATGACCTCACGCTTGCCAGGCAGGCGCTGTGCCACTGAGCTAAATCGCCAGCCCCTCTCCACATATATTCTTATGATGGTAAAGAAAATAAAGGTGATATTTCAGCCATCTAAGAATTGTACAGCACTTTGGGGAAATCTGATTATTAAGAGATGCTTGCAAAAATATAGTAGGGGCTGATTTTTTATTTTTAGAAAATTCTATCTCTGTACCCAGCCAAACTCACTCCCAAATAAGACCCACTCCATAGAAAGCTCAGTCACTCTGTGCCACGTAAAAGTAAGAACCTACCGTCTTTATATCCCTAGTGTCCAACACTTAGTAAATTCTCAGATCTTAAGTGCTAAACACCTTCAAACCCTCAATCATTTTAAACCACCAAAGACAAAGATTATTGGCGACCCAGGTCAGGGAATTGGGAACCTTCTAGGGAAAGAGGAATAAAGAGAGACTCTGCTACAAAATTTGGCTCAATGTTTTGAATTTTTAATTGCCTCGTGGAAATTAATTTTTCACTTTCTGATGGAGGCGTATTTTTACTTTCTGGTCTGTAGGGCAGATTCCATCCTTCAATAAGAGAATATGATATAAAATTTATAAAAAATACATGTTTGCTGAAATCTTGCGTTGTTGATCTGCCTACCCTACTTTAATTCAGGAAATAAGAGTATTAGATCAAGGAAATTGATTGGTTTATTTAACTCAAATAATTCTCAAGCACCTAGTACATTCTCAGCCATCCTGATGACACACACAGGTATCGGTACAGACCCAGTTCGTTCCTGTGGCATGTTAGACCGTGTCAGGACATGGAGAGAGAATGCAGGTATCATTGCCAAAGGTAGAGACGCTTGCTGCTGTGTTCCCTTTTCAGCCTGACCTCTTTCTTCAGGACTATCTCAATTCCTTATCTATCAAAACACTAGAAAGAACTTCCGTCATACAGCAGTGAAATATTTCAACTGGTGAATTGAAAGTAATAAAACAGGCTTGCCCCAACTGTCCTTTGTTGTAAATTACACCAGAGGTCTAGATTACGTCAGCCAGAGGTATTGATCACAGCACTGAGAGGTTTATAACTACTACTGACTTAGCATGTGACCCTGGAGCAGAAATCTAGGGAAACTGCAAAAGCATATCCACGTAATGAAAAGTCCGCCCTTACAAGACTTAAAATCCCCTCATCTAAGTAGTGTTATTTTGGCTTCAAGGCAAATATTTCATAAACGCTGGAAATCGAAGAAACTTCTGCTGCCTGCCTTTTCTCCGTTGACTGTTTCTAAGCTATTTGATGAATACATTTTCCTTTTTATCAAAAGTGCAGGTTTTTAAGAAGCTGATATTATTAGTCCCTATAAAATTAGTATCCAAACATGCAAAGAGCTCCTAATTCATTATTATTTTAATAAAGAGCTACAGTTCCCCCATATGGGTCAATTTAGAATAGGCTTCAGGTCCTACTGTGAGCAGTTAAGCCCTAACTCGTTAGGCATTGTGAAAACCTGGTAGCGTTAGAGAAGCAATTCTGAGATGCGAAGGGTCGCGCGTTGGATGCATAAACAAATTTCTAATTTATATAAATTACTATTATTTGAAGCCCTGGGCCCAGATTATAAATGATAATTAGTTTTCATCCCTTTCTTGAAAAGAAGCGCTTTGTGTTTATGCATTCACTTTTTCACTGTCATGTGACTACATTCTTTCCACCACATGAGTTCCAGGCGGGCAGAAACAGCCACTAATCCTTAGACCTCTTGGCTGGAGCAACAAAAATGTATAAAATCTTACCAGGCCCAAAGAGATCGACTTTAAAAATCTCTGGCATCCAAACATTTCAGAACTATTTTTCTGCCCAAACTCTTCCTATTCTTCATTTACAGTCCACGGGATCTATAATACCAGCTGCTGTTTTTGTTGGGCAGCCTGAAGTTTTTAAGCACATTTCGTCGACCTTTCATGATTGTGGTTTTCACAGTGGTTTTATGAATTTTTTTTCTGTTTCTAATTGTTTTTGCCCGTGGTGGATCAAACCCAGGGTCGCAAGGATGGAAGGCAAACGCTCTGCCCCTGAACTCTGCCCCAGGCCCTCTCTCGTCTAACTCTTAAGAGTGGGACGAAGTGGAAACGAACACTGCCCGGAAGCCCTCACTGTGACACTTGCTGCTTTGCTCCTGTGACATCTGCTCTTTCCGTTAGTCAACCAGGGGCTTTCCTTGTGCAAAGCTGTGACCAAACAACCACCATATTCATCAGAGGCCACAGCTCTTACAAACAGGAATGCCAGATTCAGAGCCTTTGTGAAGTCTGCCCCCAAGAGCCCACACTGCAGTGACGTGCTCCTCAGGGACAATTTCACAAACCCCAAGAAAGAAAAATTACAGGGAAACCCAAGTAGCCTACTGTTACTGCTACAAGCTGTTCCTAATGTATTGTTAAGCTATGAGAAATACTCAGAATTTTAATTCACCTCAGTGGTGACTACAGGGTCGGTGGACACCCCCGAGTGAATAAACATCCGGTCACCGTCACACGGATGTTCTTTTTGCTAGCACATGCTTCCAGTACTTGCACTTTACAATCTTGTTGGAGGGTCGGTTCGTGTGCATAATACAGTTTCTTTTTTTAATCGCTGTCCTCCTCTACTTTTCACTCCTGTTGACGTTATTAATCCAGTTCATGTGTATGGCGTATAATGTCCACATTCACTGAGGTTATTAGGATCATGTACGTGGCATATCTTCACTGTACTGGCTTTTCCATCTCCTCCCCTCACCCCTGCCTTTGGTCCCATGGACCCCTTCCCTCTGCAAGAGACTCATCCCTTGTCTCCTCCATCTTCCTTTACTTTTCTTTTAGTTTGCACCTTGCCTTACCCAAATGAGAGATACCACGTGGTATTTAAGCTTGTGTGTCTGAATTGTCTTCACTCTATATTTTCCAGGTGCATCCGTTTTCCTACAGATGTCTCAAATTTGTCGTCCTTAATAGCTGAGTAGTATTCCATTATATATAGATACCACATTTTCTTTTCCAGTCATCTGTTGGTGGGTATACAGGCTACTTCCAGGATTTAGCTGTGACAAATTGTGCTCCTATAAACATGGGTATGAATTTATCACTGTAGTATAAAGTCTTAAACTCTTTGAGTACGATACCTAGAAGGGGGATAGCTAGCACATACAGAATTTCTAATTTTAGCTCTTTGAGAAATTTCCTCCTGAGTTCCATAATGGTTGTGCTAGTTTTCCACCAACAATGTAGGAGGATTCCTTTTTCACCACAGCCATGCCAGCATTTGTTATTGGTTGATTTCTTGATGATAGCCATTCTTTCTGGAGTGAGATGAAATCTGAGTGTTGTTTTCACTTGTATCTCTTTAGCAGCCAGGGATGTTGAACATTTTTTCATGTACTTGCTAGCCATTTGTACTTCTTCCTCTGTTTAAGTGACTGTTTAGTTCACTTGCCTATTTTTGAGTGGGTCTTTAATTTTATGTGGTCTAATTTTTTTAGTTCTTTATGTATTCTAGATATTAGTCCTCTGTCTAGCTGGTAAAATTTTTTCCCATTATGTAGGTTGTTTCTTGAGTCTACGAATTGATTCTTTTTTTTTTTTTTTTTTTTTTTTCTGGTACTGGGAACTGAACTCACAACCTTGCGCTTGCCAGGCAGGTGCTGTGCTGCTGAGCTAAATCCCCAGCCCCCTCTACTAATTGATTCTTTTGCTATACAGAAGGTTTTAGTCTGGCATAATCCTATTTGTTGATTCTTGCTGCTATTTCTTGTGTAATTGTGGTTCTGTGTAGAGAATCATTTTCTTCATGTACAGTTTCAAGTGTTTTACCTACTTTATCTTCCAGTACATTTGTGTTTCTATTTTGATGTCTAGATCTTTGATCCCTTTTTATTCTAATTTAGTAACTGTAAGAGATAGGGGTCCAGTTTCGATCTTCTGCAGTTACCCAGTTTTCCAGCATCGTCTGTTCCATATGCCATCTCTCCTCCAACGTATACTTTTCTGCCCGTTATCAAATATTAAAAATGTGATTCAGAAACAAAATATCCAGTGTTGAAACTTGTAGATTTTTTTCTGAAAGTGAACTTGATAAGAAATAATAATGATAGCAATAATGATCTCATCTGAGGACGTGTCGCAGGAATTAATGACTGTCTCCAAGCTAATGGACTAAGGTAATGCTCTCAGGGATTAGTCTTGCTTAATGAAATGCTGTTAGTTTAGTAAACGAATGCTTAAGTGACAGAAAGTAAAAAAGTCAAGGCTGGTCAATTCACGGGGGAGAAAAAGCTAATGCAAAAACATGTCATGTGCTGCTCTTACTCCTTTTATTTATTTGTGATTCAGAAAATATAGCTTTTATAGTTTTTGCCTTTCATACATCTGCCTCAATTTTACCCTGAGGATATGTTTATTTGTAGATTGCTTAATTGTCACAGAATTAACCTATTAATAAAAAATATGACTTCTACTAGTGTACGCGTATTGAATTTCCTAAAATTATGTTTGCCTTCAGTCACTTTGTCCTAAACGTTCTGATCTAAAGAAGTTGTAGGTACTGCTGGTGGCCTTTCAGATATTGTCTCTAAACCACACTTGGCTCAGAGGTCATTACTGACTGTCTTTTTTCCAGGATGATTCTAACAGCTGGCTTCTCGATTCCCCTGTCCCTATTGCCTTGCCTTATGAGCGAAAAACAGCTACCAAAATTACATATCTAATTGTGATCATTTACCCGCTTGAAAGTCTTTGCCTATTCCTAGATGTCCTCTGAAGTTTATATTGCTTTATTTATCTTTATTATAAAATATGTTCTCATTAAAAAATTAGAAACTGGCCCCCAAACTGTAAAGTGGACAGGAATTACCCCCTGTCCACTTCCTCCTTCCACCCCCACTCCCTCCACATCACCAGCGCTAACACTTTCTCGTGTATTACTGCAGAAAGAGCCCGCCCCACGGTGACTGAGAACTAAGCCAGACACAGCACTACAGCCTTCAGTAGCCTTCCTCTTAGCAACTAAATTACTTATTACTCAGCATGAGCTCCCCACCTGAGGGGGTTTTCTCTTCACCTCTGTGGGTTTGATCTCCAACCAAAAACACCCCACCTCTTGGGATATAAACTATAAACAGGGTTAGAGCGAGACATTTGAGCCAGCCTTGCCGTTGATGGCTTGGAATTTCGCACCCCTTCAAACAAATATTTCTTAAATTATTTGTTCAACTTTCACTTAAATGGAAAGGAGATTGAAACAGTTTCCTTTTAGTAAAATAATTACAGAAGCAGATTTACATATTTCCATTTGACCAAGGACCTATGCTTAAAAAATTAACAAAATCTTAGACTTTTCTGAAATTCTCTTTCTCTTTTGCAATAGAAGTTCACAGACTACCTGGAAGTTAAGAGGGGTTTTAAACTTAGACCACAAATATAAATCACCCATTTTTATAAACAGAATTCTGTAAGGGATTATTTCAGAATTTCAGCCAATGGGTAACTTCTCACCGAGTGGAACAAAGACCCCACGTGAGACCAGCACGCACCCCGGAGACGCTTTGTTTGCTGTCGTGATTTGCCGCCCTGCGTTGGGACTGTCCTTGCGGCGGGAGCAAGCCCAGCCTGATTTCGGCCGTCGCGTAAGGAGCCGCGTGGGGAAACCTGAATCGCATGGCACAGCGCTGCTGACTTCATCGTGCCGCAAGTCCGCAGCCAGTGAGCAGCGTGGCAGGCCCAGCGCTCCCTGGAGGGAGGTGGAGGGAGGTGGAACCGACGCGCTCAGGTTCAGTTAACCACACCCACCGGCCAGAGTATGGTCTTTGAACCAGTTGGGGTTTTTTTTGTTTTTGTTTTTTTGGCACCGGTCTGAACTCACGACCTTGCACTTGCCGGTCAGGTGCCATGCCGCTGAGCTCTCTCCCTGGCCTTGAAGGACTTGTTAACCCTCCCAAGCCTCGACTTCTATGTCTGCAAAATGGAAGCACAACCGCTGAAAGACGGAATGGAACAAGGCAGGTAAAGCCCTCAGTGCAATCATTGCTCAGTGGCGATCATTTTTTCTGACAGACTTGACTTACACGTTTTTTCTTTTTATTCTTCACAAAGTCTCTTACTCCCAAAGACCCTGGAATAGTTATTTTCAAACAGATCCTAAAGTTGGCGCCATCCAAGAAAATTCAAAGGTAAAACTCTTGAAAAGAGACACAAGTTTGCGTCATCCTTTTAAGTAGTACCAGCCCCGTATAAAGAATAGAGTCCTAGTCCAGCCGGGCGTTTACTACCTGTGTGAATGACCTAAGTCATTTCATTTTTTTTTTAAGTTGTACTTTCCTTATCTACAAAAACTGAAGGTAACCTTATCTACACTGCTGACTATAAATAGTAAATGTCCTAGTAAAATGTTCTGATTATTTGTCTGTTTATTGCCAGAGTCTCGCTCTGTTGCCCAGGCTGGCCCCAAGCGATCCTGCCCTCACCTCCCGAGTATCTGGGACTGCAAAAACCCAGCTACTGCAGGTATTTCATTCATCGAAATAAATGTTTTGCTTCGAAAGTCTCCTTAGAACTCATTTGATACACGAAATTCCTTCTCAGCAACCTCAGCACTTCACTTGTCCGAGTTGTTTACACTGATTTGTGCTCAGAATCAAAGAGCTGGGGACCGGAGCGGCCCTCACACCCGGCCTGGGCCGCACGCGGGGGCCGACGCTCACTGCCAGCTGACGCCAGCCCCATTCCAGGTCCTCTTCAGAGTTCAGCGTTCGGGGCGAAATCACCGCCCTTTCTCAGGGAAACACAAATGCAGATCGGAGGCGGTGTCCTGTGCTAACAGGAGGCGTGTGGCTTTTGAATCTCATCGGGGCAGTGTTTTTCCAACATAATAAATTGCTCTTTGTTCAGACCAGAAACTGAATTCATGTTATTTTCCAAAACCAACCCTGCCAGGTTTCCTTGATTTAATTGTATCTTTTTTGTCTGCTGACAATGGAAAGCAGGAGAAAATATTCTTGCTAAGGAAATGAAATATTACCAAGAAAAACAGGCATTCTCACATCCTATGCGTTGGGTTTCTCTCTTCACATTCATTTTTTTAAAAGAAGAAAGTGCTGTACCCTTTAAAACAACAACGTTATTGCTGTGATTATTAGGTCCTATCTACACAGTCCAAGGGAAAATGTTGGAAAGAAAATTAACTGGTTCATAAGGGTATGGGCAGCATTATTTTTAAAAGGAAATGGTTCTTCATACATAGGATAATAAATGATAGCAAGAAAAGTGAGCATTGAAACAACTAATTCAAATAAAGAATAGATTTCTATTCATCATGTAGTTAATTAAAGCATCCTGGAATCCAGGTAAAATCATCTACAAAGAATGCAAATTACCCAAATCACTTCTGAAATTCTTCTTTTTTAGTTAAAACTACCCTTACTTTAATATCAGAGAACACTGAGCCTGGGGTGATGATAGGGAGAACTTGAAAGAACAAGCGGTTGAAGCAGGATAGAGCCAGGCTCCCGTCCTAGCTTTGCTATCCACTTACCATTTGCAAACTGGGCTTTGCACTTACTTAATTTAAAAACATTACTGAGAGCTTTCTGTGTGCTATACATTGTTGTAAGGAAGGAAGACACCAGAGAATTCACTAACTGGCCAACCCCCCTGCCCACAAGAGGCACTTATTCCAAAGGACATAGTGCAGTCTCTTCCAGGCAGATGACAGATAGATGATGGATGGATGGATGGATGGATAGATAGATGGATAGGCAGATAGATGAGATGTGTGGTAGATAGGTATCAACATTTGACGATATTAAGCTGTAAAGCCATGGAACCAGAATGATATCACTCAGGGACAGAGGCTCAAGGGTGCAGCACCAGAGCACTATTCAGAGGTCACAGAGCTCAGAATTGCTTCTTCATTAAATGCAGTGCTATTATCTGCATGAATTAAAACTGCATGCTTTGTTACTATTCTTCTAAAGATACTCCAAAAATGTTAGTCAATTTCTTCCCTTTTTAATCCTTTCTGTCTTCACCCAATATAATATACAATTATAGTTAATCTCTGGCTTTAAAAAAACAACTGAGCCACTAGCGCCCTAAGGAATTAAAATGTAATACTTCTTCCAGTCTCCTCGAGGCCCCAGCCGGACAGAACATGCAGGAGAAAGTCGTGAGGCATCACGCTGAGAGTCCAACAGCACAGAGCAGATCTGTTCCACAGAATCTCGATTCAAGCTACTGTCAAGTTCGCACCACTGAAGTGACACGGGTGTATCTAGGACCGCGTTCTACGTTACAGTGGAAAATGGCGCGCCGGCACCTGCGGTTCCCCTCGCTCCTGCCTGCGCTTAGTAAGTCAGCTTCGCACAGCAGCGCCATCGTAGCAGACGAGGTTTCTCCGCGCTGTGGTGATATTTTTATTTTCAAGAGAAAAAACAATAATACAGAATTTCAAAACAAGATGATAGGAGATTAACAATTATAATTATTATATTGCATATTGTTATCTTCAAAATAGTTGCTCAGACTACCAGATACAGGCAATTGATCAAACAATGTAAGCGCTAACTGTTCCTTTCAACGAACTAATGTTTCATTGTTTGATCAGTCTCGAAGGCCTGCATCTGGTTATCTGAGTAACCACTTTGAAGATAACTGTGTGATACAACAACCGTTGTTAATTTCCTATCACCTTGTTCTGAAATTCTGTATTGTTTTTTGTTCTTACATTGTTGTGTTTATGTCTTTGTTTTCGTTGCTTTGTTTTTGTTTTTTTCTCTTTAAAATAAAAAAGTTAGTAGTACAATTATTTTAGCTATATTATGTGTGTATATATATATATATATATATTTATTTTTTTTTCCCTTCCTTTTCTCCTTTCCCCCATGCCCGTTCTTTCCTTTTGAGCAGTTTCTTTCCCTTTCACTATACCTGTTGTACCTTTTGGATCTTATTTACTGTTTCATACTCTGGTTTCTCTTCAGATCATATAAATTTTTTGCCTTACTTACTCTTACAGGTTCTTACACTAGAGAGTATGATGTGTACGCATGTGGGTCTGATTTATTTCACTTATGGGTATGGACTCTAGTTGCATCCACTGACCTGTAAAAGTGAGGTGTGGTTAATCTAGAGCATAAACATCAGGATTAGGTTCACAGAACTCCCAAACAAGTGCCGCTCACGTGAGATTCTTCCTCTTGCATGGAGCAGGC
Source organism: Chinchilla lanigera (assembly GCF_000276665.1). Lineage (NCBI taxonomy): Eukaryota > Metazoa > Chordata > Mammalia > Rodentia > Chinchillidae > Chinchilla > Chinchilla lanigera. The sequence continues at coordinate 22,529,390 of NW_004955432.1, forward strand.
TGGGGGTGAGCAGCTGGATCCCGTGCAGAGTCCACACAAGGTTGCCAGGGACCAGGCGCCTGCGTATCTGTCCTGCCTTCCAGTGCACGGGTCTTAGTCCACTTTGTGCTGCTGTGACAGAATAGCAGAGAGTGGATAATCTGTAATGAACAGGACTGTGTTGGCTCACGGTTCTAGAGAAGTCTGAGACAGAGAGGCCAGCATTTGATGAGGCCTTCTGCTGCGTGATCCTAAGGTAGAAGGGCTAAGGAAGAGAGACAGGGAAAGGGACAGCTCTAGTTCTTCCGTAGGGAGCTCCCCCACTCCGCCGATAAGAGCATTAATCCATTTACAGAAGCTCCGCTCAGTGGGCTGCACCTCCCAACGCCGTTACACCGGGGATTAGGGCTCTTACACGTGTTTGTTGGCGAAGCACATTCAGACCACACACCCGGCTTTTGTCCTCAAGGTCACCTTCTTGTGCAGATGGCTCCCTGAGTTCCAGGAGGAGGGAGGTAAGCTGAGTCAGCATACTTTCTGAACCTCCGAGGAAAACCAGTCCGCAACATGCTTCCATCAGTATATTTGCCCAGCGTTTAGTCTGAAACGACACCTACATGCCAGGAGTCCAAGACTGACTGGGAAACGTAGACCTTCACTTCTGTCCTCAAAGAGCCCCGCTGAAAACCACGCTTCTGTTCAGGTAGAAAGAGAATGTTGACAGGACATAGTCTTCCACAGTGTCTGCGCCAGACCAGTGTCGCCGGCGCTGTCTGTGAATTCACAGCGGAGGAATCTTCCGCTCCACGTGGCTGGGCCCAGAACCTTACCTACCTGACATGGACATTCATCCCAGCCAGCTTCGCAGATCCAACATTTCCTGGCCCGCGCGGTTGCACTAGGGAATACAGCCTGGGGAGTGCAAAGATTTACAGAGCCTCGCCTGTTGTATAGTTTCTTTAAAAGGGAGAGTGGGGACATGAGCCTGGGCTTTGCTAGGTTACTCAGTGGGCGCGGAGTAAGAGGCGGGAGAGGTGAGGCGCAGAGGCGTTACTCAGAAGCGCGAAGGAGGGTTTGTGGAAGGGGACGGCGCTGAGCGGCGGTGGGCGCAGGACGCCCTCCTCAGAGCAGGCCGGCCGGCAGAGAGGCCGCGAGGCTGCAGGGAGGGTTCGGAGAGACTCGCGAGTGCGGTGAGGCCTGCTGAGGGACTCGGTAGCCACTCGGCCTCGCAACGCTTCAGGTGCGCCTGTGCGCCTCCCCGCGCAGGACGCGAGGGTCTTTCGTTTCCTCCCGCGCCGGAGGGGTGGGTTTGAGCCTCGCAGGCGGGCTGGGTGGGGGAAGACGTCCTCCGAGTAACAGACGGTGAAGCTGTCGTTCGGCTTTTCTCATCTGCTTGCTCCTGGCGGCAGCCCGCCGCACACAGGGCCCGAGCGAGGCAGAACCCTCAGCGCCCCTGTGTACATGCAGCAGTGGAAGAACTTCTTCCAGAAAAGCACAGTCGGGGCTGGGGGTTTAGCTCAGCGGCAGAGCGCCTGCCTGGCAAGCGCAAGGTCGTGAGTTCGGTTCCCGGCGCCGGAGAAAAACCAAAAAACCAAAAAACCAAACAAAACAAAAAAAAGAAAAGCACAGCGCGCAGCCTGGCATGCAGTAAACACCGCAAAAACGTTGCCAAGAAGGCACGTCCCGCGGAGAGCCAGGACCCACGCTGCGGGAGGGCCGAGGCCAAAGTCCCAAGGGCTTTGACACCCCCGTGGGATTGTACAAAACGGAATAAAGAGCGGCCGGCCGACAGCGGGACACGGAAACACAGCGGTCGTCTGGGACGGCAATTCCACCCACACGACGGGGAGAGCAAAGCTCCGGAAAGCTCAGGCCCAAGACTGTTCCCGTCTTGGCCGGGGGACTGCGCTGCAGACAGAGGCCAGCGCCCAGGGCCTCGCGCGCTGCTGCTGTGTGGTCGCGGCTGACTGCGGTTGTTTCCGACGCTGCAGCCTCTCCCCCACCTGGTCGGTAGTGCTGCTTTGGGATGACGAAGCCTGTCCCGCCCATTAACTCCACTAACATTGGCTCTCCCCCTGGGCTGAGGTCAAAAATTAATTGCTCTTCCAACATATTGATCACATGCCTATAAATATAAGAACAGGACTACAGAGCAGCTGCAGGGACCTTTTGTTTAGACAGCGTGTTTGCTCTTTTTGAAGGAGGTAATTAATGTCGAAGGCCCTTGCAGCCGCGGGGACGTGCTGGAAAAGCGACCCCAGAGCGCCATCTAGTGGTAACCGTGTGCTCAAAAGCGGCGCGCGCCGACTAGGTTGAAGCTAGCGGGTGTGTGCAGCGGTAAAGCACAAACTCTTGGACAGCCGCTATGTCTCGCCATCCAAATACAAATTTGAATTTTAGGCAAGCAAGATGTTCGTTTGTCACGTGCCGCCTGAGGAGGGCTTTTGCACAATTGCCAGTTGTTAACAGAATTGGAGAACACTGTTTGCAGCTTTGCCTTATTCTCCATTCAACTTCTTTCTGTTTATAATCAAGATTTTACTTTATTTTTTTATTTTAAAGATAAAAGAAGGAAAACATATTAACAAACAGACACCCATTTACAAAATAGCAGAAGAACAATGCAAACAATACAGAGTCACAGACAAAGTGGTAGGAAATTAACAACGGTTGTTGTATTACGTATTGATATCTTCAAAGTGGTTTCTCATGAAAACAGATGGAGACATGCAAGATTGATCAAACAAGTAATCATTAACTGTTCCTTTCAGTAAAAGCGTAGAACACAGTAGTACAACTATGTTAGCTATCCCGCATATACATACATAAATTCCCTTTCTTTCCCTGCTCTTTTCCCACACCTCAGTTGCCCTTTACTTTTGAGCCTTTTCCTTTCGTTTCCCAATGTCTGTCATACCTCCTAGCTTTTATTCACTCTTTGAGGTCTTACACTAGTGAGACAATACGTTGCTTACACGTGCAGGTCTGATTTATTCCCCATTCAACTTCTTTTTGTGATTCTAGGAAAAGGCTGCCCCTAAGGCAGAGCTAGCTTGTAACTCCCTTTTATCTCGCTGAGCAGGTAGTTTTGGATTATTTCCCCTAACTGAACAGAAATTCCTAATACTTCATGACCTAAAGGACAGAGAGCATGGAGCAGGGTAGTGCTGGTGTTGAAGCCTCTTGCCATGGAAATTCACTGGTACTGATGTGGCTCATATATCAGAGCTCTGCCTTCTGCGGACATTAAAATTCATTTCGTTTCAGGTCCCTAATGCTGCCCAGCCCTTGGGAAGCACGAATCTGACATTATATGAGGCAATTCACGCTGACCTAGTAACTCAAAGCAATCATCACTGGTAACTTAAAGTGACTGCACTCCACAAGAGATAGCGCCTAAGGTCACAGTTGTAAATCTTAGGCAGGAAGGCCAAAGATTATCATCTTAACGCCAAGTGATGTGGGTTTCTTTCTGTTGAGGAGGGTCGCATTTCAAAGACTTTACTAATCTGAAACCTGTAAGCACTTGTGACAGTAGCAGATATAGTTTAAATGACACCAGACACACATTTTAAGGAACACCCCGTAAATCAGTGGAAAGGGGAACATTTACCTGTATTACATCTGAAACTCAGACTTTGTAGTTTTATATGAAATCTGAGTTTCCTAGCTTTTTATGAATTAAAAGCCTACCATTATTAAATCATGGTTGATTAAGGAAGTATATGATCGTGTGTATATTTGTGCGATTTGCGAGCACTCTCTGAGCTTACTAGGAGGACATATAAATCAGAAGGCTTCATTCCACTGGAACTTTGCCCTGTTGAGATCAAGGTCAAAGGTTTGATTCCTAAACAGGACAGATGGTCTCACTGTTGGTGCTTTAAATGTGTCTCCTCAAGATCAGTGTACTTCAGGAGAGTATATGTGTAAACTGGCCGCTGCAAAGGAAAATCATTATTAAATGTTTTCTCATTTGCTTTTTTATTATATACTTAATGCATCCTTTTTATTTTAAAGATAAAAGAACAAAAACAAAATGACAAAACAAAACACAAAAACTATAAAAATGATACAGAATTTCAAAACAAAACAGGATGATAGGAAACCAACAATGGTTCTTGTATTACTCATTGTTATCTTCAAAGTAGTGGCTCAGATTACCAGATAGGTATGCAAGATTGATGAAACAATTAAATATTAACTGTTCTTTTCAATAAACCAATAGAAATTAGTAGTACCCAAAGAAAAGAAATTAGTAGTACAATTATCTTAGCTATTATATACATATATATGTGTGAGTGTATTTCCCTTCCTTCTTTCTTTCTTTTCTCCTTTCCCTCATCCCAGTTATTCTTTCCTATTGAACAGTTTCTTTCCCTTTCACAATATCTATTGTACATTTCAGTTTTATTTACTTTTTCAGGTTCTTAAACTAGGGAGAGAATACAGTGTTTTTACATCCGGGAATGCATGCTTTATCAATGTAAAAGTATGTCCAGGTGTGATTCGTGAAAGCTAGCGTGCTTGCAGTCTCGTAATCCCCGCCAGTACCGCCTCTGCCCCATGATTCCCTCGCCTCCGTTCATACATATAAATATGGGTATATGCTGCTTTTAGAGTTTTTAAATAAAAGTAGGATCATTCTATACATATAATCTGTAATAGTTTATTTTTCACCTAGCAGCGTTATCACGGGCATTCTTCCAATTAATATAGCTCAGTTTTTTTCACTGCTGCCTAATAATCTATAAAAGCAGTGTTTCAGAATGTGTTTAATCATTCCTCTCTTCATAAGCACTGAAGTGGTTTCCACTCCAGGATTTTTGTTGTTGTTGTGCTAACCATTGTAAACAGTGCTACCAAAAAATACCTTTCGCGTGTAATCTAACTGCCGGCCTGTTGTTTCTGTCAGGATACAGTCCCAAAAGCGGGATTGCTGAACCCAAAGCAGTGTGTATAGGCAGGTTGTTTTCCCAAAAGAGTACAACTTTTCACATTCCCAACAATATATACAAGAGCACCTGTCATCCTCACCAGCATGAGATATTATCACTCTTTTTAAATGTTGTAATTTAGTAAGTAACTTAGTTTCTTAGTTTCTTGATTCTCTGTAATAATTCACCTTTCCATAATTAACAGGGAAATGGACTTTGCGTTTGTTAGCCACTTGCATTTCTTCTTTAAAATTACCTTTCATAACTTTTGCCCACATTATATACTGTCTTCGATTTTTTTCTTGGGTTGTTTGGCTTTTTCTTAGCAGTTAATAATACCTTCTTGTATGCCAGAGATATTAACTCATAATTTTCATTACAAATTACTTTCCCAGCCAATCATTTGTTTTTTGGTTCATATCTTCTATTTGTCTTTTGCCATGTAAAATTTTAAATTTTGCCTGTAGTCCAATACATTTGCCTTTTCTGGGATTATGGTTTTGTGTCTCCCTTAAAGGACCTTAAAGGGTCCTTCCCAACCTCAATACGATACAATTTCAAGTACTAATGGCGGCAACTCTTAAACTCCGGAGACCCCTGAAACAGGGATCTCAAACAAATCCCCACCAAATTCTGGCAAGTAATAGAAAATGATGATGCCAGCCAATTTAAAAACTAGGACAGATGACCGGCTGGGCAAAACGCAGCGTGAATGCCTCATCTGGTGCTTGGCTTTACAATAATGCAAGCTCAGGGCTATCACATTGTCTACCTTTTTTTTTCCTCCAAGAAAAGGCAGGCATCAGATTTTTTTATGTAAGATCTCCAAACTTTATATATGTTAACCTTTTGTAAAGAAAGAAATTATCTAGAGCAAACCAGATGCATCTGTGGGCCTCTGATACCAAGCTCAGCTCCCTCCTAGCACTTTCCGAGGAAACAAAAGCCGCAGAACAGGCTGGGGGTGTAGCTCAGTGGTAGAGTACTTGCCCGACATGCACAAGGGCCTGGGTTCAGTCCCTGGTACCACCAAAAAAAATAATAATGTCAAATCCCAAGAACTTACGGAGCATTTGCTGTGTGCGGGCACTGAACTTTATACCCATTGCTCTGTTTAATCTTTAAAATAGCTTACCGCGCATAACATGCCCCTTTCACAGGTGAAAAAACTAAAACTAAGGATGAATTTAAAATGTGACCATATTAATTAGCCTGTAACAGATTTGAACCCAGCTTTTGTGACTAAAGAATATACCTTTCAGCCTTCTCAAGCTACACTTTACCAGATTCCTGGGAGGAATGTGATTTTTATTTCCCTTTTTAGCAAGTGGGCCATAAAGATCTTGGGACCCACAAGATCTTAAATTGTTCTAAATACAGAACACTTAGTCGCCAACTATATCAGAGTTACCCACAAGTCAAAGATAGAAGTTGCTTTTCAATCCAGTACTGACCTCAGAATAAAAACTTGTCACTGAATATCTGGAGGAATCGGACTAATACTGGCCCTGTTCCTTGCTTGCCTGGACTGTCTGAGCAAAGAGCAGTGATTGAAAATTGGAAACGAACCAGCGTCAACCTAACCCTTCAACGTGACAATCACCTAAGAGATTATTAGGAAGATGTGTGTCCAAACAAGCTATGGAGATTGCAGACAACAAAAATTAGAATCAAAGAATTTCCTTTGAGAAAAGGACCGCACATCTATCCTTCTAAGAGACCGAAGCAAATGTGGAAAAGATTAGGGGTTTTGCCTAACATGAGGATACGAACAAAGAAGTATCTGCTGAATTAGGCCTTTTATTTCAACAAAGCAGCCCGTTAAGAAGGACACATAATACTGATTCATTTTATCTGTGTATGCCTGTCACCACAGCCATAATGATTTATAAGTTTGATTCAGAACAGTGGTTTCAGGACCTGGTATCATTCTCCTGGTTTTTTGCTTTTTTAAAATATCAATTAAATGAATCCAGATCTTGAAATAATATATTCTGTGCAGAAATAGAGACAGAAAAAATAATAATAAATAGCTGGTGCAGCCTCTCATGTCATATTACACATCTAAAGTTGAAAGAAAAGCTTTCTTCTTTGACATATAGTAAGTCTGAGCACGTGTCATAACAGAGACTTGGTCACATCTGCTCAGGATCTGGAATTCTGGAGACAAATGCAAAAGAACAAATGTTTCTGTTGAGGTAATCCTCAGTAAATGCTGCCAAAATTACATTTTATGCAAGGATTTCATAAGATGCAGCAACGTTAAATTCTCGTTTTTGTTCTGCAATTCAGTTAGGAGTTAAGTAAAAAAATCTAAACAAGACATCCTTAAGTACTTTTTCAGGTAGTCCTGAAAAGACCATTTCAAAGGAAATTTGAAGCTGCTGTTCTAAGTATACACCACACTTAAATAACAAAAGGACCAGTGGGATTAGGGCCAAGGTCTAAGTCCAAGGACTGGTTCAATCGTTTTTAGTAACCAGCATTTACTGAGAGATTACTATGTGCCAAACTTTACCCAGAATGCTTTGCATGCATTAATAGCTCACCTGAGAAGACACATTATCTCCATTTTGGAGAAGGGAAACCTGGGACAGAGAGTTGTGGAAGTTTCCCAAGGCTGTATAACTAGGAAACAGTTACACCTGAAATCAAACACACTCCGTGTTCCTCTGAGAACCCATTTTAATCAATCCATATTCTGTAGGGTAACTTTGAACCCTGTTCTGTCTAAGACTCTGATAACTTACCTGAGATAGGATGATAATAACGCTTATTCCACCTGTTTCCCCTCAGGTCCTTTTGAGGGAGCAGGGAAGTCACTATCAGCAAGTTAGAAACCGCTAATGTCTTCCATTTCCTTCCTGGTGTTCAGGAACGATCAAGATGAACTCCAGGTGAAATTCTGCAGTAGATGTTTCTGGTCAACAGAAAAGTTATACTTCAGCGAGTCACCTGACACCGACCTGGCAACACTGCTGTCCTTTGAAGCTGATTCCGATATTCTTTGGACAGCGTGTGCACGTGTACCGAGGGGAAACCACAGTGGGCCTGGAGTCAGAGGAGGCAGAGGGGGCTTCCTCCCATCCACGGCCGGAGCCCTCGCTTGACCCTCAGACGTCGCATCCGCAGAGTTCAGCTCTCTGTCTCCCAGGGTATATCAGGATGGATAACCTGCCAAACGCTATCTGCCGAGGACTGGGCCCTCCGAGCCCAGAGGGAAAGGGAAGGCTAGCGCTGGCGGGAGCCCACCCGGCCGCCGTGGGCTCGGCCTGCGAGGAGGCTGCCCTCGCTGATCGCAGACGTCACTGCTTTACATGGGTTTTAAGTTTTGGCTTTACTTGCAGTTTTCTCGGTCTTAGTTGGCTGGGGCTGTTTTTTTGTCCTGCAGTCTCCACCTTCCTCCTGAAGCTATTCACTAAGCAACTCATTCATCCAGATATCCAGATACTGTTGAGCACCTACCCCGCACGGCGCTAACCGTGCTAAACACAGCAGATCTGAGAGCAGTCGGAGTGGAGTTCCCGTCCACGTGGAGCCTGCATGTTACAGGAGGAGACAGGAAACGAAGAAACAAACCAGATGATGCCTGAGGTGAGCGCTGCAAGGAACACGGGACAGGTGAGCCCACGGGGCAGAGAGGCTGCTTTGGGTGGGGCAGTGGTGAGTGGAGTTGCTGCTGAGGACAAAGCATTAGCTGGGGAAGATAGCCCCGTGGCAGAGGATTTGCTGTGTGTGTGTGTGTGTGTGTGTGTGTGTGTGTGTGTGTGTGTGTGGTGTGTGTGTGTGTGTTTTCCAGTATTGAGGTTGAACCCTGGGGCCTTTGCACAGAGCTACATACTTGACTTTTTTTTAAATCAAGGTCTCAGTAACTTGCTAATTAACCGAAGCTGGGTTTGAATTTGAAATCCTCCTGCTTCAGCCTCCCAGAATACTGGCATTATAGGTATGTGCCCCCAAGCCCAGCCGTGATATAACTTCTTGAAGGAGCTAACAGGAAGAATAAGGAGTCATTAGGGGATGACTGTTAGGTTCTGCAGGAGGAGCCAAAAGCACTGTCAGGAAAACCGGGTCTGGGGGCTGTGACAGCTGAGAGTACCGTGTGGGGTATGTTCACCTGCAGTGTCAGTGAGACAGTTAAATGTCAAGCGGGATGTACGATCCCAGAGCGCAGAGGAGAGCTGGAGAAGGAGGAGAAGAAAGTCAACGTGACGCATGGGCTCACAGACAGTACCTAAAACGTGCACATCCGCACTGAGCTTCTCTTTTGGCTACTGACTCTTTGATTAATGGGAGGTGTCTGAAAAGCTTTCAGTAGTAGACTTGGTTTCTTTTGCTACCTGGAATTGAACTCAACACCTTGCGCTTGCCAGGCAGGCACTGTGCCACTCAGTTATGTCCCCAGCCCGATTTTTTTTAAATCCCTCTCAATGAAATTTCAGGAACACTACACTGTACCTTTCAGAAAACATATTTCTAGTCAGAAATTGAGAAGAAACTTTCAACTCACGGGAAACCACGCCAGTGAGCCGTCTGCCCGCTGGCGGGAGGATGGTGTTACGACATGCGATGGGGCTGCAGCTGAGGTGACCCTGCGCCTCAATTCCAACCCTGCCCTTGCGCTCCCATGGCTTCCAAAAAGTGCTTCTCCAAGCTGCTCTGATACCGGCCATTCAGGCCACTGAGGTAGAAGGATCACTCGAGTCTGGGAGTTCAAGGCCAGCCTGGGCAGCTTTAGCGTTTTCTCTTTTTTTTTATTAGCACATGTTTGCAAGAGTTGTACCTAGTTTGTCTTCCAGCAGATTAAATGTGTCTATTTTAATATTTAGATCTTGGAGCCATTTTGGTTTCATTTTATAGCATGGTGAGAGATATTCACCTGGTCCACCTGGGGTAGATGGATAGGCAGTTTTTCCAGCACCATCTGTTAAAGAAACTACCTTTTCTCAAGTGAAAGTATCCCCGCCACCCTAGTTAAATGTTTGGAATTCTTACGTTTGAAATTCTTTCTGCATTTTCTATTCTGTTTCATCTTTAAGTCTGGTTGTTTTTCACAATACCATGCTGTTTTTGTCACTGTAGCTTTGTAGTATAACTTAAAGTCCAGAATTGTAATGCCCCCTACCTTGCCCTTGTTGCCCAGAAATGCTTTTGTGATTCTTGTTCTCTTCTGGTTCCATATGAATTTTAGAATTGTTTTTGCTAGTTCTGTAAGGAAGGCTTTTGGTATGTTCATTGGGATTGCATTACATCTGCATAACAGCTTTAGAAGTATGGCCATTTGACTATGTTCATTCTGCCTATCCAGAAACGGAGGATATCTTTCCATTTTCTGATATCCTCTTCAATCTCATTTTTTCAGACAGAATCCAGCAAATCATCAAAAGATCTGTAGTTTTCATTGTATAGGTGTCTCGCTTCTTTGCTTAGATTAGTTCCTAATATTTCATTTTTCTTGATGCTATTGTGAAAGGTATTTTTCCCTAACTTCTTTCTTGGAGAGTTTACTATTGGCATACAGAAATGTTATTGATTTTCAAGTGCTGACTTTGTACCCTGCTACATTACTGAATTATTCTAGGAGTCTTTTGGTGGACCTTCTATGAAGAGGTCATGTCATCTGCAAATAATGATAATTTAACTTCTTCCCTTCTGATCTATACCCTTTGCATTTCTCTCTCTTGCCTAATTGCTCTGGCTAATGCTTCAAGAACTGTATTGAATAGGAGTGGTGCCAGCACGTATATCTGTCTTGTTCCTGATTTTAGAGGGAAAGATTTCAGTCTCACTCCGTTTAGTATGATGTTGGCCATTGGCTTGTCATACATGACTTTTATCAGGCTGAGGTAAAGACTTTCAATACCTATTTTATTCAGGGTTTATTATGAATAGATGTTGGACTTTGTCAGATGCTTTTGCCACATCTGTTGACATGACCGTCTAGTTTTTCTGCTTGCTTCTGTTTGTGTGGTGGATTATAGTTATTGGTTTGTGCATGTTGAGCCATCCCTGTATCCCTGGAATAAATCCTAGTTGATCATGGTGTATAATATTTTTGGATTATTTGCTGCATTCTGTTTGCCAGTGTCTTATTGACAATTTTTGCATGTATGTTCATCAAAAAGATTGGCTTGTGGCTCTTTCTTCTGGTTGGGTTCTTTTCTGGTTTTGGTATCAGGGTAATGCTTGCATCCAGGGATGACTGGGAGTACTGCTTCCCTTTCAGTTTCACTGAAGTGTTTGAGGAGTTCTAAAGTTCTTACAGAATGTATCAGTGAATCTATGAGGACCTAGGCTCTTCTTCATTGGTAGTTTAATATTATTGTTATTATTATTTTGTCATTATTAATTCTTCAGTTTCCTTGACAGATATTGGATTCTTCAGGATTTGTACATCTTTTTCATTCTGCTTTGGAATCTAGCCATTTCTAGGATACTAGGAATTTATCCATTTCTTCTGAATTTTCCATTTTATTAGCATACAGGTTCTCCAAGTAGTTGCCAACTCTGGCTTTCAGCAGAATCTGTTGTGGTTTCATTTTTACTTCTAACTGCATGGATTTGAGTTTTTTCTTATTTTGGTAAGACTGACTAGGGGTTTGTCTATTTTCTTTATTCTTTCAAAGAACCAACTCTTTGATTCATTGATTCTTTGTATTTTTTCTTCTCTATTTCATTAATTTCTGCTCTGATCCTTATAAGTTTCTTCCTCATATTAGCTTTATATTTGGATTGTTCTTGTCTTTCCTAGGACCTTGAAATGCATCATTAAGCCATTTATTTGATCTCATTTTGTCTTTCTGATGTGGGAATTCAATGCTATAAGCTTCCCTTTTAGGACTGTTTTCATTGTATCGCATAGGTTGCAGCATGTTGGACTGGCATTATCATTTGATTCCAGGAACTCTCTAACTGCTTCCTTGATTTCTTCTGTGACCATTGATTTTTCAAGAGGGTATTATTTAATTTCCATGTGTTTGCATAATTTCTGATGATTCTTTTCCTATTTACTTCTAGTTTCCTTAGACTACCAGAATGATCTGATAATATGCATACTATAATTTCTATTATTTTGCATTTACTTAAGCATGCTTTATGGGCTAGTGTGTGGTCTATTTTGAAGAAAGTCCCTGGTGCTGCTGAGAAGAATGTGTTTTCTGTTGTTGGATGAAATGCTACCTATTAAGTCCATTTGTTTGAAGGTTTGGCTTAACTCTGATTTTTTTTGTTGATATTTTTGTCTAGTTGATCTGCATATGTGTGACAGTGGGGTACTGAGGTCCCCCATTAGAACTGTATGAGTGTTTATCTGATTTTTCATGTCCATTAGTGTTTGTTTTATGAAGTTAGGTACACCAATACTTGGTGTGTGTATGTTTATACTATTATTCCTCTTGTTGAATTATTCCCTTAACCAATATGTAGTGACCTTCTTAGTCTCCTCTGATCAGTTTTGACTTGAAATTCATTTTCTGAAATTAGGATTATGATAGCTACTCCTGCTTTTATCTAGGTTTCCATTGCATAGAATATTGTTTGATTTTTATTCTGTGATTTTCTTTTTGAATGCAATGTGTTTCTTGTATACTGAATATCATCGGGTTTTGTTCCGTGATCCATTCTGCCAGTCTGTCTTTTGATTTTGCAGTTGAGACCATTCACACTGAGAGTTATAACTGAAAATTATTGATTTATTTCTCCCATTACACTGTTTCTCTTATTGATTTCCTTATTTTTTTTACCATTTGCTTATCTGCTCATTCCACCAGATTTATTCTTTTTTTTTTTTTTTTAACTCACTGGCATTATTGGCGTCATTGTCTGTTTCTAAGCTAGCCTTGAGAATATTTTGTAACACTGATTTGGTGATGAATTTCTTGGGGTGCCCATTGTCATGGAAATGCCTTCTTTTTCTACCAATTAGAAGGAAAGTTTAGCAGGATATAAAATTTGCAGTTGGAAGTTATAATTTTTTAGGGCTTGAAATACATCACTCTAAGCACTTTTGGCCCTTAAGGTTTGTGTAGACGTCTGCTGTAATTCTAATTGCTTTACCTTTTTATGTGATTTGTTGTTTTTCTCTAACAGGTCTTAAGATTTTTACCCTGTGATGAACTTTAGGTAGTTTGAGTATAATGTGGCTCATAAAGGTTATCATTTGGTAATGGCTATTTGGAGTCCTACATGCCTCATTTACTGTACATTTATTTCTTTCCTTATATTTGGGAAGCTTTCTGCTATTATTTCTGTGTACAGATTTCTTATGCCTTTTGTGCTGTCATCTGATGTTTCACTTCTTCCAGTAATTCTTAGATTAGTGTTCTTTGCATCATCTAGCAGTTGTTGGATCCATTTTTCACGTTCTCTTGTTGTTCATAACATGTCTCTGAATAGTTGGTCTTTGAAGGAATCATTGGCTTCTAGTTCTAAAATTCTGTCCTCACACTGGTCACTTCTGATGCCCATACTTTCAATATAATTTTTAATTTCCTAGTTTCTGATTGAAACCTTGTCATGAACTCTAATTCTTTGCTAAACTGGTCATTCATATTTTATATCATTTTATTTAGCTCAGATAGTATTTCATTTCTTCTGAAAGCTGGATATTACTTTGGTTATTTGGTTATTACTTTCAGTATCTATTTAGTTGTATCTTCTATGATCCTGCTTAGTATCTCTTTGATCTGTTTTCTAACCTCCTCTGTTATCCTTTTGAATAATTTTCATATGTGGCTTATGCTATTCTCTCCCTCTAATCACCCTGGATTGGATTCAGGAGAGTTGGGAGTTTGGGGAAGCATTTTGTTGCCTTGTCTTCTCATGTTTCTAGTTTGTTTGTTTGTTTGTTTGTTTTGTGATGATGTTTGTGGGTGTTTATAGTACAAAGACTTTGTTGCTAGTATGGAGATCTCTTTAGTTAGTCGTGTTTCAATGGGATGGCTTGGGTGTGGCTGACTATAGTTCTTTGCCTCAGCCCCATGATCTGACCACCTCAGTTAATTTGGGAGGGGAGGGTGCAGTATAATTGGCCCGACAATGAGTTCTCTAGGAATGCATTATGATATTGTTAATGTCATAAAGGTAATCTGACTGTTGCCTTATAGAGAAAATTCATTCAGCAACAATTATGTGATGCTGGCAATATCAAGCAAATCACCTATAGTATCGTCGAGGACAAATTGGATATTAACATACCATAAGAACCAATTACTACTACCCTTAACTCTACAGGAAAAAAATATACAATAGCAGCATGAACATTAAGACAATCCAGGTATTGACTTAGAGTTAATATGCACTAAAAGCAACAGCTGTATCTTCACTAGTGGTAGAAAAGAACTCAACAGTAATTTTAGAGTTAAATATCTAAAGATTATTATGGTCTTATAGTTATACTATTAAAGATACATGAGGTTTGGGATGGGGTAATGCAAGAAAACAAATTTGAAAGTTAAAACTATACGATACGAGAAGGTAGAGAAGTGGAACAAGACCTTATCAGGAAGTAGAAGGATGTTTATAGAATTAAGTAAAAGTAACAGAAAAAAGATGATGAGAAATAGAAGATAGAGGGGGAAAAAGAAATTATATGGGAAATAAAAATAAGAGGAAAAAATTAAAGGGAGAAAAATTAAAAGAGATAAGAATACAAAACAGAATAAAAAGAGTTAAGAAGCAAGAAAAAAGGACAAAGGAAAATTCCTGAAATTCTGCGAAACTGGTAAAGAAGAAAGAGGAAAAGAAAGAAGAAAAAAGAGAAAAAACCCACCAACTACACACACACACATACACACACACAAACACATGTACACACAAATCTGTGATTTTGAATGTATGGTTTTCTTCCAGGATGTAAAAGTTTGAGGCAGTGTCCAAGTCAAGATGTGTCCCAGTTCACACTGGTAGATAAAGAAGGCAATCAGACCTCAGATACAGGTGCTGAGAGACAGCAGGATTAGCTCAAGGGTGGCAACACCTAGACGTTCAAATCCAGAGCCCTGGCCGTGAGGATGGGGCCTGTGTCCATCAGCTCAAACCCCTCAAAGGTGTCCTTCCAGCCCCTTTCCTAACTACAGCCGTTTCCTGTGAGTATCTCCCACCCAGTCACTGTGAGAGTGTCACACTGGGAGCCCCGAAGTGCAGCCATCCCTTGGCTGCTCTGAGTCTGAAGTTCAAACCGCTAACCCTTCCCTGGAATGGGTGTCTGACCAGGCACCCTCTCCGGGGGTACGGCAGGCACTTGGACTCAAGTCACCAGCTGTTGCCTGCAAAGGATTCATGTGGGAGCAGATCCCAGCTCTCCCTGCAGATCACAGCACCTGCTGGTCTGTTTCTCTACCACATTTCTCTCAAGGCCCCCCTGGAATCCCAAGATTTCACTTTGTCACTGTAGGCTCAGTCTCCCTTTCCTGTGAGGTCTGAGCCAGGAGTCAAGGAGAAAGTGTAGACTGTGTCTTCCCTTCCCCGCTTTGTTCTCTGTCCCTTCTAATTCTCTGCAGATTTCAGTTTTCCTGTCCGATCCTTACCAGTTACCATGGATTTAGTTCTCTCTTCTTTTCTTCCTCAAGTCGTTATTTTCTGGTGTCTGGGTTCTGAATGTCAGAAAGGCTGAGTTGTTGTCACTCACCACTGCCATTTTCTCTAAAATCAGGGTTCCAGTTTCAAAACTAAAGTTTCTTAGCCTTTGGATCCTTGTTTAATTATTTATACAATGGGAATGAAAAATAACTACCTTAAGATTTGTTATGAGAATATTAAATAATATGTGCAAAATTGCCTAACACAAAATACTGCACACCAAATAATAGCAATATTACATTTTTATTTTTCCCTGTAAAATAAAATGCATTGAAAAATATATCTACTTTCACACTTGATTCTGTCCTCAGTTCATTCAACCAGATTTCCTGTCTCTATACACCCCTGGCTCTGCCCGTGTGTCAGTCACCTGCGAGGTTGACTCTGTCTTCAGTTTTATCCAACTTTCTCACCAACATGCTCCAGCTGACCACTCCCCCTTCCTTGACTGGCCGCCTCCAATGGCTTCAGTTATACTGTGCCCTCCTGAATTTCCACATACGCTACAGGAAGAGCCTTTTCAAGCTGTTTCTTTGAATCCTTTTCTGGATATTGGAGGATTTCAGACTCAGTCCCAGCACCCCCTTTTTCTTCTCACTCCCTGCATGCGAAACAGTGGCCAGTCCTACTGCCTGCTTGATAAGAGCTTCAAGTCTAACACAGAAAACTGGAACTGTTGACCACCACCCCTCCACTTCTCAAGTCTTCCTTGGTAAGTGGAATCATCACCCACCCAGTGACCCTGAACCAGTGTCCCATCCGTCATCACTAGCTATCCCATCCCATGTAACTCTGTTTCTAAAATAAATCCACAGTCTGTTTCATCTCCCCTGCCAACTCGACAGCCGGGCCACTATCGTCTATCACCTGGATACTGCTCAAGTGGTTTCCAGGCTTCTGATGCAATCCATTTTTCCGTATTTACCAGAACAAACATGTGAAAATAAAAATTAGGTCGTGTGAGTTTCATGCTTACAATCTTTCAGTGGCTTTCTGTTGCACTTAGAAGGACGTTCAAGTTGTTTCCAAGCTCATTAAAACTTAGATTTTCCACTTCCTCTCTTACCTACCTCATTCTACTAGCCCACCCCCCACCCCGGCCCCCAGCATACTTCTCTTCCCCGCTTCTTTCCTCTAAGCTTACTTCCCCTTCAGGATCTTGTGCTAAGCTTTTTCCTCCACTTGGAACTCTCTGTGCCAGGTATTTTTAGAGACTAGCCTCTTCACATCATTCTTAGAGAGGCTTTCCGTAATCACCCAGTTTAGAGTCTTGTACTCTATTATGCAATATTATTTTATTTTGTTTTCTATAGTTTTTTAAATTACCTTATCTCTGTGTTTACTTCTGTATTACCTGTCTCCCCCTCTATTAGAATATATGTTCCAGGAGAGCAGAACCTGATTCTTCTTTTTCATCTCTGTGTCCTTAGTGTCTACACAGAGACTGTCACCCAAAAGACACTCAAAAAATATTTGTTGCAGGTAGTGGTGGTGCATGCCTGTAATTTCAGCACTCTGGGAGGCTGAGGCAGGAGTATTCCAAGTTCAAATCAACTCCAGAAACTTAGTGAGAGTTTGTCCCAGTATAAAAAAATTTAAAAAGAGCTAAGGATATATCTCAGTGTGAAGGCCTTGGGTTCAATCCTTGTTACTAAAAAAAATAATAAAAATGTCAAAGGAGTGAAAGAATGAATTAATAGTTGGGATTGCTCTGTCTGGGTACAAAGCTATGGAATACCATGCTCTATTTCGTTTAATTTTTACTACTTGACAACTTCTTTTTCTTTACCCAAATAAAGAATTACCCAAATACTCTTCTCTTTGACAGACTTTCGCCCGTATTTTAAATGTCACTGTTTCCCAAAGTAGAACTAGTGACTAAAATTCTCTCCGCTAAGCCTCTCACTTGCCGCTTAGTGCCCCTAACCGTGTCTGCAGCCACACCTCGGGCGCTCACCCTCCTCACCCTCGTGTCCTCCCCAGTCTCAGAATCCACTTTTGCAAATGCGTGCATTTTTGGTTGACAGCCTCCAGAATGTCCACTTCTTCTATGCAGCCCACGTGAGGGAGAAGGCCCTCTGTGGCCAGCCCAGCCCTGGGAGCGTCACCCTTTCAGCTCTCTCTCGTCTCCTGTTTTCCAGCCCTTCCAAAATGACCTTCACATTTTGCCTCTTTGCCTGGTACGGCCTGACCGCTAACTAGCAATGGCTTTCAGTCTGTGCCCACCTCCCCTGTTTTAGAATTGTGACCTTCCTTTAACACCCGGCGCGAGGGTCTCCTCTGCTGCCAGCGCTCTCTGATCTACTGCATCCCACACTGCTCCTTTTTTCAGAGCTGCCACTTTGCTATACAGATTTTTTTTATTTTGCTTTTCACCCTATGTAACAATCACAGTATGGTATCAAACTGATATATGATTGTTACATAGGGTGAAAAGCAGAATAATAATACTGTGAGCACCTTCGTATCAGGAACGTTGTAGTCTTACATCTCTAGCATTCGGCTTAGAGATAATGTGTTCCTAATAAGTATTTGCTGATGGAAACAAATAAAGGTACTTCTTTTTTTTTTTTTTTTTTTTTGGTTTTTCTCCGGTACCGGGAACCGAACTCACGACCTTGCGCTTGCCAGGCAGGTGCTTTTGCCGCTGAGCTAAATCCCCAGCCCCTAAAGGTACTTCTTGATTAAAAGATATGTCTAATAGAAAAAAGTAAATTCATTTAGCCACTCAATATGTGTTTCAGACAATAAGTTATGTTTCTAAATCATTTTAAAAGGATCAATGAAAGATTAAGTCATATACTAGTATTCTTCAGTATTTACTATACAATAATGAAGAGTAGAAACTATATATTCTGGAAGCTCTGTTGAATAATTTAGGTCAAAGTTTAGAGACTTAGAAATGGCTCGTTTTTGAAAGTCATTTGTACCCATTTGCCTCGTGGGTACAAATGGGTACAATTTCTTCGATTTGCTACTTTGAAAATGGCCAGTTCACAGAATCCTTGACTTTGCATGCGTTTAACAATTGCTTTTCTGTAAAACCCAGCAGTCTATTTATTATTAAACCTCCAGGTTATTTTGTTATTCCTAAACCAAATACACAAATTAGTTCTTTTCATAGACCTTGGAAATAAAGAACAACTGAGTTGATGCCAAAAGGAAGAGAAATGCTTGCTATTCTTTTGAGTGGGTCCTGAAAATGCCCTCAAAGCTATTCAGTGCTAGAACTTTTGTATAGCACAGTCAGTGTTAATAGTAGAACTGTACTATACATAAAAGCCTCCTTTGTTTGGAGGGGAGGAGTTCTTTTATCCCTAAAAATATCTGAAAGACTCAATAAAGCAGGATATACATCTCAATTGTAGCATAAGTGCTCTTCTGCCCAAAATGAACAAAACTAGCTTCCCTACCTCTTAAGACTTCTTTTTCCTACTATTAAAATTACCATATTAGCCTTACAAAATTCTTCTTACGAAATCACTAGGAAGATTTCTCCCATGCAAAACTTAGTTCTCGGCACTCTGTTGACTACGTTGGTTTGTCAGATTTTCAAAGTGAGACCAACCTCCAAGTGGCTAGAAAAACGAGACACAGGAAGTTGGAGACACAAAAGGAAGTCTGAAAGGAGAAGGATAGGGCTGAAAAGAAAAGTCAGTCTTTTTTTAGTAAGAAAGGCCTTGGCTTTTACATACGGACATGGTGATGAAAACTGAATATGGTAAAACTAGATTCATCACCTCCTAAAGGACACTGTGAGTTAAGATGCAATCTCACAAGTCTCCAGGACTCAAGAGCATTTTCAGTACCCCCTCCCCAAGAAGGTCTTTGCTTTGTGCTTTTTAAAATGCTTTTCTTACAGTGACAAAGCAAGGACTGCAAAGTTAATGAACAGCAATAGCCCCGAAGAGTAAAAACAACAAATAGGGTGCCTAGCTTGGGGTGGTTTTCACTTCTAAACATGCTTTGCATGAGGCCTGACTGGCCAAGAGCACCCTGCATTTTCGTTTTTAATGAAAGTGTAAGGAAATCAACAAACCCTCCTAACACAGCAGAACTAAGGGGAAAATCCCCAACCCTTTTTGTAAAACGGAAGTTTCAGTAAATGACTGTGCTCGATAATATTAGAATCTGTCCTGCCTCTGGTAGAGAGAACTGTATTGAAGACAGCAGTTTTTCTCATTAGCCTTTCATACCTGCATTTCCTGCGTCCCACGTTGCCTCTTATGCCCACGTCGGGGCTGATGGTCATCAGCAGCCCATTCTAGTGTACCTACCGTTTCGAACTTGTGTTTTCCATTAATTTTGTACTGCTCTTTCTGGAATCTGTTGGGTTGGGGTCTGTTCTGCTCTGCTAAGTACAGATGTGTTTGTCATGTTTCTTCCTTTTTCCTAAGAAAAATTACTCATTACTGTTGGTATTTCATTATGTGGATTTTGTAGGTCTCATACATTTAGGATTGCACCAGGAAATAAACAAGATGGTCCTTAGAAATAAAATAATCAGCAGATGCCAAAAGGAAGGAAGATACTTGATGTTCTTTTGGCTTCTTCTGAAAATACCAGGATGAGCCTGGAGCATCTTGTGGGGCCAGAAAGTAGGAAAAAAGCTAAAACACAAACACACATAAACAGATAATAACAGAGGACAAAGAGTTCCAAAGCTAGAACATGCTGAGCAACAAAATCGAGTATCAAGTTATAATTTAAAGTATAAAGTATCTATAAATCAACATTAATGTACATAAAGAAGGCATGACCCCATCCCACACAGAAGAATCTCAGATAATTTAAATAGCTGTATCTCCTGCAAAGAAATTGAGCATAACTCCCCACTCTTGAAGTGTGGCCCGAACACCAGCATTTCCTCCCAAAGCGTATGGAAGGGTACAGGAGGGAGAGAAGCGGAACGTTCCAGTGGAGAGATCTGACTAGTGCTACCCGAGAATCCAGGTTTATGTCGACAGTGGCAAGTCATGTTGATAGCAAGCGCCCCGGATTTGATGAAGGGGAACTGGCCGTGACCTCCGTGGTTTTCCTCTCTAAAACCCATAACCCAGCCTAGTCATGTGGAAAATACCAGACACACCCAGTTGTGGGACAGTGGCAAAGTCTCTGACCAGTGCTTCCCAAAACTACCAAGGTTGTCAAGAACAAGGAAAGGCTGAAAAACTGCCGAGCCATGGGAAAGTAAGGAGACATGAGGATCGAATATAAGGTACGATCCTAGAGGAAACCTTGGAAGAGAAAAAGAACTAAAGTCAAATGGGAAATCTGAATAATAATAATGCATCAATACATTTATTAATGAGACAAATATAGCATACTAATGTATGATATAAATAATCTAGGAAATGGTATCAGGTATGTAGGAACTATCCCCACAAGGTACTATCCTCATCATTTTCCTATAAGGCTAAAAATACTCTAAAATAAGCAGGGCCTGTTTGAAACAGGGTCTCCCTATATAGTTCAGGCCGGCCTTGAATGCACGAAGCAGCCCAGGCTGGCCTTGAACTCATAGCAACCTTCCTGTCTCAGCCTCCTGAGTGCTGCGACCACAGGTCTGCTCACCATGCCCACCAACAGTTTATTTTTTTTGCAAATTGTCTACATATTTATTTCCTTCTTGACTTGCCCTGACCATTATATTACTCAGATTCCTTTGTGAAATATCCATCAAAAATAACTGGGGAAATAACCTGCTATCCTAGTTTTGCATTACATATAATTTCCCTTTTCTTGTTACCCAGGTCCCAGTGTTTCGCTGTAGGTCTCTCAGAAGGCTCTAAAATGAGAAGATTTCTCCTAATCCATGTGTGTTTATTTCTCACCCTGGATGTATATAAAAGCCTTGGGGCCAATAGCAACACAGCACAAGCAGATGAAGCCACACAGTACCTGTATAGATGCCTGGATAGATGAAAGCTGTAAGGACAGGTTAATGGTAAAGCTTAAAAATACATACAGCTGGGCATGGCGGCACACACCAGTAATCTCAGCACTTGGGAGATTGAGGCAGGAGGATCACTGGGAGTTTGAAGCCAGCCTGGGCTACGTAAGTGAGTTTAAGGCCAGCCTACACCACGTAGTGAGACCATGTGTCAAAAAAAAAAAAAAAGAAGGGCTGGGGATGTGGCTCAGTGGCACAAAGCCTGCCTGGTAAGCTTAAGGCCCTGAGTTCGATTCCCGGTACCAAAAAAGAAAATGGAGAAAACACATGATAGAAAACAAATTTTAAAGTACGTTTACAGGCTCTTGGTTTTGCTCCTTTGGCATTCAGAATACTTAAGTACAAATATTTGCGAAAACACTAGTGTGTATGACCCACTGATTATGCATAGATAGAATACAGGATATGTAACACACACATATGTATACACGTCACAGTTTTTCAAGGGTACTGTATATCCATGCTACTGTAATTAACAAAATGTGCTCACATGGTTCAGAAAAGGACAGTTTGATGGAGAAGACACACACTCTTCGCTCCATTCAAAGTCCCCGTTCTGCCACCTGCTCACTGCACCTTCTGAAACTTACCTTGCATCTCCTGGTTCTGAGCCGCAGCTTTTCTCCCAGCTGAATTCCCACCTGTCCCAGCGTGAATCTTCCCTCTTCACTAGCAGCCCCACCGAGTCCAGCGTCTGCCCCGCAGCCAAGCTTCCCGCTCACCGCTGCCTGGAGTTGCCTCCTTCAGAGACACCTACTGGTCCACCACAACTCAGCCCAGCCTTCCACACTCTTCTGTTCTTAGTTTTTGATGCCTCTCTTAATGATTATTGCCACAGAACTGAAAAGTTCAGTAAGGACATACATGACTTCCCCGCCCTAATGTGGATTTATTTTGAAGTTGTCCAACAGTTGCAGACTGGCCCCTGTGATACGATACAGGTGATCTCAGAACGCTCCTGCTCTGCCTGCTTTCCCCGTACTTGGCGCATAGATCATACAGATAGAAGGGGGAAAGAAGGAGGAGAGCATGTTCTGCTTGGGCTGCTGTAATGAAGTACTACCAACCAAGTGGCTCAAACAGCAGAATGTACTGTTTCCCAGTTCTGAAAGCTTAAAGTCTCAAATCAAAGCACCAGCAGGATTCATTCTTCCTGAGGGCTGTGAGGGAGAAATCTGCACTGTGAAAAACAAAAATGAGAACAACTATTTATGGAGCTTCCTTTGAGCTAGTTCCATGCTAGAGTATAATATTAAAGGAAATGGTTGATTACCACAATATATGTAATGTGGGATGTGCTTTTAAAGCTCAAAAATACAAAAAAAAGTATAAGAATACCTATAGAGATGAGATAAAAATATAAGATAAAACTATGATTGACACAAAATTCAGGAGAGCAGTTACATGGAGTGAGGATAAGGACAGGGAGGGTATGCAACAGAGGGAGGAAACACATACTGGGCTTCAAAGTACTGGTGAAATATCTTACATCTAGATGGATGTATTATGTGAATGTTTACTACTCTTTAAATGATATAAAGTATGTTGTTCCTGGTACATACTGTGATCCTGGGAAGCTGAGATAGATCTGCATGCAAGAGAGTTATCTGAGAGTGTTCTTGGAGTTGACACCTCTGAAAGAGAGAGTTGAAAGAATCATTGTTGGGTAGAGGGTGAAACTGATCTGCTCCATCTTGGAGCGAGGGTGTCCCTTCGGAGTTGTGCTGACTTGGTGGGGGGGGACAAGGGTCTTTATGCTCCTGTGTGGATCCGTTGTCTGTCTGCAGGCCATCCACAAGGTTTCTGACCTTGACACACCAGCTGTCTGCAGCTGGAAGCTATCCACATGCGGGGCTGACAACTACAAGCTAAAGCTGGCAACACTACGAGCACCTGGGACAAAGTCCTCATTCCACCCCAATTCCAGTTTATGTCTGGTATTTTTCACAATTAATAAAAGTGTTTAAGAGAAAAATTGTGCAGGCAGAAAAGCCTAGCTATGAAAACAATTTTTAGGAGCAGTACAAAACAAAGTTAAGACAGGATAAAGTCAGAAACATACCAGAGAAGCACTGGTCAGAAAGAAAACAGCACAGGGGTGGGAGTGTCTGTCCACAGAATGATACACCAGGGTTTTTCTGGTGGAGATGAAACCAGTGAATCAGACATGACCCAGACTAAGACCAACAAACACAGTGGAGTCAGCTTCATGGGGTGAGTTACTTTAACAATTCCCAGGAAATTACTGTTAACTGGGCCACTGCCAGCTAACTTTGTCCCACCCAGCTGTGGAGAGTGTATCTTTAGGAGGACTTTATCCTCAGCCTGGGAGATTGTTTCTTTTGTTATACCATGGCGTGGAGTCCAATAGGGTGGTGAAAGTTATTGAGAATTCTAATCTTAAATATGCTCAAATTATAAAGGGTCTCACTTTGTTATCGCTCCTGTTGTCAACCCTCTCTAGTAGTAACAGTTACTATTTATTAATTCTTGACCCAAGTTCTGTTCTAAGCGCTTACATGTATTATCCCATTCATTCTCTATAGTAGTTAAATGATGCGGGTCCTTTAATTATTTTTCTATTTTATTAATATTAACTATTATAAAGAAAAAAGAGGCATAGGTGAATCAATTTGCTTACTTGACTTTTCCAAGCTAAGCCAACCTTGATGTAAGAAAGAGACTATCTTCTGTCTGAACACTCAAATGTCCCACCGCCAAGATGGGGAACATCAAGTTCAGCGGTGGGTGCCGCTTGACTTACGGGGAGTTGGGGGAGGTCAGTGCTGAAATGAGGACACAGCATCCAGGCACAGAAAGCACAGCCAAGTGGAAGAAACTGTAGGGCAACAGACGGCAGAGGCTCTGAGGACCAGAAATAACCTTTATTTGGCTCGAGCTCCGATACCACGAGCAGCCTCCAAGAGCTCTGCTCTGAGCACTAAAGATAGTTCCGCATCGCAGTTCACTCTCTACAAGGATGAAAATGGGGAGCGACTTGGACTGTGACCTACAGTTGCTGTCCGCAGATGGATTCTGCGAGGTGAATAGTGTCAGTCCACAGGAGAAGGGGCCGCAGATTTCTCAACTTCTTGGAAAAGCAGCAGAAGCAAAGAGAAAAAAGAACTCTCTAAAGTAGAAAGCATCAACATCGGGATGGGAACTTTTAGAGCTATCCTCATCAAAGAGGACTTACGAACCCAATCACGGGGCAGACGAACCCAGGGATGGCAAATCCTTCAGAACTTTCCATGATGCCAACAGTCCTCTGTGGGACACCTGCCGTGGGTTCACCGCCACTGGATTAGACCGATCCTTTCGCTTCATCGTTGAATAAGCAGAGACCATGGAGAAGTTACTGAAGCTCTCTGTGCCTTAGGCTCGCGTCAGAAGGCGCCACCTCATAGCGCAGAGAAGCAGCATGCAGCAGGCGTTTAGAAGCAGGCTTGACCCAGGTTGTTTTAGGTAACTTTGTGCTGTTACTGTGTGTTTCTTTCTGGGGACTGGGATATTGTTTGCCTCCATGGTTCAATTCTGGCCTTGACTCTTTGTTTCTAGGAAATCAGGAATGGTTCTAGGATCAAAATCACGGGGAGTGACAGTGTGAGTCATCCTTCTGTCTGGAAGGCAGTCAGGTATCTAGTTAACCTGCAGATACATCCAACGTGATTTATAAAGGAAGACACACCCACCTCTGATTTCTTGGTGTGGTGGCGGGGCTGTGGATTCACCTGATAGCTCACAAACTGAGTTCTGTAGAGCGCCAGCGTTTGTTCCTCCCGGGAGGACCCAGCCCCCATTCCAACCGCAGCAGCTCCACCTGCATCTGTTTTATGCGTTATGGCCCCTGTAGGAATAAAACACCTGTGGATGGAAATGGGGCGGGACTACTGGCCTTCAACTCAAACAGTAATCAACTTCTTCTGAAGAAGACTCTCAGGCTCCTGTCTTTGTAATTAAGGGTTCTGTTTTCAAATATTACACACTTTCCTTTCATTCACGAACCCAAATGATCATGACTTAGGAAGACAGGGAGGGCGATGAACAAATTAAATGAATTCTTGTGCTGAATGTTAATGTAGTGCCACAAAGGGGACGTGCTTTGCAAATTCAAGGCATAAATAAAGTATTTTATCATTCTCGGGAATTTACACACCACTGTCTCTGAGAAGTACTTTTCTTGAGGCAGATATGTCAATTTGCCCCAACTGACCACACTTGATTTCTCCATTAAGCAAGGTGCTTGGAGCACATATTTTCAGGAGCCCATGAAAATGTTTTAACTTTCCTTTCTGTTAAAATCATAAAAAAATACACACATCAAAAGACTCTCTCTCTCTCTCTCTCTCTCTTTCTCTCTCTCTCTCTCTCTATATATATATATATATATATATTCTATTATTAGAGTATACTATCAGAAAACTGATTATATATTGCAGTACTGGGAATTGAAACAGGGGCATTCTACCACTGAGATACATCCACAACTCTTTTAATTTTGAGAGAGGATCTCAGTAAGTTGCCAAGGCTGGTCTTGAACTTGCAACCTTCGTACCTCAGCTTCCCAAGTAGCTGGGATTATACGCCACCACACCCAACATAAAATACAATTCTTAATATTTGCTCAGGGAGGAATGGGTCCATGAGGCAAGTGTGCCTAGAGCTTTCTAATGTCATAATACAGTGCTCAGGCCTGCAACTCACAGCAGGGAAAGGTCATCAGGTGGACCGGATAGATGGCAGACCCTAAGCCCAGCATGGGCTTTATTCTGTGCCAAATCCCTACAATACGTTGTCAGCTTGATCCTACCAGCAGGCTTCCCTGTCTATCCTGATGAATTCCTAAACTAAGCATGTCAGAGCTTTTCTCCTCAGTCCACGGTGTCAGATCCACGGGACGGCCTCACCTGGGAAGGCGGTGGACGTGCACACTGTCGCGCTCCACTGCAGAGCTGCAGAACGGCCTGTTTCCGTGAGATCTCTGGGGACTTCCACACACCCACGTGTGCACTGCCGGGAGGAAGGAGCCGAGAGCTGCAGAGGAAAGGCAGACCCGGGAGCAAGGTAATGCTTGGGGATAACTTGAGTTTCCTTAAGAGGAAGAGAGAGGAAGAGGAAATATGAAGGCCAGGGGAGCCAGCAAGGACTCAGAGAGAGGGCGAGGGATCTTTTTCTGAAAGCGTTTCCCTCCATAGTGCTTCCCTGTGAGACCTGGGGAAAGATTCTTCTGTTTTCCCACCTGTGTTCCAAGTCTGAACACCTGGCTGTCTGGCCTAATGATGCTGGAGAGACTGACGGGAAAACAGGGTAGAGTCAAAGCTACCAGCATCGCGTTCTCCTCCTTTATCGAAACCCAGGGTGAGGGGGCTGCATCCCACCCAGGCCGTGCACAGAGCTCCAGGGAGTGGCCAGCAGCGAAGCGACCGGGGCACATGGTAGAGCCATACTCACTGCCGACGATCAGGAGACACCGAGGAGCAGCTTCCAATACACCGTCTTCCTCGGGGTATGAGACCAAACACCTCCTTTCTCCCCGCGTCCTGTGTAAAAGGAAAACAGAAGCTGGTACAGTAATACAATTGAGTTTGCAAACAAAAATGTTGGCAGAATTTTGCGTCCATTCGCAAGCTGCACATTGGGTGACAAACCACGGCCATGTTCCCCACATGTTGTTTTCCCCCAAAATCATAAAACAAACTCACTTTGTGAACTGAGGTACCACTGTACTCTTGTTACACTAAGTTTTCTTCCTAAAGAGATGGTTTCATTGCTTTAGAATGTTTGAAATTCCCCTACAGTGAAGAAACTCCTAAATGCCTCACAACTGTAACATTCCCCGTTTCAGCACTGAGCCTCCCTGTCTGGGGGGATTCGGGTGAAGCTATCACAGCTGCCATCTCTCTAGCTTCTACCCAGTTTCAGAAATGTGCACAAGGAAGCTGCAGCTTCCTCAGAAAGCCTGTGTGTATTAGCCGTCTGCTAAGAGAAATTTTTCTTCCTTTACTGTTGTGGTTGGGGCTTATTGCAAGCTGAGCACTATAATACAGGACACAGATTTTACAAGATTATTTTTAATAGTCACTGAAAGAATAACATACAAAGAGAGTGCAGGAAATCTGTCCACACACTAAAGACCAGAGAGTCCAGCTGAGGGCCTGGATCCCACAACAATGTCCTGCATGAGTCCCACTGAATACCCAGAGCTCATAACAATTGCCTCCCATGAATCCAACTGGAGGCCCAGAGCTCATGACAACGTCTCATGCAGACCTGTTTCATGGATCTGCTGGGAAGGCCCAAAGGTCAGTGGTGGAATCTAGAAAGTCTGTGCCAGCAGGATGAAGGATCTGTGCCAGCAGGCTGAGGGATCTGCACTGGAGCCAGGAAGCAATGCTCAAATTAAGAACCAGAGCTCCCCCGAAAAGTACCCCAGCCATCCTCAGCAACAGACAGGTTCTGAGCTCTGCCAATGATCAGAACAGCTGAGTTCCCATCAGGAAAACCAACACAACAATCTTCTCCGGGAGACTGAGTAGTGTACCATCTTTCCCTCCAGAGCCAGGAAGCGATGCTCAGATTGAGGACCAGAGTTCCCCCAAAGTGAACTGAAGCCATCTTCAATGACAAGGTCATGAGCTCCCTTGGAAGCTGAAAACAGCCAAGTTCATCAGGAAAGCCAGCATGACGAGCTCCTCCAAGAAAACCAACAGCTCCTTACAGCTTCTCTCAGCTACTAACAGGCTCCTAACAGCTTCTACCAGCTCCCCACAGCCTACTTCTTCTTCTCCAGTTCTGCCTCTTATGCTGCTGGCAACAGTCCCCAGGTGGGCCTCCCACACCCAGCACCATGCTTACTCAGTTCAGCTGGGGGTTATAAGTTGACCATCAGTTGTCAGTCCACCACACTTACTATGGTTAGCAATGAACAACTCATTTTGTCATTCCTTTGGGGAAGATGGAACCCAGGGACTTTACACAGAGCTACACATCCCCTCTTTTATTTTGAGACAAGTTGTCTCTGAGTCACTAACTTGCTCAGACGGGACTCAAACTTGTGCTTCTCTTGTCTCAGCCTCCCAGAGTTCTGGGAATATAGGGAGACACCACCACACCCAGACTGTCATTCTGTTTTTTAATATTATGTAATTGTTACAACATCTTTGGTACCCTGAACTGGTGTCCAAATAGATCAAATAACTCACCTGGGGTTAGACTCTGTTCTGGATCTGCATGAACAAAACGTTTCCAACCAGTTGCAGGTAGAGAAGTATGGTTAGCTAATAGATGAACTACATGAAATTAGAGGCCCAGGGAGTGCCGGGCATCCTCTACTGATATGCGCAATAGGCAGGAGAAGACAGAAGATAAGCAGAACCCTGGTTTCCACCATGCGTGGAGTGAGACCAAAACGGGGATCACCGTGGTGGGATAGTGGTGGGGCAGAAGGCTGAGATGACAAAGAAGCTCCTAGGGGCAATTCACTTCTAAGCCCTGTGGCGTGGCATATTTCAAAATCTTGTTATGAGATCCTATTTTAAAAAAACACACAGAGAAAAACAAAACGTTTGCATAAAATGAGAAATTGTTACCAAGAAAAAGACCTAAATAAGCCTTCTAGCCCCAGTTTCTCTTTGTTGACCTAAAATCACTAATTTTGGAGGTCTCGAAAGCTACACAATACATCATTAATTTCCTACTACCTTTGCTGTAGATAGCACCTCTGACATGTGGGTTCTGGTAGCGTTGCCTAGTGACTCCCCAGGAACGGGAAAGCTGCTTTTGCTGAGAACACTGACTCTTCACTTGGGTCTTCAGAGATCTCATTGATGACTACAATGGGTTAAGAGGCTTGGTGTTTCTGTCCTCATACTGTGTCTGTCCTCTTTGCTGACTTAACCTTTGAATCAGATTCCACTCAGCTCTGCTCAGTGACGTGTTAATCAGGTAAGAAATGTTTTGTCCAAGAGCATGACAAGGTGGATTTGGCCTGTTGCCTGCTGAGGCTGGTGTGTGTTTCCTTTCCCACACCCTTGTGCTTTTTCAGTAACCCAAGTGCTGAAAGTCCTTGGACCCCATCAGAAGACCAGAACGTTTATGCAAGATGATGACCCCAGTTATAAGAGTAACTCACTAATTCCTGAGCAAAGTTGCCCACTGGTTAGACCACCAGCTACAAGGCTGGGGTGTTTTGCACGGGATGATGGTACCAGATACAAGAAAATTCAACAGCCTCTAGGACAACTTCACAGTGACCACCCAGGGATCCAAGTCTGTCACAAGAAGATCTTTTGAAACCATGCCTTGGCCAATGAAAATTACCAGACTTTAGCCCATTCCAGCAAATCAATAAAAACCTTTTGCTGTCATAGTTCTGTGATCAGCAGCCTGGTCGCTCTCTCAACCAACTGTTCTCTCCCTTCAGCCAAAGCCCAATTTGGGCGAAGCTCCTTGCCCCAAACAGGCTTTGTCTGTGCACTGCTGTATATGCTTACAGTGTCTGTCCCACTCCCATCTGCACCATCTCTGGGTCAAAAAGATCCTACTGGGGGCTGGGGATTTAGCTCAGCGGCACAGCGCCTGCCTGGCAAGCGCAAGGTTGTAAGTTCGATTCCCGGTACTGGAAAAAAAACAAAAAACAACAAAAAAAAAAACCCCAAAAGATCCCACTGTCCAGTAGCACACTGTCTACTGCCCCTGCTCCATCTTCTCAGCATGGCAGCTACCTCTCAAAGAGGGGATCAAGGGGGGTGGGGAATGGGGGGATGGAGAGAAGAGGTAGAAATACTTTTCCAAAGTATGTGATACGGTCTCAATATTTATATCTCCCTGTCAAATTTATATTTTGTGATCCTATCCCCAAAGGTGGGGATACTTAGGGTATGGGGCCTTTAGGAAGCGATCAGATTGTGAAATTAGAACCCTTACTAATAGGACTGGTACTAATAGGACGCTCTTATGCGGACAGCTAGCTGCCTCTAGCTTACTGAGGTGTGGACACAGCCTGCAGGCACTATGGGCACGAGGAACTCTCCATCTATGAACACAGAAGCCCTTGCCAAGCATCTGAGTCTGCCTGTGCTTTGATCCTGGACTTAGCCTCTGAAACTGTGAGAAATTTCTGTTTTCATAAGCTGCTCAGCCTTTGGTATTTCGTTACGGCAATTCAAACAGACAAGTACACTGTTCCTTTCTGATATTAGAACTGAATCTACCCCTAGAAATAGGAGAAAGAATAAGGGCTCCCAAAAATACATGTTCTACCCTACCAGCTTTGGAAGTTGAGAGGGAAGAG
The DNA here is from genome assembly GCF_000276665.1 of Chinchilla lanigera. Classification (NCBI taxonomy): domain Eukaryota; kingdom Metazoa; phylum Chordata; class Mammalia; order Rodentia; family Chinchillidae; genus Chinchilla; species Chinchilla lanigera. The sequence goes on from NW_004955432.1 coordinate 22,560,129, forward strand.
AAGATATAAATATTTAGAACAATTGAAAAAAATTATAAGCACAAAAACGTAGTGTGAGAGAGTTACATTGGAATTAATAAAGTGAGAAAGAATTTTATAGGGAAGCTAGCATTTGAGATGACCCCAGAAAAAACGAATCGAGTTCATCAAATACCATCAGTATTTATCAAGTACAGTGTCAGGTCATTGGTCCTGGGCTATTATAAAGGAAGATCACTAACTCACCATCTCCAGCTTCAAAGTCTGAGCCATCTGGTTCTCAGCTAGCTTCACATTAGATTCATTTGAGCAGCTTTCTTCGCACACCCGTAATCCTTGCTTAACTGGCCTGGGGTGGGTCCTGGGCATCAGGAATCCTTAGACTCTCAGGTGTCAGCAAAGAGCTCTTACAAGGGGACTATAAAAGATATATATAACCTGAACGTCACTGAATAATTAGATTGTTAAAAATTCAAAAACAGGAAGATTTCTCCATGACTTTAAGACAACTCCTTTTAGTGTTTTGACTAAAAATAGGAATAGCAAAAGTTTCTAGAAAGCTAGAGATGTTTGAGGTTTTAAATCTTGTTCCACGTGGCAGTTACGCAGGGTATGTACAGGACATCTCAGAGATGAATTCAGCTGTGAGCCGCCAATAGCCAACACAATCAGCAGCTGGGGGAACTGTGTTCTTCGTCCTGGAAGGGCCGTCTGAGCAGAGCGCCCCAGCGTCTACTGTACCCAGAGACTCCAAAGAAAAACTCAGGGCTGAGACTTATTGATCTAGGTCAGTGATTCTCCAAGGACGATTCCTGACCGGCATCCTGATCAGCAGCATCTTGACATGAGAACTTGCTAGAAATGCAGATTATTGGTGCGTAATGAACCCAAGCCCTTGGGGAGAGAGATGTGTAGTCTGTATTTTAAGCCTGCCTAAGATTGCTCCAGAGGTTCTAATATGAACTAAAATTTAAAAATAACTGGTCTAAATGGGTTTCATTTGAACTTGAGAAGGATTTAGGGAGAGTGTAAGGAAACTTAACAATACTGTATCACAAAGCACGTCAAGTATAACACGACTGGGAGAAATTGCACAAATGCAGTTGGGCGAAAAGTGAAGAAGAAACTGACTCAGTAGATGGAACTAGTTACGAGAGGAGCTTATAAGTTCCCCCCTCGTCATCCGATAGGTCATTAGGGAGAGTGTAGGTTCTTACAGCTTGGCAGAGGAACAAGGTGAACCGGGGGAAAGAGAAGCTCCGTGAGGGGACAATTCCAACAGGAGACAACTGAAATAACCCATGCATAAAGTAAGGAAGACAAAAAATAGTCATTCACAATAAAAACAGGAAGGAAAAAATGACTCTGAGGGACTCCGCCATGGTTGCCAACAGAACTTGCCTCTCCAATGAGAAAGCAAAGATCACTAAAAGGCTTTGAAATTCACATCACTAGTGTGGCAGAAAACACCCGCACCCCCAGCCGGTCTGTGAGGTGCCCGGGTAACACAGTTCCTGGTACTTCCGTCTCCTAGCAACGGGCGGTCACTGTGATGCACATTGTAAGAGCCAGTCAGAGACAATCAACGACTCTACCTCTGTACTTCCTGCTTACTTATCTCATACAAGCCCCAGAGAGCAGAGCTCAGCGCCTGATATTCTGGGAATGGCCCCGATGAGAGCCCGTCGAGGTAAATAAATCTGCCTCCAAATCCTGGCTGTCGTTTTTGTGTTTCTGCTTGCTGTTGCACGAGGACAATAGCCTCCACTAACACAAATGAGGAACCTGAGGAGAAAACTGAGACCACAATGAGAAAATAACAGGAATTTTGTTTTCTGTTCTGGAAAGCAAGCCTGGGTCATCCGGGTAGATTCTCTTATGAACAGCTAGAAACGTGGGGCAGGCTCAATTTATTCCTAAGTGAAAATTTGAGAGACAGCGTGGAGGTTTCAGCTAGAACCTTGAAGAAAGACAAGTGAGCAGCTGGACTGGGGGGACGTTCAGGGCCAGCTGTGGGGTTGGTGACGGCTTCACCCGCGACTCAAACTAAATGTCTTCTCTGAGGCTGCTTCTTCAGTGCAGATGCCTCCTTCCCCGCACCCCACACACTGTTTAGGAAAGCTATCCTGAGCGAAGTTTAAAAAAGAATTTCCCTTTCACAAGTAATTCTATTTGTTTAGATATTAGAAAAAAAATGCAGGGGCTGGGGATTTAGCTCAGCGGCAAAAGCGCCTGCCTGGCAAGCGCAAGGTCGTGAGTTTGGTTCCCGGTACTGGAGAAAAACCAAAAAAAAAAAAAAAAAAAAAAAATGCAGAATCTCCACCATCCTAGAGTGGTTTATGAAATGTTATGAGAATAAGCTGAACCTGTCTCTCAAGCTTCTTTGGCTAAAGAATCGTTTATTTTTGGAGCACTGAGGTCTCCTGAAACAAATGTTTTGCTGAATAATTTGAGAAGTTTTGGTCAAGATGAGGGTGCTAAGCCTACAGCATTAGAATGTCTGGAGTGCTTCAAAAGCTAGGTGGGTGCCTGCAACCCATCCCAAACCTGAAGATTCTGTGTTTGACCAGCAACCAAACACCCATGCAAGCACACATGCACACAGGCATGCATACTCAATTCTGAATTATCAGGTCTGGAAATAGCTGGTCTAGATAATTTCTAAGGCTTTTTATAAGAAAGAACAAAGTGGGAAGGAGTATTTGGAAGAAAGTTGTCAGAAATGTGTTTGGAGCCAGGCACGGTGGTACATGCCTGTAATCCCAGCACATGGGAAGCACACGGGAAGCAGAGGCAGGATGATTGCTGCAACTTCAAGGCCAACCTAAACTACAGTGAGACGCTGTCTCAAAAAAAAAAAAACAAATAACAAAAAAAGTGTTTGGTAGAAATTAAGTAAAAAGGGGCGTAAGAAAGTATCACTGAATATTCACGTGGACCACGAGTCTCTTGTGTGTTTTGTTCCATGTAGACGGAAGTCTGCTCACTTCCCGGTGCATAACGCTCCTCCATAGCTGTCCATCGTCCCGCAGGCAGCTCTGTGGGAAAGTGGCCTAGTGGACTTGCCGTTACTGCGGTGCCATCCAGAACCTGACGCATTTCCCTCTGCTCTTCCTTCCTCTTCTCCATCCCTTGGCTGATTTATTTTGCTCATCACTCCCCAGCTTACATATCATTCCCCAGACAGCCCTTCCGCCCTCAGTTGTTTCCCCTAGCTATCCTTATTTCCTTATTTATGTCCTCTCCAGCATTTTTAGAGCAAACCTAAGGCCTCATAAATGCTGAACATGTTTCACCACATGAGTTACATCCCCAGCGCCAAAGCAAACCCTTTTAAAGATAAACTGGAAAATACAGCCAGGAATCGCTCTCTCAGACACTTCAGCAACAATTGGTTTCAGTCATCGTCTTGCTTCCAGCCTTCATTCTGCATCTTAATTTGGACCCAGCACCTCTCTCCTGCTTTGGACATGGATTTCCAAGTTTGTAAGATGTGTGTCAAGCTAGGGTTAAAGATCTCTGGGGCTGCTAGCACTTCTGCCGGCCCTGGCGCAAGGCTCGCTCTAACCGCAGGATATATATCCCCGCAGTTTCGCTCACTCGGGCTGGTAAACGCAGCTTCCCTTTCCTGCGAGCCACAGAGTGGAGAACACCGTCTTCCTCTTTCTGCTCGCTCTTCGTTCCCCTCTACTTCCCCAGAGTCCCACACAGGCTCCCTCCACCTCCAGCCCAGCCGAAGAAAACCTCAGAAGGCCCTTCACATCTCCCAGACACCTGGGACACCCGTGAAAACAATTCTGCACTTGCAATTTAAAAATACGTTTGTAAATCCTGATTACAGAGATTCTTGGCTTCCTCAACACTCCCTGTTTACCTTGCATATGTGCTTAATTAGCACAGCAAAGTACAGAATAAATGTCATGAGATGGAGCCTCTTGGTGACTTGAAAACAACAACTTCTTGCTCCCTTATTGGACCTGCCACAGCTGCTTGCTTGATTTGCACAGAAATTTGAGTTATGATAAACTTCCTGAATCATTTCAGGCTCAGCACTGTTTGGGTCCGCAGATTCTGTACCCATTTGCAAGATACAACACCTCAGTATGCCTTGATTCGCAGTGTTTAATGTAGCAGCACTGTGGGTTTCTTACCTTTTTAATACATTGTCTTTCTTATTTTTTACTAAAATTAGCAAAAATAAATTTAGTATTTTGCATACACAAAAGATTGGAACAGTGCAGAAGTTACACATCTTAAGTTATATCAGATGGCAAGCACTTTTTTTCTCCTTCTCTTTTCACCCTCGTTATCACTTCTACAAGAGAAGCAAAACTGAAACCCAAAATTCTCTTAACCACTAGGAAAGAAATGGTGATGGGGAAGAGAAAACTAAACTCAACTGAAATTTGCCTTGCAATTGGTTACACTGGATTTGATCAGGAAGCTCATCATCCTGTGAATTATATTAGCAGAATTATACCAGGAAACAAAAGAATTGCTAGATTTATATTTGGAAAAATAGCCCTTAAACTCAACAATAAGAACATAAACAACACAATTTAAAAATGAGTAAAAGACCTTCAAAAGCACATCACCAAAGAGAATAAACAGATGGCAAATAAGCATATGAAAAGATGTTCCTATCATATATCACCAGGGAAATGCAAATTAAAACAACAGTGAGATTCTATTGCATATCTGTTAGAATAACCAAAGTCTAGAACAGTGACAACATGAAATGCTGGTAGGGGTGTAGAGCAACAGGAACTCCCTTCCTTACCTCTCATTCCTTGTTGATGGGACTGCAAATGTCACAGCCCCTTTGGATGACAGTTGGCCAACTTCTTACGAAACTAAACATATTCTTACCATATGATCCAACATTTATAGACCCTGGTACAGAATTTACCCAAAGGAGTCCAAAATGTATGTCCACACCAAGACCTGATGTTGATGCCTGCAGCAGTTTTATTCATAATTGCCAAAACTGGGAAGTGACTAAACTATCACAAATAGATAAATACACTGTGGTACATCTAGACAACAGAGTATTATTCAGTACTTAAGGTATCAAGCCATGAAAAGACACAGAAGAAACTTAGGCACATTTTACTAAGGTAAAGAAGCCAACCTGAAAGGGCTACATGCTATATGATTTCAGCTATACGTCATTTCTAGAAACTGTGGATCAGTGGCCAAGAGTTGAAGGAAGGAAGAGATAAATAGGTAAAGGATTTGGGGATAATAAAACTATTTTTTATTTTACTATAATGATAGATACATGTCATTATGCATTTGTCCAAAGCCATAGAAAATACAATGCCAAAAGTGAACCCTAATGTGAACTATGGACACTAGGTGATAATGATGCATCAGAATATGCTTAACAATTTTAACAACTGTAACCCTCTGGTGGAGTTATGATAATGGGGTAGATTATTTATGTGTGGGAGCAGAAGACACAAAGGAAATTTCTGTACCTGGCAATCAATTTTCCTGTGAACCTAAAAGTGCTGTAAAATATAGTTTGCTTTTAAAAAATATCCTTCTGTGTTTTAAAAAGGGACTACATAATTGTTACTCAAGATGAAAATCACTATCGCATATCAATGAAAGGAAACATTTATATATTTTCAGTTAGGTTCTAATAAATAGAACAAAGCTGATTTGAAGAAGCGCAGAATCTAATCATCTCCATAGAAGATGCTAGCCTTCAAAAGCACCAGAGATACTTACAGATTTCCAACCATCAGTGACACAATATGGCATAGGATGGTGGTTTTCAACTTTTTCAAGTATGAAGACATTTTCAACAGCAACACATTTTGAGAATGTCACTTTATCATTGGTGTCATTTACTGGTAAGTCTGTTGAAAAAATGCATCATATTTGTCCTGATGAAGGCATCTAAAAGTGAACTTAGAGGCTCTATAGACTGAGATCTTTGCCCAGCAGAGATCAAGAATACTAACTCTACCAATCTGTCCCCAGAAACTGGAGGCATAGAAAGAAGAAAGCCAGCGTGCATCTAAAGGGAGCAAAATGCTCGAGTAATTGAACCCTTTCACGGGATTCATAAGAGGAGGCCAGCTGAGTGTCACTTCCTTGCTTCTAACCACCTCCCCTCTGTATCCTTTTTAGGAATTTTTTACTAATTTTTTGCTTTGTCGGACAATTGAAAAATAAAAGTAAGGTTAAATTATTGATTTATAACTTTAGAAGTGATAACAGAAGAAGCAGAAAAACGTTGATCCGCAGGAGTGGCTGGGTGCAGAGTAGAGAGTGATGAGGGGAACACACAGCCTGGAGGAAGAGCTTCCTCGGACGGGTCTGGAAGGATCCAGTGAGCCCTGAAGCCAGTCTGGTCTCCAAGAAGCTCACGTACCCTCACTTGGGTTCCTAGCCTTCTACTAGAACCTAAGCAGTGCCTGTTCTTGATACTTCATGACCCAAGAGCCCTGCATTCCTTAATTTCCCAGCTGCCACGAAATAACTATCTCAGAAACAAAATGCTCCAGGTCAAGTTTGTCTCTATTCTTCATAACTAGAAGTTCACACTAGTGCATACATTAAACTCAGCTTTTCTCATGGTGAATGTTTATCAAACGGGAAAACAACCCAAAGCCCTTTTCTTACTCCTCCTAATTTCTAATATTTACGTATTTAAAGAGAAATGATCTCTTTAGGTGTTAAACAAATATAAAGTAAGGAAGCCTACTTTCTGTTTTAGCTGCTTGTATCGTAAGTGTCCTCTTTCTCACCAGATTATAGTTACCAGCAAAGTCCTTCTATGAGTTTTCCTTGTTAGAATACGACTGCTTAACATTCCAAATATTGGTAGGACACAAAACTCACGTCACTGATGCTTAGAAGTGCTGTGGTTTGAATATGATCTACGTTCTCTAAAACATGTTGAAGTTTTGATTGTCATGTGGCAGGGCTGCAAGGCGAGGCCTTTAAGAGGTGACTGAGTCATGAGGGTTCTATCCCCATAAATGAGTGAGTCCATTCATAGGTTAATGAATTTAAGTTAATGGGTTATTACAGAGCCAGCTCTGTTATTAAGAAATGCAATCTCTGCCTTACCGCGTGTGTCAGCTTTCCCATCACTAGAAAAATATGTCTGATGCCCAGACTTCAAAGGAGAAACAGTCTGACTGGGTCATGGTTGGGGGCTTCAGTCCATGGTTGACTAGAGCCAAGGCAGAAATGGCGCAGTGGAACGGGGGTATGGTGAGGAAAAGTGCACACTTCATGGCGTCCAGGGAACAGAGGAGAGGAGCTGGGGACATGTACACACCTTCCAGGTTACGCGCCAGTGCCCACCTCTTCCAGCCACGCCCACCACCAAGCACATGAGACTTGGGACCACATTTTATATCTGCACCACAACTTTCCACTCCTGGCGCCACTTCTAAGACTCACCAGCTCTTATCCGTCCAGCACTGCTGAGAAGTCCTAATCCAAAGTCTTCTCTGAGATTCAAGGCAAATTCTTAGCTGTGAGCCCCTGCATAAATTTAAAAGACAGTGAAATACTTCTAATATACAGGACGTGATCAAAATATACAGTGAATGTTTTAATTTTTTTTTAAATAATTACTACAGTAAAAGACACATTTCCATTTATTCCCCTCAAAATAATCCCCCTATCTTCAAACACTTATCCTATCATTCTTGCCACTTTTTGAAAGAGTTCTGGAAGTGTTCTTTCATAAGCATCTTTGTGGAGTATAATAAAAGAAAGTATGATGAATATTACAGCTGAGTTCCCTCAGACAGAAAGACAGGCTCACAGAAGCATTACAGCGTGCCCTGATCTACCTTAGTCACTGGGTCTGACGCCATGAGACTTCTGCTTCTTCCCCAAAATGTACCAGGGAAGGTAAGTGTTTTTAACTGATTTAGGAAAACAAGGCAGCAACTAAACAATCAAGAGAAGACTTCCAGAACTGCTCAGAAAATGGCAAGAGCAACGGGATAAATGTACTTGAAATGAAGGAGAGTGTTTTGACGTGGACTAGTGGCAATGCATTTTCACATTTTAAAAAACTTGAACACACATTGTATTTTTTTATCACACCATGTACAATGGCACAAGTTAAATATTCCCATTCCAGAGTAAAAAAAAACAAACCAAAGTTAGGCTGAAAACTGTGAGGGAAAACGTTAAGTCCTGTAGCTCCGTGTCCTGCTCCCAGAGCGAGCTGTGCCCAGGGTGAGCTCCAAAGGGCTCAGGTGGCCCAACCCTGTGACCTCGTTTTGTGCGGCCCGCATGGCCTCCCCACTGAGTAGACTCTCATGGGCCTGCAAATTCTTCAGCAGACATTCCACATTCCTGGCATCTCCAACTTCCTGCACCTTTGGCTTTCCTCTCACAGTTTTGCATATTGCCCTTTCTGAGCCACAGTGTTCGGCCTCCTAAGCCTTCTTCGGAAATCTGGGTGGAGGCCTCCACAACTTCATAGCTCCTGCATTTTGCATTCCTAAAAGCCAGCACCACATGGATGATGCCAAGGTCTGCTACTAGCTGGAGCCGTAGCCTCAGTGACCTCTGAGACCACAGCGGCAATGACCTCTAAGGCCTGAATGACCGAACCTGGGGAAATACTTCCCTAGGCAGCCCTGAAAGAGCAGGGGCTCTCCTCCCAAAGGGAAGTCTTTCAAAGGAGTTTATCCTTTTACAGTGTTGAGCCTGTGAAGGACAAGGTCCGGCCAGTGTCTGAAATGTCTTTGCACCACCTTTTCTATTGTCCTGATCCAGAATAGTTGCCTTCTTTTTAATGCTGATCTTTTCAGTGGCCCAGCTCTCCTCATCCCCAAGTTTGCAGATGCTTACAGATGCTTCCTCTCTGATAAAACTACAAGTTTTTCACGTCTATTTTTTGTTACTTATTCTCACTGTGGATCTGGCTAAATGCAGCCACCAGTACTGATGCCTCAAGCCTAAACATTGGGCTGCCTGGAGATCTCTTCCACCAGATTATTTAGCCAACTACCTTTAAATTGAGCCCCCTTCAAAGTCTTTGTACGTGAGCAAAACATAGGCAAGGTTTGTTTTTTTTTTTTTGTTTTTTTGGTTTTTTTTTTCCATAATGAAACATCCATGGCCTGTAGTCCAGTTTCCAAGAGTCCTTACTCCCATCTGCAACCTCAGGAGTCTGGCCTTTACTGTGTGAATTCCTGTACCGTTCTAGTCCTCTCAGCCCCGCTCAGAACCATCCATCAAGCTCTGCTTACAGCATTCCAGAGCTTCGGTGGGCCACTTTTCCAAACTCCCTCCCACAAGCAAGTTTCAAATGCTTCTGGACCACGTGGTGAGGCACCGGCGCACCAACAACCCAACTACTCGTACCAGTTTCTGTATTAGTCAGATTTCCCACTGCTGGGACAAAATACCTGAAATCCACAACTTAAAGAAGGAAAGGTTTAATGTGGCTCACGGTTTTGGGTTTTAGCCCATGGCTGGCTGCCTCCAAGGCAGAAATGGCACAGCAAAAAGGCGTAGGGAGGAAAATTTGCTCAGTTCATGGCAGCCAGGAGAGAGAGAGAGAGAGAGAGAGGGAGAGAGGGAGAGAGGGAGGGAGATAGAGAGAGAGAGGAGCCAGGGGCAAGAATACACCCTTCCAGGTCACACACCAGTGACCTGCGTCTTCCAACCAGGCCCCACCTCTAAACACATGAGACTTTGGGGAGACATTTGGATCTAGAGCATAACATCATGTGACTTCTTCTTCTGTGCTATGATGTAGCAGGAGAGCTTTTACCAGATGCCAGACAGACGTTGGTACCATGGCCAAATGTTTAAGAACCAGTTAAGTCATTCCACTATACTGCAGGTGTCTTTTTAAAGTTTGTTGTCTTAGTTTAGACAAGTGTTTTATTTGTACTTGCACAAACTCAAGTAACGAGACTGTCTCCTTGCTGAAAGAAAATCTGACATACTTTAATCTGGCCTATCATCCATTGATCATCGGGCTTACAAAGAAGCAAACGCAGGCTAGGTGGCAGGACTGAAAGAACGAGGAAAGGGTGGTAGGAGAGGCGTGGACCTGTGAGGACATAAGGGCAGATGTAAATGAGAAGGAACGCGGGGAGCTGAGCAAACGTGTGAAACGGCCGCGACGGGGCGACAGGCAGAGGTAGAAGCGATGGCAGAATGGAAGGCATGATCCTGGCCAAGAGGCGTTCACATTTAACCCGAATTGGAAATGAAACAGTTCTGTGCTACAAACACAAGTATTTCACCATCAATCTGGGCCCCGTATAGCCTTAGAAATCATGCTTAGGAATTGTGTCTATCCAAAAGCTGTAGGAATGAAACTGCTAAAATTAAAGTATGCTGGGAAGAGGGACGCTGTTAAATCTGTATCTAGAAAAGCACAGCATTTTAGAAAACTAAAATAAAAACCTTCTGAATAGACTCACAGTGGTAAAATAGTCACACCTATGAAAACAAAACAGGACGGTCCTTCCAGCTCCAGGACACATAGTGGATTGGAAGTTTCAGGGAAAGGTGCCGAACGCACATGTCTGACTGTGCTCCCCGGAAAACCCACTTGAAAGATTTTTTAGAAATCAATTAAAAATGGGGAAAAAAAAGAAAAGAGATGGATATCAAAAAATTGGGGGCTCATTTAAGTAAATCAAAACAACCCTGGGATTCTCCCTTACTCCCGCAAGAAGCCCATTTTCAAGAACTTGAAAAACATCAAATGGGGGCAGGTCATGGGGTAAAGGAATGCTAATGTATCATGGGTGGGAGTGTAAACTAGTAAAACCACTATGGAAATCAGTATGGAGATTTCTCAAAAAAAAAAACCAACAAAAAAACAACTAGAATTAGCAATTGCATTTAACCCAGCTATGCCTCTCCTGGGTATCTTCCCAAAATAGCTAAAGTCATCCTACCACAGCAATACAGGCATACCCACGTTTACGGCAGTACAACTCACAATAGCTAAATCACGGAAGTAACTTATATGCTCATCATCAGATGAAGAGATAAGGAAAACGTGGATTGTACATGATGGAGTTCTATTGTGCCATAAAGAAGGATACATATCAGTCATTTGTAGGAAAATAGTTGGATCTTGAGATCATAATTCTAAGTGAAGTAAATCAGTTACAAAAGGTGAAATATTGCATGGTCTCTTTAATACATGAGACCCAAAATATAAATGATTTGTAGAACAAAATAAGAACCAGATTGTAAAACATGAAGGTAGACTCTGTGGAGGTGGGAAGGTGATCCGGGGAAGGACAGAGAGAGAAATGGCCCATGAGCATAAAAATGATTAAGATGCATGCCGGGCGTGGTGGTGCACGCTTATAATCCCAACTTAGGAGGCTGAGGCAGGTGGACCGCTGTGAGTTCAAAGCCGGCCTGGGCTATGTATGAGTCAAGGCCAGCCTGAATTACAGATCAATACCCTCCCTCAAGAAAAAATAAAAATAAAAATAAGACAGGCGTGGTGGTGCAAGCCTATACAGCACTCAAGAGGCTGAGGCAGGAAAACTGTTCAGAGTTTGAGGCCAGCCTGGGCTACAAAGTGAGCTCAAGGCCAGCCTGAACTACATAGCAAGACCCTGTCTTAAAAAAAAAAAAAAAAGACAAAAGAAGAAAATAAAAATAAAAAAAATAAAATAAAAATGATTAAGATACAAAAGATATATGCATTAAATACTCCAGCAGAATCTAATGCAAACATGCACTAATTTTAAAATAAGTGTTGGGGCAAGAAAGACAATGGGGGATGGTAGCTGATGTGGGGAGCTCCAAAAGTCAAATCCTACATCAGAGGTGGTGAAAGCCAAACCCAGCCGATTTGATCTGTAATTCTGTAATTCTTGATCTGTAATTCAGGCTGGCCTTGACTCATACATAGCCCAGGCTGGCTTTGAACTCACAGCGATCCACCAAACCACAGACTCCTCCAGGGCCGTGACGGCAGCATCAGGATCCTCTGGACATGGAGGTAAAATAGAGCCCCAGAACAGGGGCACAAGATGAAGGCCGTGTGGGAGCCAACAGCCTTAGATCCTCTCCCCACTGCGTGCCGCACAGACAGCCCCTGCCCCCCGCTGTCAGAAGTCTGAACGTTCCTTCTCGGAAGAGAGTTCAGCGGGGTGACTGGGGACTGATGGTCAGTCACCAAGCGTAGATGAAAGCGGAAGTGTTATTCTCAGACAGGAGAGAAAGGAATTTCTGGATACTGACTGTGGGGACAACCAGCTCTCTTCCTCCGCTTAGCTTCTAAAATACTACTGGCTAGGCCCCTCTATTTACGGACCAAGGCCAGGTCTGCTATGGGGAGTCCTAGCAAACTGAGATGAGAATCAGAAAGTGGCCCAGTCAGGTCACCCTAAAGTATAACTCAACTATTAAGTCAAATATCTATAAGCATGAACGTGTGCCTTGTTCTGAAGGGAGACATGATCTTCTAAGGGTATTTTCTATACAAGCTTCCTTTTAAGAGGTACGCTGTAGCAAAGGGGAAGCAACCACATTGCTAGATACACAGAAATATGAAAGACCTGTAAGAATTTTAAAATAAATAAATAAATAGAATTATCTCCACAACCTATGCGCTCAGATAACTCTGTACAGTTCCTTCATTGCACTTACAATAGTTGTAATCACAGTTTGGTTATGTTTACCATTCGTCTCTCCTCTAAATAATTGTCCCCTTGGAGGCAGGGACCATGTGTGTTCTGTTCACTGTTACAAATCCAATGGCTAGCAAAGTGCAAATACGTAAGAGAAGCACAATACTTTTTTTTAAAAATTGTTATTAATTATTAAACTTGAGCACATTAGAGACACAAGTTCCTGATATAACAAAGCAAAATATATCTTAACATGTCTTCATAGTTATCCGGTACCTGTTATTTTACAAAGCACCTTTTACACGATATTTCATGAAAATGGCACAATAAATCTTTGAATTAGATGAAGAGGTTGAGAGACATGTCCAAGACCTCGGGAGCTTGTCCTTGGGTATTCATTGTTCTTTCGTCTTTATTAAGTCTTTTTATCTAAGAGAAATTCAAAGTAGACAAGGTCAAAAGTAGAACTAAGGGGAATATTTTTAATATTTAATTTAAGTGAAAAGTTGAACATTAGTGGAAGTATTTTTCTTCAGTATACTTATCACAGTGAGTATCAATGACTAGAACTCAATTTCCAACATTCTGTGAAATAGCAATACTTTAAAGTATGCAACATTTACAGATCATTTCATTCTCACAAAACACAAATGAGGTGGTATCATTGTTTCACTTTTAACAGATGATGAAATTGAGGTTTGGAGTCATTTAACTAATGGGCAGAAATCACACAGCTAACTCTCCCATGAGTTAAAATATAGGTGTGTTAGACTGAAAGTACGCATTCTTATACAATAAATTGCTCCCTTAAAATGTAGATTCCTCTTCCTCAGTACCATTGAAAACAGTGCACTTTTTATTACTGCATGTTGCAGTAACAATGATTACATTCCTTGCGGGAGTCGGTACATGCACATAACACATCTGAACTTTTCTTCATCCCCTTCTCCTCCCTCTACCTCTTGGTCCCCCGCCCTTTTGCAAAAAATCTACCTTCCCATTTTGTTTCTATCTTTCATTTTGCTCTTTAATTTATTTATACTTTGAGTTTCTCATAGAAGGGAAACCATGCAATATTTAAATTTGTGTGTTTGATTTATTTTACTTAACATTATGGTCTCAAGATCCAGCCATTTTCCTACAAATGATTCAATCTATCTAATATATTATGCTATACATTAAAATCTTACTTTGTCTTTTTTTTTTTTTCTGGTACCAGGAATCGAACTCACGACCTTGCACTTGCCAGGCAACTGCTGTGCCACTGAGCTAAATCCCCAGCCCCTTACTTTGTCTTAATATGTCAAATAGTGTGAAACCAAGAAATTGTTTCCTAAAACAAGCCACCTCACCTAAGAAGTGATTGGCATATAAAGTTATAGAAACTATTACATGCACATTTGCTCTCAGAATTTGGATTTTCTTTGCAGTATACTAGCTGTCCTATGTACTAGGAATTAGATTGAAACAAATATTAATATTTCAACTTTGCAATCTGCCTTAAATCAATACTTTAGTAATGACATAGTATAGATTAGCACATTCAGACAAGTAGAATTTTAGAAAATTTATTTCCTCCTTTCATACATTATTTCAATGTTTTACATCTAATTTCATGTACAGAAAACTTTTTTTTGTGCCGTTTATTTTGCACTTATTATGTATTGCTTTGTAGGGTAATCTCTTTAGATAGTGTCTGCATTTCTTTTTTTTTTCCCCCGGTACCAGGAATTGAACTCACGACCTCATGCTTGCCAGGCGGGCGCTGTGCCGCTGAGCTAAACCCCCAGCCCTCTCTAGATATTGAATTTCACACCCAGGATGTAGTTTCCTTCAGGACAAGGATCCTGTCCTATGGCTTACAGCTCTCCTTCCTCAGCCTCTCCTTGCATTGTGAAGCCTCAGTGCGTTCTGTTCTTCTCTCCAGTTAAAGTTACCTGCAGAATTAGCACTAGCTAACCACCCTGCTGCCAGAGGTAATCTAACTGAGGTATGAGTACATTAAAGTCTGTCAGAAAATGGCATCTGGGGCTCCTCCTCACAGGTGGAGCAATGTGATGAGACCCTCCAGGTTTGGCAGTCCTCCGCTCCGGGTCTGGAGCCCCAGAACGCTCCCATGTGCAGACCCTGCCCTGTACTTTATTGCTGTTCCCGTGCTCCCATCTAATAACTTTTCATAACATGTCCGCGTCTCCCAGGTTTCAGGGGAAAAGGCAAACAAGGTTGAGATTGGCTTTCGCCCTAAGGGGAAATCTGGAGTGTGCATTATAGCTCAGACCCGTCCTGTCCTGAGGCAGCAGGCTGGGTTTTTTTACTCCACACTCTGACAGTTATTGGTTAACAGCTGCCTCAGAGGAGCCAAACTCCCCCGCTCCGTGCCTGCCTGCAAAACAGCCCCAGTGTGAGAACAGTCAGTCCTCCCAAGAATGACGCAGGCAGATGCCGTGACGGGGAGGGGAAGGCATTGAAATGCTGAAAAAGTAAACGTGACACGAGGGTACCTGGTCAAATCCCTCGTTAGACCATGTGCTACATTTCTTTTTTTTGTTTTTCTCCGGTACCAGGAACTGAACTCACGACCTTGCGTTTGCCAGGCAGGCGCTTTTGCCGCTGAGCTAAATCCCCAGCCCCCATGTGCTACATTTCTATCCATCAGAAGCAGTTCGCAGAAGGAAACCTCAGGAAACAGGCACCCTGCCACACAGCCTAGGACAGTGATGTGGATGGCCCAGCACCTATCTGCCACGGATGCAGCTAATGTTACAAGAAAGAAAAGATCAGGTGGTATGAGCCTACCTCTCAGGAGGAGAATCTGAGGAAAGGCATAGGAGCAACCCCGGGACACATCTGAGCTAACAGGGAACTGCAGAGGTGAAGGAAGTCAGTGCCGAAGAGGATGACAGTGTGGCATTTCTGAATGCTCCTGAGGCACCGCGGCATCACCAGAGAATCAAGAGGAAGGAATGTGCAAAGGTACTGCTCCCGTTCTTTGGGCTGAGCCTCAGCTAGAGAAATATAATTTTATCAGATGCTGGTGTGGGCTGGGAAAAGACAAATAACAACCTCCTTTTTCTGCTACACTGCCATTCTGCTATAACTGAGTCCAAACAAAAGTTAACAGTATTATCAGACTTACAGGTAAAAAAAAAATGAACTGACTTTTCACTATCAGCAAATCTTTCCAATTCAAGAGTCTGACTGTTCATTCACCCCCACAATTATATATATTGCCACAGAAGAAGGTTGTTTTTGTTTGTTTGGATGGTTGGTTAGGTTTTTTGTTTTGCTAACAATTCATCTAACATTCTCCATCCATGTTGTTTATAAAGTTACGTCAAAAACCATAATAATTCATATCATAGAAGCATTGCACGTGTCTTAGCGATTTTCCTTGTCACCGGGAGAAAACACGTGACACCCACAGTTTAAAGGAGAAGGGGTTTATCTGAGCTCAGAGTTCTAGTCTACCGTGAGCTGGCTCCACGGCAGAAACAGGACAGCGGAGAGGCTGGCGGGAGGAGAGTGCTCAATCCATGGCTCCAGGAAGAGAAAGAAGGGAGGAGTAAGGCACAGAAATGCTCCCTTCGGAGTTGCACCCCAAGAGACCCACCTCCAGCCAGGCCCTACCTCCCGACAGCACATTCAGCTGCTGAACTCATCCAGTCATCTTCCACACACACGAGAATTTGGGGGACATTTTAGGTTTAAACCATGACAGATAGAGAGAAAGAGGACAAAGAAGCTTCTATATTAAAAAAAGAACCAGCTGCACACCAAGGTCGACCGTGAGATTCAGGTTAGTGGCTACTGGTGGGAAGAAGGAAGGACATGAGATTTTTGAGGGGTAAGCCGTGCTTTTTTATATATCTGATATACTGTGCACCAATTATCTAAATAAGTAAATTGAAATAAATGTACGCTCTGGTGTTTTCTTGCCTCATGTTAAGGATCACCTTGGACTCTTGTACTTTATTTGGGACTGTGTCTGAAGATGTTGAAGGCTTCACCTGACAGAGGGGTTAAGGAGTAAGAACTCAATTAGAGAGATTTTTAAGTGGTGGCTGAATACGAAGTTGTAAAGAGTAATAGGTACTTGAGTGATACTGTGTTTCTAGAAAAGTTGTTTCCTTTCCCATTCTGCAGTTCCGAGCTACATTTTATGGCAATCTCCAACTGGACTGCTAGCCCAATTTTTCATTTCCCACTTAGGTATGTGAAATAATGAATCAATCAGTGTGCATGCCAATAAAGGTTTTGTAGGAGCACTTACGTGTCAGACACTATGCCAGACAGCTAATTAAGACATGGGCCTTGTCCTCCAAAAGCAGATTGTTATTGTACTATGAGGATAACAGCTAACATTTACTGAGACCTTTACTTGTGCTTGTGCTGAGTGCTAAGCACTTGGTCTGCCTGATCTCATTAAATCATCAGAGCATCCCTGTGAGAAAAGTATCATTAATCCCCGTGAGGTATACAAGAAGAAACAGAAGCTTCCAGAGGAAGTTGCCTGAGGTTAATTACAGCTCAACAAAGATCAGAACCAAACACTTAATAATTATAAGATCTGTATGCTTCATCACTGGGTTACACAGCAAAAATCAATGGAAAAGTTTCTGTGGGAATCTAGAAGAAAAACTTTCTAGCTCTAGAGTATTCAATGAAGGTTTCAAAGACAAAGATATAATTGGATACAATTTTAAAGGCCAGGTGGCAAAGAACATTCTAAACAAAGCTGCACTAGAGGTAAGGGAGCGTATCCCGCAGAAGTAGCTTTGTGTGTTTCACTGATGCGTGTTTGGAGCAGTGTCCGAGGTGAGTGTGATGAGGTTAGTAGGAAACAAAGCAGGAGGGTCAGGTATTCAGGAGAGAGAAAGAGAAACTGCTCAGTAATCTCTTGGTAGCTCTGGAATGATGCTTGTCAGGTTTTTCCTGGGGTATCGTTTGTGCATACCTCCTCATAACTGGCAAAGGAAGTGGAGTACAAGTAGGATACACTCACCTACAAATTTAGGCCACTATTTGATTTAGTCAGCAATTACTTATAAACTGCACTAACCCAAACTAAGAAGCTTGACCTAGATGGAATGTAAGGTTACGATTCCATGAAATTAGGTAAGCTCCGACCTTAACAAGTTTAAAACGTAGTCAAAGACAGTGCACCCCCCAAAAAAGAGTGAAAAACAGTCAGGTTTGGCGCACTCAGCTGGAAGAACTAAGTTCACATCACTAACAGGAAGAAAGGCGAGTTTGGAAATTAAATAAGAAAAGGGTAGAAGGTCTCAATACATTTGCATGTGGGAGAAGTATTTAATTTTTTCATTATAAGATAATTATCAAGAACTCTAGTACATTTCTCCTTGTAGTCATATAATGATCATTTCATACTTATACCTATTTTGTGTGGCAGCTTGAAATCTTCTCAGAACACATGTTACATGAATTATATACCTGCTTTTAATTCCATCAAGAGGGTGATATTGGGAGATTATGAAAGGATTATCAGAAATTATACATAATTATTTGTATCTCTATGGGAACCATACATAAAGTATCATCAGGGTGACAATTATACTCTGATTCAAATTGTTGCAAAGTATTACCAAATTAGGGAAACATGACATTTTGCAGAGTAAATAAAAAAGTAACTCGGGGGAAATCTAAAACCAGAAGTAGATGCAGCAGCTAATACGAACCGAATTGATGGGCTGTCAGAGGGATCACTTTCATTAAGATGTATGTAGTGCCTAGATTTTACGGAGGGAAAGACTGTGCAGTGGGAAATACGAACCAGCACCACCACGGGTGAGATGGCTAGATTCCCGCTCCAGCTCGGTCATGTAGAAGCTATGCACGTTGGAGAAATCATCTAGCCTCAATTTGTTCTTTCACAAAATATGTACAGTAGTACCGAGATGCCCAGACTTGTAAACAATAAAGGAGTAAAAATGTTATCGATCTGCGTCCGGTGAGGTCTCTGGCCAGTGTGTGTGGCTTACTGTTATTTTTTCCACAAGGTTTATCTTCAACAGGATACCTGCTTTTTCCTGCTCTCTCCCCAAAAGAACACTTAGTAAAGCACTTAACAATAGTGTCTGCCTCTGAATAGGCGTTGGAACTCTTGAAGGAACTCACACCAGACTTACGTGCAGCTGTCAGATTCATACCTTTGCAACAGCGTCTCCTCTTCCACGGAACAGTCCTAACTCCTTACTAGACTCTAAGGCTTCGCTACTGAAAAGTGTGGACTCTAGACCCAGTAGCTTTGCATCCCTTGGGCACCGGTTAGAAATGCAGGTTCTCCGGCTCCGTCTCCGTCCCAAATCCACTGAACTAGCAGCTTTTCTTTAACAACATTTCCAGCGGATTCCTACCTTCAACTGTCTGTATCTCTGCTTTTTGTAAACTTGAAGCTTCGTCTGTAAATTATGAGATTTAGCAAGAAAAAGAGGTGCCCAATAAAATTTGAAATCGATGAACAATGTTTAGTTGGGCTCCAGTGTTTCGTGAGACACACTAATGCTTCAAAAAATTAACTGATTGCCGGGCGTGGTGGCGCACACCTGAAATCCCAGCACTCGGGAGGCTGAGGCAGGAGGATCCTTGTGAGTTTGAGACCAGCCTGGGCTACAAACTGAGCTCAAGGCCAGCCTGAACTGCATAGCGAAACCCTGTCTCAAAA